>NC_141667.1:124137931-124567931 GCF_028749965.1 Puma concolor | reverse complement strand
TTGCATACCAGAACTAGTATATATCTGTAAGATAAATTCCTAAAGGGTGAACTGCTGGCTCAAAGGATAGGGTGTTGTTACTTATTCAAGGTTTCACTTAAAAACATGCCTTTATTGAAGAATATGTAAGAAAACAGAATCATCACTAGGTAAAAAGAAAGGATGTTTCCTCCAAACATTAGGGAGGAATGGTATACCGATGCCTAGACAGCTTAGGTAGGCTATTTTAGTTGTCGATAGATATTTTCATGTAGCAATTATTTTTTTAATGGCTGCTTAGTAAGTGTTGATGTTAGATTTTATAGAGCAACAAGTATGGATCCAGCCAGAGGTTCTTTATAGAAAGCTTTATACAAAAAAATGTTACCGGGTGATATGTTACCTCTCTGGAGGGGAACTTCTCTAGATTTTCTCGAAGTCTCCCAGGCTGGCTGAATGCTAAAATATGCATACCAAGTTTAATGTTGGAGGGAGGTGAGATTGATTGGCTGTAATATTTTCAAATAATGTTGATAATTATATAATATCCACATAAATATCCACATAGTGATGTGGATAATTAACATGGGGATGACTTTTTAGACTTTATTACTAATGTATCAGGGCAAGTTGAATATGCTTACGTCTTTGTGTTATCTTAATGTTGGGGATGGTGGCTTAAAGCACTAACCAGAATGGCATTACCAAACCATGTTGCTAAATAGTTGGCAGGATTTTAGGTTCCTCTCTAGTTTTTGTTTTTATGTCAAATTCTGTGTGAGAAAGGAAAATTAGATGCTGTTTGAAGCTCTTCATTACTCTAGGACAGGGCCTCCAGAGATTGATGATCCACCATTATTTCTTCAACTTTCACGTGCCTTTTGATGCCCTTGTTCCGTGAAAGGTGCCATTTCTGAGATATGTGTCATTGTGTCCTCCACAGAGAGGCTGCAGGCCAGAATGTTGACACAAAAGACATGCTCTAATACTCATTCATGGATTATATGAGGGCAGCTCAGGACCTGGTAGAACTGGCGAACAAATGATCCTGAATGAGGTAGGGGATGGCTAATATTTGGGAAATTGACACCAGAATCGGTGTTTGGACAATGATGAAGTAATGGTACAGGTTATATTCTTCCAACCTGCCCCCCAAAGAAAATCAACTTAGGAAATGGTGGCACCGCAAAATGTGTTAGAAATGGTGAGCAAGTTATAAAATCACAGATCTTGCCCATGTTGTGATAATTAACTCTCACGGGTCTCCCAGCGTTGCTCTGTCGTTGGGAGCATCACTACCTTCTTTAAAAGGTCAATCCCCTGCTGTTGCTAGTCCCAGGGGCTCTTGTGTAAAGTTGTCCGTGTCAGGAGTAGGTTGTTCCTAGGCGAAGGCCCATGGTTCTGGAATGCCTGTCCTTGTGGTCTGGGCTCTGGGGTTCAGAGTAGAGGCCATTTTTTGCTTCTCAGCTGTGCTCCCTGCCCAGTCACTTTGTTTGCGACACAACTTCCTGTACTGGTGGGGCCATTCCTGCACACTTCTTGCACCTGTTTCAGTAAAATTACAGAACTCATTAAGGTGACTGCCCATAATGAGTTTTGTCTCGTCTTTATAGCCAAACTATCACTGTTCCCTAGCAATTTGGAGAACTTCCAGCATTTTCCATCTGATGCAATAACAGACAAATGGAAAGAGTCATTTTATTTTTACTGTTAGCAGTACCAAAGAGTGAGAGCAAGCCAGCTAGGATTTTTTGCCTCATACCCCTGGTACTGGGATGTCGTGTCCTTAATATTGTTGAATGCTGTTTATCGTTGAATAAACAAATGGTTAGGTTTGCCAACAGTACCAGACAAGCATAAATAAAGTTGGGTGAATCCTTTTACAAGAGGTAATAACTGTAGAAAAGGAAGCTGCAGTGAAATGGAGGTTTATTCTTAGCAAGGCTGTTTGTGAGCTGACCCTTTGGCCTCCTCCCATCCTGTCTACTTTGGCCATAATGAACCCATTCACCTCCTCCAGTGTGCTCAGGTCTTTCTCACAGGCGGTTGTCTCTTACCAGACAGTGAAGGGTGAGTAGTCAGGGATTTCTGTTTATGCTTAACTCTCAATGTGATAATTGCTTCCTCTCAGTAGCTTTCTCTGACTTCCAGGACTTATTGTCTCTACTTTGAGCTTGCTGTGCTAAGTGCTTCCTCCCTCTCAGCTTGGTTTTGTAATTGCTGACATTAATGTCTGCCTCTCTCACTAGCCCCAGTGGAAGTTCTTGCTTACCATTATGTCCGTAGTGCCTGGAACCGCTGGTGCTGGGTCACAGTGGGTGCTTCTGGAAGTATTTGTGGAATGAACAAATGACTATGAATGGAATAAACCAACATGCCAGTGCTAAAACTTAATGAAAACTGTAAGCCTCAGAGGATAGAGCGGCACAAAACCAGTAATTCTAAAGCTTTTTTTAGCCCAACAAACCATACCCAAAATTATGGGTATGAGAATCAAGAAAAAGTGAGGGACCTAGAATATAAATACTCTGTTTACAAAGATCTTGTTAAAAGGCCAACAAATCAAGGAGTTAAAAAAAGACACACAGAGGAGGTCGTTAGAATCAGATCTGCTCTCATGCTTTTAAACTTTAAGACAATTTTATAAATTCTGAAGGAGGATATGTGAGGATGGAGGGATAAGCATGACTTCTGGCTTCGGTGATAAGAATAGTTTCAAGCAAAGAGGTCCGTATGTAAGCAAGAGAATTTTTTCTTCCCATGTCTGATACTCAGCCAAGTGACTTCTTAGTTTGAAGCAGAAAGAAAACATTTAAAGAACTTAAGGACCTGAAGTAGCCTGTGAAAAAAGAATTATAATTACAGAAATGACTACAAAAATTAATGAAGAGCAGATATAAAAGAGGTTACCAACAAGGGTTAAATTAGTAGTAGGAAGGGATATCAGGGTCCTGTGAGTGGATAGATAGGAGGCCTACAGAGGTGTTCTAGCAGTTAAGATGAGCAGCCTGAAAATATTAGAAGGCACTAAGAAAACCTGTTTTTCCCCTGACTATAGAAGTTCCCTTATTAAAACTTTCAGAAATACAAAAGAATATAAGTAACAATTGCCCATAGTTTCAGCACCCAGGGAAAACCACTATAAGTGTGTTTTTCCTTTTAGCCAAATTTTGTCTGTCTGTTACTGTACAACTTAAAGTGTGAGAATTTTAATGTACAACTCAATGGGTTTTTGTAGTATTCATATAAACATGACTCAGCTCAAGATGTAGAACATTTCTATCATTCCAGAAGGCTCCCTTTGTGCCTCTTCCAGTCAATATCCGTAGATTCCTTTTGGCTGTTCTCAAACCTCATATACATGGAATCTTACAGTGTGAAGTCTGTTGAATCTGGCTCCTTTTATTCATCATCATCTCTGAGATTCATCCACATGTAATATTTGTTCTTTGTTTCTTTCCTTTTCTTTCTTTTCTTTTTTTTTTTTTTTTTTTGCTGGACAGTTTTCTGTTGTATATACCACAAGCTATCTGTTGTGCTGTGATGAGCATTTGGACAGTTCCCACTGTGGGGCTATTATAAATACAACTGCTTTGAATGTTCTTATGGACTCAGTACACTTTAGTCCACATCTGAGAGCAGACTTACGGGGTCATAAATACTGATATCAATAATATTTTTTCCATTGGGGCTGTTTAGTTTTTCCAGAGGAAAGTTCTTTACTGTATTCTCTTCAGGGTCAATGCCAGGCTACCAGGCATCTTGTAATTAAAAAATAATAACAACTTTGAAACATACCATTCTTTCCCGTGTGTCTACTTTGTTTGAGGTCTTATCTTACAGGACCACTTTCTGAAAGCATAGTTGCTGGTCTTCTCATTGTATGTCTGAATGCTAATCCTGGGACTTGGAGCTTGTCTGGAATGGGATCCCCACATTGCAGTGTTCAGTGCAGTCTATTAATGAATCTTGGCTGCTGCTTGATTTGAGCTTATTTGAGGCCCTAACTTATCTTTAATAGTACAACTTCCAGTTTACATTTGACCCTTGGTGTAACACCCTCTGGTATAGTAGGGTGTGTATTTCACCTGAGCAAATTTATAAAGGGAAAATGTTTATGGTGCAGAGTTCAGTATCATACCTTAAATTGAAAGCTCATTTGTGTTTTGATTATATTAAGTGTTTTGCACTAGACTGTATCAGTGTTAGGTAGCCTTTGTTTTGTTTTTGCTTTGGTTGGCTTCTGTACAAACTTGGGATTCCCAATTGATTAAGCAAAGTCGTGCTTTTCAAATGCCAGCCCCACGATCTTTGATCTCAGCACAGATGCTGTTTCTGTGGCTTTCCCTTTTACTGGAATTTTTTTAACTTGAAGGAAAATGAAGATAGATGCAGATTTTTATCCCTTTAAGATGACTGTGTGTCTTTAGAACACAGGGACAGAAGGAGGGGGCACGGTAGCTGGAGTGCCTGCGTGGTGTATGCTCTTTATAAGTGCCTCTTGGGATTTCCCCCCTAGACATGAAGTGATTCCTCAGGTAGAAGGAGAAAGGTACATCCCAGAAATGAGGGGGAAACATGATGGAGGGAGGAGAGAGGACACATACATTATTGAGGGTTCCAGGAAGAGAACAGCATGGGGATAATGGGGATAGATGTAAGTAGATAGATCAAGATGAGTCATGAAACATTGAAGTCTGAAGCTGTAATAGTTTTATACGCTTTGTTCTTTTTTCCTTCTCACGGGTCGCTGTTCTCAGAACAATGTCTGCAGACTTTGGTCCAGACTTTGCTAGAGTGAGAATGATCATTACTACAGGGTCTTGTTGGACTAATCAAGATAAAATACTGTTTCAATGGGATTAGGCCCTTTGACAGGAGACCCCACTCCCCATATACTGAATTTCTGGAAAGCTTAGTTACGATGACTGTGTTCTTCTGTGACTTAAAAAGTAAATAATGGAATAGCCATTGGGGGGAAAGGGTCAATGAGACTGAGTTCTATTGCAAACAAGCGCTCACTAGGTTTTCCACAGCCTTCTTGGTAGAAGTCTTTGCATTAGGATAAGGCGAAAGCCATTCCCAGGTCAGAGTGTGATGTCATGTTGGCAGAGAGCAGAGAAGGGAAAGAACTCTAGTTTTTTTCTGAATCCCTGTTAGGCCCCTGGAAAAATAAGAGCCTCTAAAATGAGGGACAGAATGCAGATGTCAAAATAGAGACTCTGGAGCCATTCTGCTTCCATATTATGAAGTTTGAATTTATAATCACCTTCTTCAAGTGACACACTCACCTCCTGCTGGGTTTAAGCCCCTGCTCCTATCTAGCTGTCTGTTTACCACTTTTCTAAAAATTACTCTCCTTATGTCTTCCTTGTTAGCCAGTTGCCCAAGGCATAGGTTTGAGCCTCACTTATCTCCATACCTCACTACTTAGCACAGTGCCAGGCGGTCAGCACTGTATAACTGTACGCGTGCTTGAATGTTGCTCAGAGGAGTTCATTAGCCTACTATACTATTGGTTCCTAGACCTGGAAGTTTTGTAGAGGTCTAAAAGGTTAGGGTAGGTTTCAGCCTGTTTTCTTTATAAACTGTTACAAAGTCATCTGGAATCCCATTTCTTTTTTCTCTTGCTCTGCTTTTCTGAAGTGCCTGCTTCACCTTAAGGCTGGCTTCCTCAAGGCTCAGAAGCCCTGTCCTTGCCAGACTTAGTGTGTGCCGGAGTTCAGGGAAAAGAGAGGCTGGGAGTGTGTTCGGAGAGTGCCAAGCTCTTAATTTTCAAACCACTTCAGAACCGATCCCAGCGGCCGAGGGATGCCATGTGTGACTGGCTTAGTCCTGGATTCCTTGAACCAATCTTGATCACAAAGGGGAAAGGGTGACCTGGACTGGGTTAGGTAGCCCTGGTCTCACCCTGGAGCTGGTACGGAGGCAAGAATGGATGGATACCTGACTGGAAATGTGACCACTATTGTGTAGGGGGATGTGATTGTGTGGGATTCATCCTGCCACTGTTGGACCTGCCAAGTCTACTGTTACTTGAATCCGGATTTTCTAGGGAACGTTTATAGTTATTTTGTTCTTTACATATGTGTAAAGTCTCTTACAAATTTATCGATTGTATGTTATGGAGAACAAGTAGTGAAATTATTAAATTTTGAGTATGAGAGTCTTCCTTCTGTTAACTTTTTAATTGGGGATAGAAGACCTCTGAATAGGTAAAAAGTTAAATATCAGTATTGCAGGTGGGTAACAGTGCAAGACAGTAAGATGACAGATAGCACGTTCATCCAGAATATGTACTTTGCATTCCCCAGTGATACTTTTAATCTGAAGTCCTTGGAATGTCAGGCACTGCAAGGGTTGCAGGGTTGATGGAGAGGAGATACGGCCCACCAGACTTCAAGCCCAGTCATGAGAATGGTTAACGAGCGTTTGGGGGCTGGGAAGCAATGGCCTGTCTCACAGAAGCAAACCACCAAGAACAGGAACCTATACACACAAATGTGGGGGTTCCTGGTGAGCCCTCCAGGGTCCTGGGAGCCTGGGTGGTCTGAGGAGATGCTCAGCATCCTGTGTGGAGAGCTCTGCCCTCAGTCCAGTGAAGCCTGGACACACTGTTCAACTGCTGAGAGCTGTGGGTCTTTGGTGGGTCATTGCCGAAGTGCTTCTTGTTAGAGGATCCAGTGTGGCCCAGCCCTGGTTGGGCTGGTTCAGCCTCCACTGGTCTGACTCAAGATTAGTGCCCTTAGACTTTCTGCCTTCTTCCTAGAGCTATGTATGCAGCCACATTTGTGGACATTTGAGAGAATGAAAAAAAAAAAATCCTATTCTTGTACCAGGCATCATGCTAAGCTCCAGGGTCATAGTGATGATCCAAAGGTGACCTGATCCCTGCTGTCACAGCCTATGCCTAGTGAGGAAGGCAGGCAGAAGGCATATAACCAGGTACATAAGCTAATTAGTCAATTGTGGGAATGGTGAGAAAGAAACAATGGGCAAAACTGAAGGTTTACAAGAGGTTTGAGATCCTTTAAGGGATTTTGTAAATTTATTCTTGGGTTGAAGTTTTTTTCCTAATGATTTCCATGGATTAGATAAGAATAATTTTCATTGTTTGTCTCTTAGGTACATTCTGCAGGTCCCCGATGAACCCAGGGAACCCTCCACCGTATCCGGGCCCTGGTCCGACGGCCCCGTACCCACCTTATCCACAACAACCAATGGGACCAGAGGGCTACCCTCCAGGACCTATGGGGGGACCCTACCCACCTCCTCAGGGTTACCCCTACCAAGGATACCCACAGTATGGCTGGCAGGGCGGACCTCAGGAGCCTCCTAAAACCACAGGTACTGGGAGTTGGGTATGTGTATATGTGTATGTGGGTGTGCATGTGCACAGTCTCATGTCATCAAAGGAAATGTTTGCATGTTTTCTTTGGCAGAGAAGGCACGCTAGCCTTTGTGTGCTGTGGTTGACGTTCCCAAGGCTTGGTGACCGCTTAAGGTAGCTTCTAACTCCTGAGAAGGACTTCTTTCTCAGGAGGCCTGCATCCGTTCTTTCTACTTCCTCTATGTCTCTTATCCCTCTGGGGCTGATGACTTCCTGGTCGATGTGTTTTCTGATGGCCCCTTTTGGGGTACCGGTGGGGGAAAGGACTCATTGGGTTCTTGCCCTGACACCCAGTTTCGTATTTTAGATTTGGCCTGCTGGGATTATTTTCTCTCTTGGTTTGTTGACCTCCAAGTCATCCTCTTGTCCCTACTCTTGGGTTGATGTTCTTTGCTTAAATGTTTTCATAATTCTCTTGAACTTGCTAGCTGAGTTTTCAGCAGGCCTATGAGTCCTTCTTGTGCGCTAGAACAGTGCTACTCAAAGCTGACTCTGCAGATAAGTGCCAGTCTGTGAATGTGATAAGTACAGAAAGTACGAGTAAACAGAAGAACTTGTAGAGTAATTTGACATTGCTGTGACATTCAAGCAGGTGATCTTGCATTTTACAATACGTCTCAATCTGTGGTGGATTAGAATGGACACGTCTTGAGAAGCACTGTGCTAGATGTCTTGGTGACTGTCAGAACTGTTGTATGACCTTCTGGTTTGCTCGTTTACAGTGCCTTCAGTTTTTTAGATTAGCTAATTCTTAATGAGTGCTTGTGTGCCAAGTGGTCTCTTAAGAGCTTTATGTACATTAACATTTAATTCTTGGAACAATCTTATGAGGTTGTTCCCATTTTACAGTGAAGCCATTGAGTCACAGAGTGGCATACGGACTTGGCCAGCTAGAAGGGGCAGATTCCAGATTCGAATCCTGATGGTTTGGCTTTGGAATCTGTGCCTATAACTTTTTTCTCCAGCTGGATGATTTTAGATTTATCTATAACTGCAGGTACATCCTTCAGCTGAAGTGAAAGTGTGTAGTCCATTCTGTCAACAGCTTCTGTGTAGAAACTGTTTCTGATTCAAAGGAGGGAGGTCTTCTTAGTTATTCTTAATCTGTGTCTGGTAATCAGTAAGGACTTAATAAAGGTGTGTTGAATGGGTAGGTAGCTGGGTAGATAGCTAAGCAGAATCTAAGTCTGTTTATGGTTCAGAATTTTGTTTTTTGTTTTTTGTTTGTTTTACAGTAGAAATTGTAGTAAAAATATCTTTTGTTTTTCTTTGTTGGGAAACCAGTTTTTTGAAAACCATGTGATTGGAGGTGACAGGTGCTTGTGGGAATGAGGCTTACCAAGGAGTATACTTGCAATACATTTGGGGTCTCCTGGGATGATATTTAATGGTAATAACTGTAACAACTAGTATTTCTGAAGCCTAGTACCTAGTACTGGCCTCATGTAACTTTCACAAGAGCCCTATAGCTTTGGTCCCATGTTACAGAGGTAGAATCTGAGGCTTGGAGAGGTTGTGTGTCAGTTATCCCTCATATAACATACCACCCCAAAACTCAGTGGCTTAAAACAACAATGACTTATTCTCATGATTCTGTGAGTTGGCTTCCTATGATCTCTCCTGGGGTCACTTAATTCAGCTGTCAGCCTGGTTGGGGCTGGTATGTCCCAGGCTGGCTTGTTTGCATGGTGGTTAGCTTCTAAGGGGGTGAGTGTACGATCTTGCCAGCCTTTTCATGTCTAGGCCCAGAAGTGGTCCACCATCACTTACCCATATTCTTTTGTTCAAAGCAAGTCACAAGGCTGGCTGGATTCGATAGGAGGGGAAATAGATGTCATCGATACCCTGCCCCCCCCCCCCCCGATTTGGTAACAACTTTATTGAGAGATATAGTCGGGAGTTGTATGACCATCACCGCTAATTCCAGAACATTTCATCACCCCAAAGAAAGCCATATCCTTTAGCAATCACTCCCGTTTCCTTAACCTTCCCCCTCCATACATCTCTTTTATCTCTGTAGATTTGTCTCTTCTGGACATTTCTTATAAAATGAATCCTATAATATGGCCTTTTTTGACTGGCTCTTTCACTTAGTGTAACGTGTTAAAGGCTTCTCCGCTTGTGTCAGTACTCCATTCTTTGTGTTGCCAAATAACACCCCATTGTATGGATATATCACATTTTCTTTATCCATTCATGCTTGGGTTTCTACTTTTTGTGATGAATAGTAAGTCATGGCTATTATAAACATTCATGTAAATTAAACTCTGTCTCAGGAGGGACAGCATGTGAATGTAGAGCAGGAGGAATTGTTGGTGACCATCTTGGCAGACGGTTTACCGCTTTCCACCCTGTACCCAGCAGTTTACGTCTTCCCCAGCCCTCCCCATGCACAAAATACATCCATCCCTTCCAAGACCAGCAGGTGGCTCATCAGTCATTACATCCACTTCAAGTCAAGGGTGTCATCATCTGCTATCTGTAAGTAGACGGGGCCTCTCACCTGCCACGCTGCTCCTGTGACTGCCCACCCTGCATTTCTGCTCTGCCCCACCCTGCACACCTCAGAGGTGAAACAAAATGTCACTCCTCTATGAAGCTTCCCCTTCGGTATCCCACCTCTATGGTAGAAGTAACCAATCCCATGTGCTTCAGCTGCAGCCTATACAGACTTCTTTCAGAGCACCTCCTCTCTGAATTAAGTTAATTATTGTGTTCTTCTAGTTTACGTCCTTAATGTCTGAATTCAGTCAACTTAGCTGGTGCCGTCTTAGTGCAGGCTTTCAGCATTTGTGTTACGTTTCACCAAGGTTCTTAAGACTGCAAGTGACAGCATCTCAGCCTTAAAAATTAACCAACAGTAGAGCGTTGCCAGAGACCTGAGTAGAGGCTGCAAAATGACAGATAGTGACCAACACAGACACAAAAAAGGGACTCTGAGAGGACAGGGATGACACAAGGAACAAAAAACCTGTGAGAAAAAGGGGGGAAAATATCTCTAATAGCCTTAGATATGTGGGAAGATAAATCTTAATGAAATAAGAGTAGGGATGCTATATAAAAAGGAACTCAGGAAACAAAAGCATTTAGCCAAGAAGACTGTGAAACCAACCTCAGCCCAAGGAATAGGTCCAAAAGACTCATTCAGATAGCTAGATCTTGCCAAACCAGAATTGAAGGCTTTTTGCCACAGGTGCAAGGTTGACATAGTGCTATGTAACAACCACCCCAAGTTAGAGATTCTGTAATTTGGAAAGGGCTTGGGTGGAAATCCCTGCTCCCCATGGCATCTCCTGGGGCTGGAACATAGATGATAATCGAGGCCCTTGGTTGGCTATGAGATTTATGAACTCTCCTCTTGGCTCTATACAGCATGCCTAAAGGGGTGCTCTTGGGTTGGCTTGCATCTGCAGTACAGAGAAGCCGTGTGGTTTTGTAGAAGCTTCAGAAGGGAGAGGGTTGTGGGAGCGTGATGGCAATCTGACTGCAGTCAGAGGGGGAGTCAGAAGATACCCACACTTAGACGCTACTATCTTTACGTGTGTTCCTAACCAGTGCACTTCTTCACTCCTATGGGCTTTGTTTCACACTCTTATTTCCCTTGAAAGTTTCATTTAAGTTCAGCCATATTCTGTCAACTGTTGCTGTTTTGGTGAAATCTTGTACTTCCGGTTCCTTATAACAAATAATTGCTCTTCCAAATACCAAAAAAACCCCACAGAACCCCGCATCTGATGTCTCTCTTTCCCTCTTCTCCTCCACTTGGCCCCTCAGTGGGACTAAGTTGGGCATCCTGACAACACAGTGGCCTCAGGAAGTAGGACTCCTTCAGTGTCCGTGGGCAAAAAAAGAAAAAAAGGAAACAGACTTTAGTTAATTTCTAGTTTTGAAACAGTTGCGGACTTAAAAAATAGGATGCAGAAATAGTACAAATGATTTCACCCAGATTTCCCCAAACCTTACATCACTACCATGTAACGATCCGTCCCAGGCCCGGAAGACTCACAACAGCACTTGGATCCCGCTCCATGGCCCAAGCAGCCGTGGGTCTGTGTAGGTGGGATTCAAGGGGGGCGAGACAGAGTTCAGTGCTTGGGAGGACAGTGGCAAAGCCACACTGCAGAATGGCATATGTGTTGGGGGACCTTTGCAAGCCCTACAGCAAGTCCCAGTGGTGATAGGTAGACTCCTGTTCAGTGAGGCAGTCTAACTAACAAAACTGCTGGTAGGCTCTTGTTGACCGTGCCATAGTTACAGAATTGTTCAAAGTGAAAATTTAAACAAAACAATATCTCCAGTCTTAGAAAATCGATTTAAGGAAGATTTCTGTGAATTGGTGAGAAAGTCATGAAAGAAGACATTTTAAAATGCTGCCACCAAAATCAAAATGACACCCCCTCAGATACCTCCTCAGGTGCTCGCCCGGTTACTCACCTTCCAAGCTCATGGCAGACCTTGGAGTCTCATGTGGTCCTTTCTGCTTAGCCCTAATGTGACCTCACAATCCTCCTTACCACGGTGTCCTAGGCAGTGGCTGTGAATAGGCTTGAATCCAGTTGAATTGGATGAGATGAAGCCTCTTAACCATTCCTTGTGAGCTAACCTCCTCCTTTTAGAGAGATTTAAACCAAAGCCCAGAGAGGTTTAGTGACTTCCCCAGGGTCAGCGAGTTCAAGAAGGATGTAGTCGTGATTCCAAGCTAAGTGCTTTTCCTCATTTCATCCTAGTGCTATGGGCCCGCATGTTCCACAGCAGTTCTCAGACTCCCACGTCAGAAAATACCTACCTTTGCAGCCCATTCCATACTCCCCCACTGCCACCCCACCCCACCCCCAGCCACCACAAACAAACACAAAAACCTGGTGGTTTAGGGCAGGGCACCAGATTCCTAGTAGTAGGCGGAGACAAAGTGGATTATGATTAATCTGGATTCAGATCCCCTTATTAACACCAGGACCTGGGCAGGTTACTTAACCGCGGTGATCTGTGCATGCCTGCCTCCCCTTGCAAGCGTCCCAGAGGCTTTCTCTCCTTCATCTCTGCCTCCCACAGCGCCTAGAGAAGTGCTGCCACGTAGTATGTGCTCAGTAAATGTGTGTTGGTGGAATGGAAATGCCACCATTTCGAAAGGTGGTTGTGAATTCAGGAGTTGTCTGGGTCCCTTTCCCTCTGCGCTCCTTCCCATGCTGTTTACCTCTTGTGAATCCAGATATTGGGATTTTATACATGTTCTTCTGGGTTAGGACTGTGATATCAGGCAAGGTATTGATTTAAAATGAAAGAAATTCTATTACAGCAGAGTCTTTGGGATGTCCCCATGGAGTTCAAAAGCCCAATTGGCCTTTGAACTGGGTTTCTAGGCCTGCAAATCAGGAACTGAAAGTGACCTTGGTACAGTTCTTTGTAATTTGAAGATGCAAAAGGAGAGTGTCTGTTCCAGGAGTGCCCTACTGGGTCATTGGCCAACCAACTAGAAGTTCAAAGTGGCCTCTCCTTTAGTCCAAGGTCAGCAGTTGGGGGGAGGGTGGTGATAGAATGGCATATTTCTCCTTGTGGATGCTCTTCTTGGTGTCTGACACTGCTCTCATCAGTCATTGTGAGGATAGAAGAGGAAGGAATTTAATGGTCTGGCATCTCTGGCTAATTGGCTTCAGGTGTGGAATTACAGCCTGGCTTGTTGGAGCCTTTTATGCCTTTTTTCATCAGAAACTCCGATCGGGCGTTTTCATTGCCCTGGGAAGCTTTTCCAGCATAAAGTCCAGCTCAGAGCCGCCTTTGCCAGGTATCAGATGACAGAATGTCCCAGCGAGGGCGCTGCCCGGTGCCACCAAAAGCAGCGCTGGCTTAGGAATCTAGGTGGAGTGTCTCTCATTTCCGGGGCTTCGGGTTTTTTTCTGTAAAGCTGGGATGACAGGACTGTGATGTAGAATAAAGTAATACGCCTTGTACAGTTTATGGCACGTTTGTGGGCAGAGAGGAAGTTTAGTTTTCTCCTTCAGCCCACGTAAATTTTCTGAATTTTTGCTTATGGGTGGATGGGGGTGGTGAAGACAGGAAGCCTTCAGGGGCGAGGTGGGAAAGCCAATTGCTGAGTGTCACTTGGGTCTCCCCTGAGCATCCCCACTGGCCTGAGGCACCTGGGACAACTCCTGAGTCGCCCTCTGCAGTCATGGCCACATGGCCGGTCTCCCTCCCTGCTCTCGCTCCTGCTGTCTGCTTTCTGTTTGTTCAGACTCCCTAATTGCTTTCCATGTCACTCAGAGTAAAAGCCAGAGACCTTCCAGTGACCAGCAAGGCCCTCTCAGAGCCAGCTGCCCCCTGCACCCTCTGCCCCGCCCTCTCCGGCTGTCCGTTCACTCACCAGGTCCACTCCCCTCCAGGGCTTTGCCTTTTCTCAGAAATCTAAAGGAATATGTTCTCGTTTCTCGTAGTCTGCAGGCACGTAGTCATAGAGGCCGTCCAGCTGCCTCCCTTCACCCTTTGCCTAAACGGGCACCCCACCCGGGCACTCTCTCTCCCTGTTCTCATCTCCTTTCCCTATGTAGTACTATTATGTGTTCCTTGGCTGCCTCTCTCCTCCTGCCGGAATATAAGTTCCTTTATACATACATATATGTACAGCCCCTTTGTATGTTAGGTTCACTCCTCAAATAGTTCCTACTATTTGTGGAATGATCGACCGTCCTCTTCCCCCCTAATATCCTCTACCTGCTCAGGTGTCTTATGAGTCATTCTCCTTTAGGCCTTACCTGGGGTTCTTTTAGTCCTCGTCTGGGGAGAATCCTGGGAGTGGTCCCGAGAGCCGCTGTGTGCCGGGCCTGGTGCCGTTGTATATCCTTTATTGTTTAATTGGCCTGACCGCTCTGGGAGGTGGGTCCTTTCAAAGGAGGGGTTTTGCCAAGGTCGGAGCTAGTGAGTGGTGGGGCATTCTCATACTCACTTTCACTGGGGCCTGTCTCTGCTTCACCGGCTCTGCTTGAGGAGAGGTGGTCCGCGCCACTGGGCTCTGCTCCGCTGCTGCCTTCAGCGCCTGAGGTCTGCGCTCGGCGTACTTGGTGCCTCTTTTGTGCTTCTTCCTTGTTGGTCTCCTGTTTATCTTGGCCTCCTGGTTCTTCGTGGCGAGAGTTGGCTGCCTTACAAAACGCTCCTTTACATCTTATCCTCAGTTTCTCTTTGTTTAGCCCATTTAACCTTTGTCCTTCCTCTCACATCTCTTAGCCCCTAGCCTGGGTAATTCGTTTGAGTCTTCTGATGCCCAAATGGTGTTCGCATGGAATTCCTTAGAATGCCCTTGTGTTTCACATGGGACTGGGCCAGCGTCTTTAAGACTCGAGCCAGGCCAGGGTCGCCTAGGTGGCTCAGTCGGTTGAGTGTCCAACTCTTCACTTTGGCTCAGTTCATGATCTCATGGTTTTTGGGATCTAGCCCCATACTGGGTTCTGTGCTGACAGCGTGGAGTCTGTTTGGGATTCTCTCTCCCTGTCTCTCTGCCCTTGTTCCGCTCACACCCTCTCTGTCAAAATAAGTAAACTTAAAAAAAAATTAGCCAGGCCTGTCATAATTGAGAAGCTGTGGTTTCTGACCCAGGAAGTGGGCTTAGTCACATATACTCTTTGCTGTGAGGAAGAGACAGATCCAGTGGCCAGAAGGATGGTGGCCTCTAGAGAGAGAGAGAGAGAGAGAGAAAGAGAGGAGGAGGAAGATGAACAAGGAAGGAGTAGGAGATGGACACAGTTCGTTTCCCAGACCCAGCACAGTAGCTGGTCGTGGGACTTGAGAAAGATCTCCTGACAGAATGAATCCCCAGGCCCTGTGCAGATGAAAGTGCACACCTGGAGACGGGAGTTGACTGTGGCCTGATGCAGCCTGAACACGGCCCCTCAACTAAGGGAAGATGGGCTCCTTTTGGGGTCCCCCTGGTATTTGTGGCTCTTGACAAGGGCTCTGACATCAACTATTTCTCTCGGCCATCTTGAGGGTCTCTTTTCCCTCCTCAGAGATGGCATGGGCCTTTATGGCTCATTGGCCTGAGAACTTGTTGAGCCTTGCTTTGGAGGAGAAGCTGTTCCTTCTCTTTGCAGTGTTCTGATGGCTTCCATTTAGGTTGCAGGCTTTGCTACTGGCTTGGGTTTCTGTGTGAGAGGCCAGAGGTTTTGATTTCACTGAGGGTAAAGAGGTTTTGGTGGCAGCAGTTTCCTCCCCTAACCCTTGGACATGGCGGAGTAGGAACTACACAAGGTGAGGGTTTCAACATTTCTTTCTCCCTCCTTAATGGTTTGGTATTATTCTTAGAATAAAGGCCAGGATTCCAAAAGGCTTGAGGTCGTTCATGTTCTGGCCCTGCTACCAGATTCCAGTTCATTTCCTCAGCCTCGCCAGGCCTCTCTTCCCACGTAGCTTTCGTAAATGGTATTTCCTCTGTATGACTGTGAAAAGTCTTGACGCCTCTCTTGGCTCAAGTAACCTTTATTAAATCCTTCCCATCTTGCTCATGTGGCACTTCAGAGACGTTGAGTGCTACTTTCCACCCCCTAGTCTGGGTCAGCTTTCTGTCCTCCACTGGTTTGTAATTTTTTTATCTTAGCTGTAGTTATAGAATTAAGGTCTTCCACGATAGCAGAGACTTTGTCTAATTTGACTATTTGAGTCCCCAGTAATTGCTTATTGACTGATGAAAGATGAAGAGGAGTTTAGAGAGAGGCAGGAGAGGGAACAGGTGAGACTCTGGAATGAGCTTTTTCAAGTTTTTCAACTTTGGGCTTGAATTTGCAGAAAAGACTTTGCACTTCCTTTCCCTTCCCTCATGTTGTTTGTTTGTTTGTTTGTTTATTGCCTTTTAGAGAGAGCCCGCAGGAGTGAGAGAGGCAGAGGGAGAGAGAGAGAGCATCTTAAGCAGGCTTCACACTCAGCATGGAGCCCAACCTGGGGCGGACCTCACAACCTGAGATCATGACCTGAGCCAAAATCAAGAGTTAGCCACTCAACTGACTGAGCCACCCAGGCACTGCCCGAGCAGAAAATTCATTGTGTAGCAGGGGGTGGAGCTCCGTTAACAATACTTGCTATCAGCTATGGGAATGATCACAACTGAGAGATGGAGCGTTCAGTCATTTTTGCTTCCGTGAGTGCTGGCCCTCACTTCTTCGCTGGTCCCTAAACATAGTAACAACTCACATACAAAACAATTTTTTAAATTCCGGTCATAGTCCAGATATGCCATCGTCTCAAATCATTTTTGCATTTTTATTTCCCAGGCAGTTCTTGCTTACATGCACGTGTCATTTGTACCTGGCTGCCATTGTAGTGCAGAGGGCATTGCGTATACCGTCTTCCTTCCTTTACTTGATCAGAAGCAACCTCCCTATAGGGCAAGATTTCTCCACTTCACTGTTGACGTTTGGGCTGGATAATTTTTTTTTTTAGGATTTTATTTTTGGGGTACCTGGTGGCTCATTTGGTTAAATGTCCAATTCTTGATTTCGGCTCAGGTCATGAGCTCATGGCTTGTGAGTTCGACCCCTGCATCGGGCTCTGCTCTGACAGTATGGAGCCTGCTTGGGATTCTCTCTCCCTTCCTCTCCCTCTGCCCCTACCCCACTTGCTTGCTCGCTCCCTCAAAAAAAAAGAATAAAAGCTCTCTGAAAAGATTTTATTTATTTATTTTTTTAATGTTTTTATTTATTTTTGAGACAGAGACAGAGCATGAGCAGGGGAGGGGCAGAGAGAGAGGGAGACACAGAATCCAAAGCAGGCTCCAGGCTGTGAGCAGTCAGCACAGAGCCCGACGTGGGGCTTGAACTCACAGAGTGTGAGATCATGACCTGAGCTGAAGGCGGACGCCCAACCGAGTGAGCCACCCAGGCGCCCCAAAAGATTTTACTTTTAAGTAATCTCTGTACCCTACAGAGGACTTGAACTTACAAACCCAAGATCGAGTCACATGCTCTACTGACTCAGCCAGCCAGGCACCCCGACTGGATACTTTTTGTTAGAGGTGGGTGGGGTGTCTCCTGCTTGGTGGGATGCTCAGCAGCATCTTCACCTTTATCCACTAAATGCCAGTAGTGGCTGCTCAGTTACAGCAACCAGAACGTTTCCAGACGTTACCAGAGTCCCCCCTAGGGACCCAAATCACCTTTGAGGGCCATTGCAGTAGAGTCTGCATAATGAAAAATTTAAGTTGCCCATTGTTTTTTGAACCCAGTGGAGGAAAAGCATTCCTAAACAGTTTCATCAGCAGCTGAAAAATATATGCCTTTTTCTAGTGGTCTGCCCAGGAGGAAGGCTTGGGAACTTGGAACTATATTGAACTCCCTCTTGACCTCTGGCTGGACAGGCTTTGTTTCCGAGCTTCTCTTTAGTCTAAGACTGGAGAATCTGGGTGTTTGATACCATTCCCTATATTAAAACCAGCCAGTCACCTGGCTGGCTCAGTCAGTGGAGCATTTGACTCTTGATCTTGGAGTTGTCAGTTCGAGCCCCACATTGGGTGTAGAGATTACTTAAAATCTTAAAAAACAAAAACAAAAACAAAAAAAAAAGCTGAACAATAAGAGCTTGAGTCTAGTGGTCCAAATTTTTAAGTGGCTTTTTTTTTAATGTTTACTTTTAAGAGAGAGAGAGAGACCAAGTACAAGCGGGGGAAGGGCAGAGAGAGAGGGAGACATAGAATCTGAAGCAGGCTCCAGGCTCCGAGCTGTCAGCACAGAGCCCGTCATGAGATTGAGAATCACAAACTGTGAGACCCTGACCTGAGCCCAAGTCGGAAGCCTAACTGACCGAGCCACCCCAGGCGCCCCTAGTGGTCCAAATGTTTAAATATTTACTGTTAACTGTTAATTATTAAATAGCTAGCTAAAGAACAGAGCTAATACTTCAGTGGTTGCTATGTGTCAGGCGCATTTTATATATTAATTCATTCAGTCCTCGGAACACCCCTCTGAGATAGGTCTTACTATCCCCATCATCTAGATGAAGAATCTGAAGCATAAAAAAAAGGCTAACTTCACTTTTTCATGGTCGCACAGCTAGGAAGTGGTGGAGCTGGGATTCAAAACCCAATCCAACCCCAAGGCCCATGCCCCTCTGCAGCTACCATTTACTGGGTACCTAGTGAGGTGCTTGATGCTGGGCTGAGAGCTTTGTGGACTTGGCTTCAGCTCTCAAAGTAGTCCTTCAGGCTGAGTAGTTATCCCGGAGTTTACAGATGTGGAGCCAGAGTCTTAGAGTTACGATATGTTGCCCCTGGACCCCCAGATAGCCGACCCAGTGCTTCCCTGTGTCACGTGGCCTCCCATGAATGAGGAAAAAAAATTTTCTACCTTCATCTTCCTTTTTCCCTTGTGTCAGGCACTAAATCCATGTGAACTCTTTCTTTCTTTTTTTTTTTTTTTTAATTCTTTTTAACGTTTATTGTTGAGAACAGAGAGTGCAAGGGGGGGTGGGGTGGAGCAGAGAGAGAGCGAGACACAGAATCAGAAGCAGGCTCCAGGCACTGACCTGTCAGCACAGAGACCGAGCAGGGCTGGAACTCACAAGCTGTGAGATCATGACCTGAGCTGAAGTCGGACGCTTAACCGACTGAGCCACCCAGGCGCCCCAAATGTTAAATATTTCTGATTAGATCCTATTCTTCAGGTGGTCTGTCAACATTATCTCATTTAATCCCTACAGCAGTCTTGGTGGTTTCCCATTTTAAAGATGAGGAGACTGAGATTCAGAGAGAGGAAATAACTTGCCTAAAGTCATAAAGTAACTCATTGAGCCATGAACTGAATGAACCCAGGTCTGCTTGATTTCATACCATGTTCTTAACTTTTATGCTCTTTTGCATTGCATTAGAGAATATCCTTAGAATACTTCAAAATTAGCAATAGCTGCTGGTGAGGAGTGGTACAGGAAGTGGGCTCTACGGGTAAGACATGTTCTTTCTGGGGACACTCAACTGCAACTCTATTCTGTTCTTTTCACGAAAGCACGTGAGATTGGCCTTGAGTGAATGTGCTGGGCTCTTGGTACCGAATTTGACTCTTGTTTCACACAATCGTGACTTCAGGCTTTAATTTGGCAGATCTGCTCAGCAAGGCCCAGTGCTTTAACAAAGTCCCTCTAAGAACTGCTGTAGGTGTCGTGGACCTGGGCATCGTGTGAAGACAGTCTGGTCACAAAGTCATGGGAACCATAGGCCCCTAAAGATGGCCTCAGGTTTTTCTGTTTTCTTGGATTGAGAGATGCATTCTGTTTGGGTCACATACTTTCTGCAAAACTCTCTATTCTGCCTTTTCAAAAACATTGGCCTGCCCAGCACTCAGGGGTATTGGAGTATAAAAAGGAAACTGCTTTTCGCAGATCCAGTTTACTGAGTTGCCTGGCGGGATGTGCTCAGTGCCTGCTGACACAGCAGGCCGGTTGGTCGCACCTGGCTGGCCTGGGGAGACAGAAGACGTTGGGAGTCTTACCTACTCCCAGACCAGTTTGCTTCATTGTTCTTTGCCCCTTTCCACCCGGGTGTGGCCTCGGTTTTCTGCTCTAATATTCCTTTTACCTAGTCTTCACATGGGACCTATACATTCCCTTCACCTCTCACAGAAGCTTTTTAAAGTTACATTGATAGAACCAAGAAAAAATTGGTTTGGTGGACAAAAAAAAGCCGGAAGACTGCTTTGGATAAAAGGCATCTAGGGAAATTGGAAGGTGCAGGTGGGACAGAGCCGGTCAGTCCCTAGGATTGGAGCCAAGACCCTGGTGTTGGGACTTTCCCGTGAGCGTGGGGTCACCTACGGTGGCAGGAGTCTTTCCCTAGAACATTCATACCCTCCAAGTAGTAGCAGGCATTTGCTGTGCTGGAGAGGCCGGCTCCAGGGTGCTACCTGCACCCCCAGCGGGTGGCACCGTGCCTGCACGTACCTAGCGCCTGCTTTCCAGTGGTCACCGTGGTTAGCCATAGGGGGGAAAATCTATATTCTGCTTATATTGTGGCTCCCCAGAGTTGAGGTGCTCTAAAAAGCAGGACACGGCATAGGATTAATCATCATTAATAATGATCATTAATAATCATTAATAATGAAAATGCTAACAGTGAAGATGAGGCTCAGTGTCCACATCGTTGGATGAGGGCTCAGCCCAACAGCCACTAACACTGTTGTGGTGACCACATCCACAATGATTGGGGCCCAGGACAATGGCTTTTCCCAAACGCCGACTAAGGCATCTGCCCCACTGCAAGCTGCTGCTCCTGGGTTATATCGCCATTCTCTCACAGAAACATGGCCTTGTTTTGAAAATACCTTTTTAAATTACAGAGATAGCTCTTACTTACAGAAAGTAAATAATACCCTAATTTTGCTACCCAGAGATAGGAGTTAACATTTTGGTGTGAATCTTTTGTGCCGTGTTTAGTTTTTTTTAATGCAGCCCTTTTTGAAATTCACTTAGTATGTTAGTCTCATTTTCAATTCCTTAGGTCCTATATATCATCTGCTGCATCTTGGCCCTGTAGACTATGCACGTTAAGGAGTGGTGGTCACTTGTCATCAAGGGCTCCATTTTATTTTATTTTATTTTTTTTTTTAAATTTTTTTTTTCAACGTTTATTTATTTATTTCTGGGACAGAGAGAGACAGAGCATGAACGGGGGAGGGGCAGAGAGAGAGGGAGACACAGAATCAGAAACAGGCTCCAGGCTCTGAGCCATCAGCCCAGAGCCTGACGTGGGGCTCAAACTCCCGGACCGTGAGATCGTGACCTGGCTGAAGTCGGACGCTTAACCGACTGCGCCACCCAGGCACCCCAGGGGCTCCATTTTAGACGTCAGTCTCGCACTGCTGACTTCACACGGGAGTGTGCCCCCAGCATGAGTTATTGTTGTTACGAAAAATCTCAAAACAGTGTAAAACTCTAACATAGATTGCTTTTCTTTTCCTTTTTGCCTTTTATTTAGTTCATAACGTAACAGCTGTAATTTATTGTCCATTTACTTTGTGCCTGGCACTGTGCTTACTGCTTTTCAAAGAGTTAATCATATACTCTTCCTAACAGTTCTAAGAGATGGGTTCTATTGTCTCATTTTCAGGTGAAGAAACAGAGCCACAGAGAGGGTAAGGGGGTTGCGTTTTATTTGAATGGACCATGCCACGTGTAGCAAGCCTACCCCCCGAATCTGGTGAACCTGTGTCTGCAGGAGCTGGCCTGTGGCGGGTACAGCAGTGGACAGGACCCTGCTCCCCTGCTGTTTGAGCTGAGCCGACAGTTTGGGGGCGGCTGACAGACCCACAGAGACAGACCAGCGAATGGGTGCTGACCGTATCTGTAGGCTGCCTTGGTCTTCTGTTCACACTTGCCTGGCTCCCCTCTTCCAGGAAACATGCACTTTGCTCTGGACTCTTGTGGAAAGGCTCATCAGCTTACAGCAGGAAGCTTGCTGATGTGTGCCATCAGGGCTGCAGCTCTTTGGGTTTTGAGAGGCCAGTACCGTTCCCCTCCTCTTCCCATTGCGAGGCTCAGGGCCTTTTTCCTCATTTGATCAAAGGTGACTTGTGTGTCCAGGCTGAGATCCTGAACGGGAAGGTGGCACACTTCCTCAGGGTGCCCTTAGAATTAAGAGGCTTTCTGCAGCTTGGAGAAGAAACTAGAGCCTTCTCCCCACTCTACGCCCCCTCACCCCCACCCACATGTGCAGGCGCACACAGTCTCCTTCTAGGGATTTAAGGGATGTACTTGGCGGGGGCGGGGTGATGTGGACAGAGCTTTCTCCTTGGGGTTCCAGGCATCTGCCCCTCTTCTCAAGGACGTACCTGCTTAAAGACCATAAATTGGGAGTAGCCTGGGAATGTTTTCAATGCCTTTCTATAATTTTTTTTTAATGTTGTTTATTTTTGAGAGAGAAAGAGCAGGGGAGGGGCAGAGAGAGGGGGACAGACCTGAATCGGGCTCTGTGTTGACAGCAGCAAGCCCAATGCAGGACTTAGACTCATGAACCGTGAGATCATGATCTGAGCCGAAGTCGGACACTCAACCGACTGAGCCACGCAGGTACCCCTCAATGCCTTTCAGTTGTGCTTTCTGTAGGGCAAGATGGGGAAAAATGGCCAGTAGACTTTTTTTTTCAGTAGTGTTTTGGTTCCCTCTGAGCTTTTCCATTTACCCTTGAAATGACTTCATTTGGTTGTCTGGAGGACAACCTGAAGGATTTTAGAGAGAGTGCAAGATTGTATTTGAGTTCTTAATAGGTAAAAATGGATTTTTGCTTTTGGGTGGGATGTGTATCATGCGTAGTTTATGAAGGGTCAGTACCCCCCCCCAAAAAAAAAAGCCCTGTCCGAGTACCCTTGGGCAGCCACAGGTAACTATCAGCTCCTCAAGGCTATGGGCAGGATGCCCTGGGCGTGTACGTCTGAAGTAAAGGCTCTCCAGAGGCCTCTCGGGAGAAGGTGTCTTCCATGGGGCCCGTTCTCCCTAGCCTAACCAGCCTCTGGACCCTGAGCTCCCTTTACTCGCTTGACTCCCAAGGTCTCCCCCTGGTCAGCTCAATCCCCTGTGGGATAAAGTGCTGGTTCCCATACCAGAGACTGCTCTCTCAGCCACTACAAGAAAGTTTGGGCTGAATGAGGTCTCTTGAAGGGTTTCAGCTGATAGAGGAGGGAGTGACTCCCTTCCTTTAGAGCTTAAAACTGATAGGACCTTCGTATTTTTTCTTAGTACTGCTTTGCTGTTGCTTCAGAGAATAGCTAAGCCCAAACCTGCAGCTTGCTTGCAAGACAGGCTGGAAACGGTTTTTCCAGCCAAGGTGTAATGTGTGAGGCAAATTGTTGGTTCATTTGTTCACTCATTCATTGGTTTGTTCCATATCTCCTATATGCCAGGACTCCTGAGTGCCTTGGGCTAGGCTAGGAAAATAGAGCTGCAAGTGACACTGGGAGTCTTCAGTAGTTTTTTTTTAATTTTATTAAAAAAAATTCTTTTTAACGTTTGTTTATTTTTGAGCGAAAGAAAGCATGAGTGGGAAAGGGGCAGAGAGAGCGGGAGACACAGAACTGGAAGCAGGCTCCAGGCTCTGAGCTTTCAGCACAGAGTCTGACACGGGACTCGAACTCACAAGCAGTAAGATCATGACTTGAGCCCAAGTCAGGTGCCTAACTGACTGAGCCACCCAGGCACCCCTAGGGAGTCTTCAGTATTTTTATCCAGGTGGAATCAGGAGCTAAGGGTCACCAGAGTTCCTCCTGGAGGTTGAAAAAGAATACCTGACCACTCCCCTGGTCAGGCATCGGAGAAGGTGGGTAGTGGTAGAGGGTTCTGGGTGGTCACCAGCTCCATCCTGCCGATAAGGGCAAGGATGGGTAAGTACCAAGGCCGTGTGCTTGCAAACATCATTAGGAGACACTGCCCCTGCCTTTCTCAGTTATTGCCCAGCAGCCTGGTGTCCACAAGCAGTTGGGCTTGGGCAGTACCAACGGGAAATAGATGCTGCTTTTACCCCATTTCTGAATCCTGTGTTTATTCTTCAGAAAGATCTTGGTTGCTCCTATAAAGTGGAAACTGACTGTAGGATCTCCCTACCAGCTTTACACTGGGCCCATGTTGCTGCCAGGTGCTCAGCAGTTAGGGAGCCCTGCCTTCCAACCTTCAGGTCTCTTGTCTTGGGAGGAATAATAGCAGCTAGCATATACTGAGTACCTGCTGTATACTAGGCCCTGGCCTATGTGGATTAATTCATTAAGTTACTGAAGAACACAGTGAAGGAATAGGTACTGTTATGATCCCCATTTTGTAGACAAGGAGCCTGAGCTCAGGAGAGGTGATCACGCCCTCCAGGTGGCACCCAGAGTGGACCCCAGGATATCCAACTGTAAGGCCCCCACCCCTCCTCTCTCCAGTGTTCCTTGGCGAGCTGCTAGGCCCAGGAGCAGTCATTCGGGTCTGCTTGTGCTGTGACCTGGGGAGGGGTCCTCCTGCCAGTGATGATTGTACTGGCTTGAGTGTGCTGGACCTCCAGAGTTTGCTGGGAAGCCTCCTGTTCTCCACACTGGTGGTGCTGTAAATAAGCACACTGCTTTGGGCCGCTGAACTCTGTTCGGTGGATGGGGAGTGGTCAGATGCCTTCTGTCATTCCTGACACATTGGCGGCTCCCTGCATGGCCACTCTGCCTCCAAGGCTAAGCCCACTTATTTTACCACTTGAGGGTTTTCCTAGCAAGGATTAGCATATCTCTCATGGTTTCAGTGGAAAGGTAGTTGGTCATGATGTTGGAGACTTTTTTCTATCAGGCTTCTTTGGACAAGCAAGCTAGAACTCATCAGATGACCACAGAAGGAAGCTGTTTCCCTAAACCCCAGACCTGTCTCCAGCCTGGCAGGGTTCTAGTCACAGCCCTACAGACAAGGAAGGCCACGCCTCTATCTCCCTTTCTCTGGCCTCACATTCACCACAGTGGGTGAAGACTTTTTGTCATTGCCTTTTGGGTTGGCGTTGCTGTGTGGTGGGGTTACAGAACAGCAGAGATTGTTGTGGATGACTTAGTGGGGGCCAGGCACCCCATACGGTTCTTTCTTGATCTACAGGGATGACCATTATTGCTCTGAAATGGTGGGCAGGGAGTTGGGGAGGCAGGACAGTCCTTATAAAGTGAGGTCTGCCTTGAATCACCTCACCATGTTTATTGAGAATGGTTATCGGTTCTATCCGTGACCTGAGAACTCACCTTGTTCTCACCAGGGCCTGAAACTGAGGTACAGTCACCTGAAAACACAAGTCTTTTACTATTGCAAAATTAATCCAGACAGTGGAGGGAAGAAACAACCTGGGGTGTTTTGCATAAATATATCTGCTTAGAACTGTTAATCAGTAACACAGGAATCTGGTGCGTGTAGAAGCCAGTTACGGTCTGTATACCTAAGATAAAAACACACTTTGTGTTCAGTAAAAACGATATGGCGGTGTTTACCTTGTTACAAAATGCAGCAAGTCCTATTTGAATGAAACTCCTGAGGCCGTCATTCAGTGTGAGTCAGACAAGCATTGCTGATAACAGAGCAACCTGTGCCTGTCTGTGCCTGGACACTAATTGGTAGAACCCAGCAGCTACCTCCTTGGCCATCTCTGCCCTTTTGGACAAGTCCCAAAGAGCCAGCTCCCCTTGGAGTATACTACCTCTCCAATTTTTTTCTGTAACCCAGTGCCTGAAAACCTGGAAAATAATAATTTTCCTGATTTCTTTTTAGCTTTCAAAGTCATAACAGTCATTGTCATATTCAAGAGCCAGGGACATTGGGAGTTTCTGTTTTCTGATCTCTCTCTCCTTGCTTTGTTTCTGCAATTCCCTAGTTCCAGGCATCTTTCCAGCTTCTTAGCAGGGTATGAAATGGCAGATCGTGCATTAACCACCTTGTCTGCCATCTTTTGGGGGCAAGGAGAGTCGGGCTGTGATGACTCAGTCAGAAGCCGGGTCTGAACTAAAGTGACGCCCACTTCTTGATGAGACACTCAGTAGCCATCGTTTCTTTAAATTTTCTTGCATTAGTGGAAGAGAAAGAGACATGACAACGGGGCACTAATAAGATGGACATGCCTTTCCCTGTAGCTCATTGAGAGGATATGTCCTGATTCCAAATGCCAGTTGTGTTTATTATTGGTCCCACCCAGTGTGGCATGTCTCTGTGTGGCTCCTCAGATGGGTCTCTGGCTCTTCTTTCCAAGTGGTCTGTGAGCTCCCGGAGTCGGGTACAGTGTCTTTTGTTCCTGGACTCCCCTGCAGGGCTGTGTCAGAAAAATGAGAGGCAGGCTACACGAGGTGGGAGGGAGACTGAGCAGTGTCTGCCACATCCTCTGGTGGTGCCGCACAATCGGAGCCGTCTGCGGGAGTGTTGAGGGAGGAAGGCAGGTGGACATACGGCAGGCAGAGAGGACTTGGGTTTTTTATGAGCACGATGTGCCTCTTGCTGGCCGGGTCCAGGCTGGCCCCGGAGGGCCCAGGGTCGGTGGGCACTACCCAACCGCGGGAAACTGCTGTGGGAGTAAGTGCTCCTGAACCGCTCGCGTTTGGAGTTCTGCCTGCTGCGAAGCTCAGCCTTGGTGTCTCCTTCCCAGGGCGGCGAGGTGCCTGGAGTCCTCATGAGTAAGCAAAGCATTAAAGAATGTAGGGGTTTGGGGAGTGCCTGGTGGCTCAGTCGGTTGGGCATCCAGTGCTTGATTTCAGCTCAGGTCATGATCTCATGGTTTGTGGGTTCGAGCCCTGTGTTAGGCTTGCGCCGGCAGTGCGGAGCCTTCTTGGGATTCTCTCTTTGCCCCTCCCCTGACTGCGTGCACGTTCTCTCTCTCTCAAAATAAACAAACATTAAAAAAAAATTTTTTTTTAAGAATGTAGGGGTTTTTGTATATGGTGAAATACTCAGAACATAAAATGTATCCTTTTAACCATTTTTAAATATACAGTTCATTGGCCTTAAATACAGTCGTATTGTACAGCTATCACCACCATCCATCTCCAAAACTTACTTCATCTTCTTGAAAACTTACTCTATACCTGTTGAACAATAAGCCCGTCTCCAGCCACTCCTAACCACCATTCTACTCTCTGCCTTAGAAGTCGGTCCATTTTAGGTATCTCTTGTAAGTGGAGTCATACAGTATTTGTCCTTTTGTTATTGCCATATATGTGTTAGCATCATGTCCTCAAGGTTAGCCCAAGTCATAGCATGTGTTAGAATTTCCTTTTTTTAAGGTTGAATACTATTCCATCATATGTATTAACCATGTTTTGTTTATCCATTCCTCCGTCAGTGGACACTTGGGTGCTTCCGTTTCTGGCTTTTGTGACTATGCTGCTTATAAACATGGGTGCATAAATACCTGTTCAAGTTCATGCTTTCAGTTCATATGGGTCAAAGTTTTAAAGCACAAGCAGCAAGATGTCTTTGAAGGTCATTTTCTGATAAATTGCCCTTCTCCACTGAGGGCTAGGCTTACAGACCAAAAGTTAGCTTTACTCACCATCTAATTTTAGACTCCAACTTAAGCACCACTTGTAACATCAAGCTTCATTTTGATATTTGATAGGCTTCTACTGCGCATTACAACTCCAACTTAGTTGGCCACTTCTTTGTGATTGTGGGGGCACCCTTGTCACTTGCTGGTGGACGTTGGTAGTGTCCTTATTAGAGCTGGCTTGCTCTAGGGGTGCATGCTCTTTCTGACTTTGCCCCTCCTGACCCAAGTTGGGCTGGCCTTTTGACCTTGTCTCTGATCTGGCTCCATTTGGGGACCTGAAACCCTGAGCCCACTGACAACTGAGGCTGTTGAGACCATTTTTCTTCCACCCGTGGCAGCTTTGTGAGGCACAGTATTCTCTCCCATCTCTGCTGGTTCTTGTTATTTGTCTTTATTTCATCCAGATCTTATACAGCATTTAACATTATTAGAATTATATGTAAATTTTTTTCTTGGGGGAGTACAATATTTTTCTAAATACTCTGGCGTTTGGGGTTGCCACAAGGACTGGTTTTCCCTGTACCAGTTTAAACCTAGTCCAACAGCCCTTGGCAACTGGTGAGGTGTACACACCTGGGGGATAATGGGCTTTTGATGGATTCAGTGGTCCTGGCATGGGTCTCTACCTCTTGATGAGACTTCTTTAGGCCAGACTGCCAGATCAGTTCAGTTAGGAAGTAGAGATGGCTGGTTGTGAATTTTTTTCTTGATGGTTATATGGTTATTCTCTTTATTAATTTCTTAATAGAAATTCTCCATATCCACACTTGAGCCAACCACAGCTCTTTTGCATAGTTAAGGACGTTAAGAATCAGTGCCCCGGTGGACTTTGAGCCCATGACATGATAAAACCGTGGGCCATGCAGCCCTTATAACATGGGGCCAGGACCCTGTCTCTGTGCACTGTAGCCATTTATCCTTGGCTGAGAGGCTTTTGCTGGTGCAGGTTAATGGAGACCGCATGCTCCTCGTTCCCATCCACCCTGCGCTGGCCTTCATGCGTCTGGCCCAGCAGGAGAACGAGGAGAACATTCTCTGCTACTTTTCTGCTCTTAGGGCTGTTACCCTCTGCTCTGGCACATGGCTGCAGGGCCCAGGAGGGGGAGGATCAAGCCATATCTTGTTGTCAATGCATTTTCATCTCTTTGGGGCCTCGCTTACAGATAGCACTGTCAACCCTGCTTTTTTGCAGGTGAGGACACTGAGGTTATGAGAGGTGAAGGGGAGGGCCGAGTCAGAGCAAGCCGCCCTGGAGCCTAAATCAAGAAGGAAGGAAGGGAGTGTAGAGGAGTCTGGGCTGGGAATGAGTTGAGAGAAGGCATCAATACATGCTTAGTACTGTGGCCATTGTTTTAGTCTCCTGACGGTTGCTTTATTTGGCTTTGCTTTAGATGCTGGAGGATGAAGGGACAAGTTTGCCAGAGAGCAGATCAGATGCTTCTCAGAGGATCAGAAAGATGTGGGTGGGGCGTGGAAGAAGAGCCGTTCACACAGTAACCCAACCTCAAGTTAGGTCTCCGTCCTAAACCCTGGGAGGGGCCTGGTAATGAATCAGGCAGCTATTCCTGGAGCTGACGAGGAAAGGGGATGCTCCTCTGGTGAGCCATTCCTCGGGCAGGGACAGAGAAGGAAGAGCTGGTTCAAGGAGCACACAGACAGATCCTGGAGGTGGGCTGTTGTCTGCATTCACAGATATCACTGTCTGTACAGCCTGAGGGCTGGAGGTGCCTGTGAAACCCACAGTGGGGTTTCACTGCTGGAATGGGTGGCCGCAGAGCCCAGTGTGCCCAGGACTCCCGTCGGGGGGATGGGTTGTCACTAGGCATGACCCTGACAGGGTACAAGTGTCTCTGGCCCTTGGATTACAGGCCCTGTGCTGTTGTCCTGTTTGTTCCCATGCTGGCCAGGTCCTTCTGTCCCAGACCTGGGATCCCAGCTCCCTGTCCCCTGCTCTTGGAAGCTGCTCTGTTCTGGGCCCTGCCGGAGTTTCCCAAGGTCATACTTGCCAAAGATGTGACCATGTCCCCCTGATCCTGAGCTCTGATGCCATGTGTTTGAGGCAAAAAGAAAAGTGTGTGTGTGTGTGTGTGTGTGTGTGTGTGTGTGTGTGTGTGTGTGTGTGGCGGGGGGGGTGGTGTATGTATGTACATGAGTTGGGGTCAGGGCAGGGCCTTGTGCTCCTGGCATTTCCCCCTCCAACATTTTATGTTCTCCCACCATGGGTCTGCTAGAAGTGGGGCCTGGCTCTGTTCATTCACCCCCTTCCCTCAGAGTGGCTTTGGGCACGTGCCTGCCTGGGGCTGGACCTGTCCTGTCCTCCAGACAGTGAAGAGCCAGCTGGCCTTAGGGTCCTTTGCTCCCAGAACAGCCTGTGACTCTGCTCCCTGGCCTCTGGTTTCTTTCTGATGCTTCTCCCCAGAGTCAGGTGAGAGCCCCCTTCTCTCTGCCTATGTGGACCTGTCTGAAAGAGGCCCACTAAGTCAGGAGAGGGGTCTGCCTGCAGGGCCATGGTCACTTGAATAATAGTGATAATATCAGGGAACATTGATCGAAAGCTTTACAATGTGGTAGGCACTGTGCTAAGTATTTTATAATGTGCCTGGTCTCCTGATTTGCTCAACAATCGGTGGGGTGTAGATTATCAATGTAGTCCTATTTTACAGCAGAGGAAACTGAGGCTAAGAGAAGCGGTCACCTGCCCAAGGTTATGTGGCCAATGTGTAGATGAGCCTAGTTTAAATCCAATTGGATAACGTCATATGAAAATCTTTGTTCTAAAATCCTAATTGTGGTGCCTAATACTAAATTGGAACAGGGTGTCTTTGGGAATTGTGACCAGAATTGGAGAGACAGTGTCAGGTGGGAAGGGTTCCTTCTCTGCTACTCTCTGAACTTCCCATGTCTGGAATCTGAGAACCCTGCTGCCTTATACACATACTCACTCTCACTCTCAATCTCTCTCACTCTTTTGCTGAACCTCAGGTTCAGGTTCCAGGGAAGAGATGTTGGAACAGCTGAGGCCAGCTGTGAGAGAGGAGGCTGGGGAGACAGGGACAGAACTTTTCTGAGAACACAGCTAGTGCCCTCTGCAGGCTGTGTTTTGGGTGTTGGAGGGTGGGGCATAGAGTAAATCGAGCTCCTGCATGGCCTGGTCTGTGCTGGGCAGTCTGTCCACGGGACAGGTGGTACTGCTTGCCCACCGCGGCAGTGAGTGTTGCAGGAGGTTCAGGGCACCTCTCTCTGCTCTGTGTGTACAACCTTAAGTGGGCTCCTGCCTCCTCACCGCAGAGCTGTCCTGTCCCAGCTTTCCAGGGACCACAGTTCTGCACCCACCCAAATACAGGCCTTGGTGCTTGAAGCCCAGAGGAAATTCACCACGTAGAATTAACACCACGTAGAATTTTCTTTGGATTATCAGTCATTCAAGTACTCCCCTTTACACTGTGCATGTGCCTAGAGGTGGCTTCCCCACAGTCAGAGAGGAAGCACTGGCCCCACCTCTCACACAGTATTCAAAGGTCTCCTGAAAGGGGCTGTGATACGTGAGGCCAGTTGAGTCTGCTGAAGCAAGGCAAGGCACCTGAGGCCCTCAACAGGCTAGGTAGCAGGGCTGCTGAACAAGGGCAGATACACACCCCTGGGGCCCATGCAGTCTGACTGTGAACAGTCCAGATAGCCAAGGAGAAAGTGCTATAGGAAGGAGGAACCTTGCTCCTTGAGCAAAGGAGTGACATGCTGGGCAGGTACGTGCAGAACAGTGGGTGTGTGCTGCGTGAGAGGAGAGTCAGGAAATAGACATGTGAATGCTACCTTCTAGCTGATTTTGGACAGACCACGTAGACTTCTCTTGAGCAGTTCCCTCCTCTGTAAAATGGGACCACAGTGTGTTCTTCACGTGGGAATACGCAGGGCTCTACAGACTTCAGTCTGATGACAAAGACAGGAATGATGAGGGTGGAATCTAGGAGCAGTGGACTGGTACCTTGGCTGAGGTGGCGTCCATCCCATGTCCCAACAATCTGGGGTGTTATAAGGCCCCAAAAGCAGAGCAGAAGAGTGGAGGGGATGTTTCCAGGAAAGGGAAGATGAACGAGCCCAGTGACCTTGTTGCCAGTGTCAAAAGAGGGCCAAGGGGTGAGGTGGGCACTATTTTCAGGGTCAGATGGGTAGGCACTGAAGTTTCTGACAGGTATACTGCTGAGGTGTGACAGACAGGGGTGTGGTGGGTGGAGGGGCTCTGCTGAGGAAGCCAGAAGAGAAAGAGCATGATGTTCACCTCCAGGAGTGAGCAAAGAGCGGAGCCGTGGGGGTTGTCAAGGGACCTGAAGACGCCCCTTGGAAGATCATGGAATCTTCTGGGGTGTACATAGGGAGTGGCTGTCCCTTCTCCCTTGGTGCCCTCTTTCTCTAGGCCTGGGCTCAGGTGGGCTCCTGACACCTGCCCAAACCTAAACCCAAACTCAACATGGAGGAACAGAAGAGGCTGGGGTTTGGTGATTTCTGAAATGCCACCAGCTGGTGATGGTGGAGAGGGAGGAACCTTGGCAGTGGCCTGTTTCTGATGCACGGGGCTCAGCCTTAGGAACTGTACCAGTTTCGGGGGTGCTCTCTGGTCTCCGAGCTCCTTGGAGGGAGTGGAGAGCAGTGATTTGAATATGCTGCTCACTGGGTTTGCCCTGAGAGAGCCAGCAAGGCCTGAGAGGAGTCAGAATTGCACTGAAGACATCACTGATAGGGAGGGCTATGGGTCACAGGAGCAAAGTCAGGTTATGAGAAGAGCAAAAATAACTGGGAGCACACGTTATGTGGAGTTTGGCCAGGGTTGGGGTGAGGGTGGCACTGTCTAAGTAACAGTGACACGGGGAAGACAGTCTGGGACTAGGGTGGGTGCCACCAGGGAGCCAGGGAGTGGTCAATACCCACTGCCCCCAGACACTTGTGGTAGAGGCTAGTAGGGGTCCAAGGTGTGCTGAAAATGGACAGGTCCTCCCTCCTGCCAGTAGGACTCGGCAGTGACAGTCCAGAAGAAGCAAGCTTTGAGTGTGGCTTTGGAATCAAAGACTCACTTTCCTGGATTAAGGAAAATGTAAAATGCAGATGTAAAATCCTCTACCCCTTGCCACATCCTGACCTTTAAGTTTCTTGTATCCTTTTGGAAACTTATTTGTGTATATGTGTGCATCCTTTTCTTCGTACAGATCAAATAAGGCATGCCATGTACCTTGCTTAATTTGTTGGCAACATGGAAGAACTACCTAGTTCTTTTAAATTTTTTTTTGTTAATGTTTACTCATTTTTGAGAGACACAGTGGGAGCGGGGGAGAGGCAGAGAGAGGAGACAGAATCCGAAGCAGGCTCCAGACTCTGAGCTGTCAACACGGAGCCCGACGCAGGGCTTGAACTCAAGAGCTGTGAAATCATGACCTGAGGGGAAGTTGGACGCTCAACTGATTGAGCCACCCAGGCACCCCTACCTAGTTCTTTTTAAAGACTGGTTAGTTTTCTGTCTTACAGTATGTGTTGATTTAGCTAATCAGTGTCCCATTGATACCAAGGTCATTGTTAATTTGGGGTTTTGATATAGTAGACACACTATACCCATATCTGAACATTGGGACAATTATTTCTGTAGGAAAAACCCTCAGTGTGGATTTTATGAGTCAGAACTATATGCACTACCCCCTATCTCTTTAAAAGGGGTTCTGCCGGGGTGCCTGGGTGGCTCAGGGGCACCTGGGTGGCTCAGTCCGTTAAGTGGCCGACTTCGGCTCAGGTCATGATCTCGCGGTCCGTGAGTTCGAGCCCCGCGACAGGCTCTGTGCTGACAGCTCAGAGCCTGGAGCCTGTTTTAGATTCTGTGTCTCCCTCTTTCTCTGACCCTCCCCCGTTCATGCTCTGTCTCTCTCTGTCTCAAAAATAAATAAATGTTAAAAAAAATTTTTTTTAAATAAAAAATAAAATAGGTTCTGCCAGTTCACATTTGCTGAGTGTTTGAGAATTAGAAATGATGCTGGTGACACAGAATTAGAAACGATGCTGGAGCCGTTGTGAGGATTAAATGAGATAATGCATAAAGCTTTCAGCCAGTGCCTGCCACACCAGGCTGAGAACAGGGCTCACTGCAAACTGGACCACTTTGGACAAGCCTCAAGTTAGGTGCCGGGTTGGGTTTCATTGTCAGCTTGGGGCAGGGGAGGCGTCAGGACACAGTGGTCTGACAGCTGCTGAGCCGTCCCCTTCATTCACACGTTTAAGAAACGTTTAGTGAATGCCTGACGTGTGCCAGACACTGGAGCAGAGATGGAGCAGGGAAGCAGACAGGCATGGCTCTGACCCTCTGGAGAGGGTGGGAGTCTCCGTGGCTTGTGCTAAATACTACCTGCATAGGACGCTGCTACTCGCAGTCCCCTCTGACTAGGTCTTTCTCTCCCCTGCCCCTGCCTTGCCCCCAGTGTACGTGGTGGAACGGGAAAGGAAGATGGACGTGGACACCGGGTGTCAGGCAGCCCTGGCCGCGTGTTGGACTGCTCTGTGCTGCTGCTGCCTCCTGGACAACTTGAATTGAGCAGTTGGGACCCAAGTGCTCCCTCCAGGCCCACTGCCTTGTTACTGGAATAAACAATTAGTGCTGCACCACTTCCATTTTTTCTTTCTTTTAAAAGTACCTAACCTACACTCTTACATTTTAGCACCTATGACAGGTGTGAAGTGGCATCTTACTGTCTTTTTAACATAGTGACTCAGTAGTTCTATTCACTGTGCAGTGCTCACCACAATAAGTACAGTCACCAGATGTCACTGTATAACATTAATATGCTGTCACTGACTGTATTCCCTATGCTGTATTTTTCATCTCTGCCACTCACTTATAACTGGAAGTTTGTACCTCTTAATCCCTTTATCTCTTTCACCCATCCTCCCCACCCACCTCCCCTCCTGCAACCAGCGCTTCTCTAAGACTGTTTATTCTACATGCAAGTTGAAATCATCTGGTATTTGTCTTTATCTGACTTATTTCACTTATCGTAATACTGAGTCCATCCATGTTGTCACAAATAACAAGACCTCATTCTTTTTCATGGCTCAGTAATGCTCCACTGTGTGTGTGTACGCGAGTACATGTGTCTCTGGGGGGGGGGGGGTGTTTTTACATGTGCCACATCATCTTTATCCATTCATCTACGGATGGGCACTTGGGCTGCTCCCATGTCTTGGTTACCGCAAATAATGCCACAATAAACATAGTTCAATTAGTGTTTTTGTTTTCTTTGGGTAAGTACCCAGTGGGAGAAGTACTGTGTCATATGGTAATTCTATTGTTAATTTTTTAAAGACCTCCATACTGTTTTTCACAGTGGCTGCACCAGTTTGCATTTCCACCAGCAATGCACAAGAGTTGCATTTTCTTTGTTTTAAAGATTTTTAAGCATTCTCCACACCCATTGTGGAGCTCAAACTCACAGCCCTGAGATCAAGAGTCTCTCAACTCCACTGAGCCAGCCAAGAACCCCAAGGGTTCCGCTTTCTTCACATCTTTGCCAGTGCTTGTTGTTTCTTGTTTTGGGGGATGATCACCATATTGACAGGTATAAAGTGATACGTCATTGTGGTTTTCATTTGTATTTGCCTGATAATTAGTGATGTTGAGCATCTTCTTATCTGTCCATTGGCCATCTGTACATCTTCTTTGGACAAATGTCTATTTAGGTCCTCTGCCCATTTTTAATAGAGTTAATTATTTTTTGGGTGTTGAGTTGTATGGGTTCTTTGTAGCTTTTTGGTGTTAACCCCTTTTGGGATATGTCACTTGCGAATATCTTCTCCCATTCAGTAGGCCGCTTTGCCATTTGGTTGATGATTTCCTTTGCTGTGCAAAAGCATTTTCTTTTAATGTGATCCCAGTAGTTTAATTTTGCTTTTGTTTCTCTTGCCTCAGGAGAAATATCCAGAAAAATGTTGTTAAGGCTGATGCCAAAGATTACTGCCTGTGTTTTCTTGTAGTTTATGGCTTTAGGTTTTTAATCCATTTTGAGTTTATTCTTGTGTATGGTGTAAGAAAGTGATCAGTTTCATTCTTCTGCATGTAGCTGTCCAATGTTCCCAGCACCATTTATCAAAGAGAATGTCTTTTCTCCATTGTGTATTCTTGCCTCCTTTGTCATAAATTAATTGACCATATAAGCGTGAGTTTTTCTAGGTTCTCTATTCTGCCCCACTAATCTCTGTGTCTAATTTATATGTTAATACCATATAGTTTTTTAAAAACTGAAATATAGTTAAAACGCAGTCTCAGGTGTACAGTAGTGATTTTAGAAGTATATACATTACGTTTTGCTCACCACAAGTGTAGCTACCATCTGTCCCCATACAACAGTGTTACAATGCCATTGACCATATTCTCTCTGCTGTGCCTTTCATCCCGTAACTTATTTCATAATTAGAAGCCTGTATCTCCCACAACCCTTCACCCATTTGCCCATCCCTCATTTCCTCACTCACTCTGGCAGCAGTTTGTTCCCCTGTATTTATGGATTTGTTCTTAATTTATGTTTTGTGTTTTAGACTCCACATATAAGTGAAGTCATATGGTATCATCTATCTCCATCTGACTTATTTCACTTAGCAGAGTACCCTCTAGGTCCATCCATGTTGTTGCAAATGACTAGATCTCATCCTTTTTTTTTTGTGGCTAAATGTATACACACACACACAGACACACACACACACACACAAATATATGTGTGTATATAGGGATATATATAAAATATCCATCCCATATCTTCTTTATCCACTCATCTATTGATGGACAGTTGGGACTGCCTCCATCTTGGCTATTATAAATTATGTTGCAATAAACATAGGGGTGCATGTTATCTCTTCAAATTAGTTTTTGGTTTCTTTGGGTAAATACCCAGTGGTAACTGGATCATACTATAATTCTTTTTTAAAGAAATTGCTTTTAAGTTTATCCATTTTTAGAGAGACAGAATGTGAGCAGGGTAGGGGCAGAGAGAATCCCAAGCAGCCCAGCTTTGCGCTGTCAGTGCAAAGCCTGATGCAGATCTCGAACCCATGAAACTGTGATACCATGACCTGGGCCTAAATCCAGAATCATATGCTTAATTGAGTCACCCAGGCGCCCCTTTTTTAAGTCTTTTTGAGGAACCTCCATACTGTTTTTCACAGTGGCCGCATCAATTTACCTTCTACCAGCAAGGCACAAGGATTCCATTCTTTCCACCTCCTCACCAGCATTTGTCATTTTTTGCCTTTTTGATTCTAGCTATTCTTACAGGTGTAAGGTGCTTTGTCATTGTGGGCTTTTCATTTTTCTGATGATTAGTGATGTTGAGCATTTTTTCATGTGTCTGTATGTCTTTAGGAAAATGTCTATTTAGGAAAATGTCTGCCCGGTTTTTTTTAATTTATTTTTTTATTAGCATATAGTGCAACAATGATTTCAGGAGTAGATTCCTTATGCCTCTTACCCATTTAGCCCATCCCCTCTCCCACAACCCCTCCAGTAACCCTCGTTTCTTCTCCATATTTAAGAGTCTCTCATATTTTGTCCCCCCTGTTTTTATATTATTTTTGCTTCCCTTCCCTTGTGTTCATCTGTTTTGTCTCTTAAAGTCCTCATATGAGTGAGGTCATATATTTGTCTTTCTCTAATTTTGCTTAGCATAATACCCTCCAGTTCCATCCACGTAGTTGCAAATGGCAAGATTTCATTCTTTTTGGTTGCTGAGTAATAACTCCACTGTATATATATACCACATATTCATAACTCCATTATATATATTTATATATATATATATATATATATATACACACACACACACACACACACACACACACACACACACCACATCTTCATTATCCATTTATCCATTGATGGACATTTGGGCTCCTTCCATACTTGGGCTATTGCTGATAGTACTGCTATAAACATTGGGGTGCATGTGTCCCTTCAAAACAGTATACCTGTATCCCTTGGATAAATACCTAGTAGTGCAAATTGCTGGGTCGTAGCGTAGTTCTATTTTTAATTTTTTCAGGAAGCTCCATACTGTTTTACAAAGTGGCTGCACCCAGTTTGTATTCCCACCAGCAGCGCAAAATAAGTCCTCTTTCTCCACATCCTTGCCTGGGGTGTCTGTCAGAGGGCCCGACACATAGATAACCAAGCATATGATATCCATGCTTCAGGGAGGCCCTTCTTTTCTAATACAAATCTTTTCAAAATAAACTTTACACGCAACTCTGGTATGGAAAATAGAATGGTTTGTTGATGGTTTCCTTCACTGTGCAAAAGGTGTTTTTTTTTGGTGTGGTCCCAGTACTTTAATTTTGCTTTTGTTTCTTCCCTTGCCTCAGGAGGCATACCAAAAAAAATGTTGCTAAGGCCACTGTCAAAGAGATTACTGCCTGTGTTTTCTTGTAGTTTTATGATTTCATGTCTCACATTGAGGTCTTTAATCTGTTTTGAGTTCATTTTTGTTTATGGTGTAAGGACTCGTCAGTTTCATTCTTCTGCATGTTGCTGTCCAGTTTTCTCAGCAGCATTCGCTGAGGAGAATGTCTTTTTTTCATTGTATATTCTTGCCTCCTTTGTTGTAAATTAATTGACCATATACGTGTGGGTTTATATCTGAGCTCTCTATTCTGTTCCATTGATCTCTGTGTCTGTTTTTGTGTCAGTACTATATCATTTATTTTACTATATAGCTTTGTGTAGTAGATCTTGAAATCTAGGATTTTATGTCCAGCTCTGTTCTTTCTCCAGGCTGCTCTGGCTATTTGAGATCTCTGTGGTTCCATACAAATTTTAGTATTATTGTAGTTATGTGAAAAATGTTGCTGGTATTTTGATAGGGACAGCATTGGGTCTGTACATTGCTTTGGATGATAAAGACTTTTTTAAAAAGATTTAAGTAATCTCTATACCCAACATGGAGCCCAAACCTACAACCCTGAGATCAGGAGTTGCACACTCCACTGACTGAGCCAGCCAGGCGCACCCCTGGATAGCATGGACATTTTAACAAAAGTAATTTTTCTATTGCATGAACATGGAATATCTCTTTGTGTTGTCTTCAGTTTCTTTCATCAGTGTTTATTAGTTTTCAGAGTATAGGTCTTTCACTACCTTGCTTAGGTTTATTCCTAGGTATTTTATTCAGTATTTTACTATTTTAATTTACCTTACCTGATTACTAGTGACCTTAACATAAAAATAAAAATTTTTGGTGATTTACAGATCCTGTGATTTTTTTTCCTATTGGTTTGTCTTATTGGTTTATAGGGAATCTCTAAATATTCCACACAGTAATATTTGTCACTTTGACGGGCTTGCCAATATCTTCTCCCTATCTACCTTAGTCTTTTTTATAGTGTACTTTTCTAGTATGAAAGTTTAAGAGAAATTTTAATGTTTGCTTAGTTTTGAGAGAGAGAGAGAGAGAGAGACAGAGTATGAGTGGGGGGAGGGGCAGAAAGACAGACACAGAATCTGAAACAGGCTCCAGGCTCCGAGCTGTCAGCACAGAGTCCAACGCAGGGCTAGAACTCACAGACTGCAAGAAAAAGTCGGATGCTCAACTGACTGAGCCACCCAGGTGCCCCTCTAGTATGAAAGTTTTTAAATGTCATGTTTATCAATCTTTCCCTTATGCTTTGTGTTGGGTCTTTGAAATATCGTTTTCTATTCCAAGATCACAAAGACAAGCATATTAGCTTCTAATTTTTTTTCACATAGTCTTTAGTTGACTTAATTTTAGTTTTGATCATGGTGTTGGTTAGAGTTCTGGTTTTCTTCTTTTAGTTCCAACATCATTAGGTCATCCTTTCCCCACTGATCTGAAATAAGATTGGTCATATACTAAGTTCCCCTATACGAACAAGCTAGAATCAGAATGGTTTGGTCCAATAAGCATCTTTCCTACCCTTAGCACATATGTACATATACCCCTTTTTCCTCTTCAGAATTTGCTTGGCTATTCGTGGCCTTTTACTCTTTAATCTGGATTCTACGATGAATGTGTCAATTTCTCTAGAAAAGCAACATGTTTGGCTTTAATTGGAAGAGTATGTAAGTTACAGAATAATTGGGAGAAGAGTTGACATATTTATAGTACTAACTTCCTATCATAAACATGGTATCTCTCCCTTTAGTTGTTTTTATGTCCTCCAGTAAAATCGTATAATTTTCATCACATAGCTTTTGCATAGCCTTATGTTGGCTTTTAAAATTGGATTTTTTCTGAGGTACATTAGTTTTAATAGATTTTTTGGATTGTGGATGGATTCTTTTTAAGAAAATATTACATTTCTGGTGAAAATAATTTCTACACTCCAGTAGGGTCAGAGATGAGAAGATTCTAACCCAGTTTTATCACAGCATTGCCTTGGGGCACTTTCTTTTCTTTTTTTTAATTTTAATTTAAGTTTTTAATTTACATCCAAGTTAGCATATAGTGCCACAATGATTTCAGGAGTAGATTCCTTAATGCTCCTTACCCATTTAGCCCATCCCTCCTCCCACAACCCACTTTATTTTTATTTTTAAATTTTATTTTTTTCTTAAATAATCTCTACGCCCAACTTGCGGCTCAAACTCAACCTCAAGGTCATTAGTCACATGCTCTACCAACTGAGCCAGCCAGACACCCCCCACCCTGTTTGGGACACTTTAAACTGTGGGAGGAGTTCTTCAATACACACCATGCATACTCCTGGGGAACCACCACCAGTCTACAAGGAGCAACATTCATTCATTCATTCACTAAATGCTGACCATTTCCATTGTGTTAGGTAATTGACCACACAGAAGAGACCCCCTCCCTGCCATCATGGAGCTTCTTTCCATTCTAGGAAAGGAACCAGACATTAAATAATCCCCCAGGTAATACTTAATATTCTTCTTTCCTACAAAGAGAAGATACAGGGGCGCCTGGGTGGCACAGGCGGTTAAGCGTCCGACTTCAGCCAGGTCACGATCTCGCGGTCCGTGAGTTCGAGCCCCGCGTCGGGCTCTGGGCTGATGGCTCAGAGCCTGGAGCCTGTTTCCGATTCTGTGTCTCCCTCTCTCTCTGCCCCTCCCCTGTTCATGCTCTGTCTCTCTCTGTCCCAAAAAAAATAAAACGTTGAAAAAAAAAATTTAAAAAAACAAAGAGAAGATACATACTGCCATGAAAACATAAAGGGGGGGGGGTGCTTCTTGAATAGTCTGGGAGAGATCTGAAAGACAAATAGGTATTAATAGGCAAAATGGTTGTACAAAGAGCAGGTGCAGAGGCCCAGTGGCAGGAGAGAACATGACTCATTTTGAGAAATCAGAAGAGGAAATCATCATGGCAGAAAACAATGGGATGTTGGGGACAGATGAGAAACGGGCAAGAGCAAGACAAGGGGCTCCTAATCCCAGTTAAACATTTTAGTTTTTGTTCTGTGAGAGGTGGGAAGCCACTGAAGGGTGTTAAAGGGATGACATGACCAAACTGGCATTTTTAAGAGATCCTTTTGGCTTCCATATATAGAATGATTTGGACAGGGCATAGGTTCGCATGAATGCATCTGAGATATTTGGAAGTAAAATCAAGAGGAGGTGGTGGTGGATTGGATATGGGGATTGAAGGAGAAAGGCACAGTCAGGGATGACTCCTAAGCTTCTGAGGAACTGGATGCCTAGGGTTTGTGGATGTTGGGAACAAAAGAAAGGTACTCTAATTGGGAGGAAGAAAACCATGTTGGGCTCTGAACATGTTGGGTTAGATGGAGGTGTCAAGACGTCAATGAGACATTCCAGTGGAGATGTCAGGTAAGCAGCTGCATACCCCTGGACCTTAGAGGAGAGGTTGGGCTGGATATAGCGCCATGGAAAGCACTGGCATGTTGGTGGTAATAGGAGCTGTGGGCATGAATGAGATCAAGGTGGGTAGGGAAAAGAGGTGGCAGTGGAGGACTGAGCTTTAAGGAAAACTAGCTTGGACCTATAGGTGTTGAAACCTACAAAGGAGTCAGATATGGAAAACCAGGAGAATGGGGTGTCCTTGAAGTAGAGAAGAATGTGTATTAAGAGAAAGGAAGTGATGAGTTACCATCAAATGTTGCTGGAAGGTCCAGTAAGGTAAGAATTCACGGATGTCCAGGGTACCTGTGGTGGCTCAGTCAGTTGAGTGTCCAGCTCTTGAATTTGGCTTAAGTCATGATCCCAGAGATGTGCGACTGAGCCCCTTGCCAGGCTCTGTGCTGAGCGTGGAGCCTGCTTGAGATTCTTAATCTCTTTCTCTCTCTCTCCCCCCTCCACCTCTGCCCATTTCCCCCCACTGGCATGTTCTCTCTCCAAAACAAAAACAAAAACAAAAACAAAAACCCACTTGGACTTAGTCACACTATTGTCACTGAGGGGTGGGGTGGGTTTCTCTCTAGTTCCTATTCTTTGAAGGACACCAACAGGGAAAGACAGGACTGCTAGGACCAGTGAACAGGGTTCCTTGGGTATGGAGGAAGGTGGATATTTGTGTAGGCCTGAAAAAGAAGAGTCCAGAGGTGCAAAGAACCAGGTGGGGCATGAAGGCTTGGAACCCCAGCCACACTGGAAGCAGTAAAATTTCATGCAGTAAGACATCAAGTTCTAGAAATGCCAGGCACCATGTAAGCAGGTCAAGCTACTGACAGAGGAAACCTTGCTCCTCAAGCAAATTGGGGTGTTTGTCAGAGGGTCCTACACATAGATAACCAAGCATATGACATCCATGCTTCAGGGAGGCCCTTCTTTTCTAATACAGATCTTTTTTTTTTTTTCATTGCCTCCCAAGTTTGAGGAATCTAATACAGATCTTTTCAAAAGAAACGTTACAAGCAATTCTAGTATGGAAAATAGAATCTGTGCAATTGCTATTGAGGCAAGGAGGCACTTCCTGCCTTTTTATGGGATCCCAAGGACCTGAGGAATAGATTGGAAAGCCTTTGGTCTTTCCAGGTTTTCCAGTATATTTGGCAAAGGGAGATTTAGTTTGGGTGGGTTTTGCCCTGGAATGTCCCTCTGCTATACTGCCTTGCAAATAAAATCATCAGTGTGTAACTGCTAGTATATTTGTTAAGTTCTGGTGGGTACTTGATTTAAGGATAGCATTCCATTGTATATAGACACCATTTTATTCACCTCTTGATGGACATTTGGGTTATTTCCACTTTTCGGTAATTGCAAATTTATGTACAGGTTTTTGTATGAACATAAGATTTTATTTCTCTAAGGTAAATACCTACAAATGGAATTTCTGGATCATATGATTAAGTGTTATGTTTAACTTTAAACTGCTACAGTTTTTGTGTGACCGGGTTTTCTTTTCTCAAAGGTGAATAACCAGCAGTGGAATTTCTGGATCATATGATTAAGTGTATGTTTAACTTTAAACAGCTACTATTTTTCAGAGTGGCTGTATCATTTTGCATTTCCATCAGCAATAACTGACAGTTCGAGTTGCTCTGTATCCTAGCCAGTACTTGATGGTGTACTTTTTTTTTTTAAGCCATTCTCATAGGTGTATAGTGGTATTTCATTGTGGCTTTAATTTGCATTTGTTAAAAGGCTAATGATGTTTTCATGTACTTAAATGCCCTCCTTCTATCCTCTTTGGTGAAGTATTGGAGTCCTTTGGCCACTTCTAAATGGAGCTGTTTTATTACTGTGGAGTGTTTTTCAAGAGTCTTTAGATAAAGTAAATACAAGTCTTCTGTGGGATTGTATTTGCAAGTATTTCTTCCCCAGTCTGTGGCTCGTCTTTTCATCCCCTCAAGTGTCTTCCACAGAGAAAAAGGCTTTCAGGTCTGAGAAGTCTCCCTATCCCTGGTCATGAAGATTGTCTTCTGTTTTCTTCTAGTGTTTGGTTTTATGTTTTACATTTAGATCTGTGATCCATTTTGGATTCTTACATAAAATGTGAGGTTTAAAATGTTTTTCATGCTAGTTTTTTCATCATTTGTTTGAAAAGACTGTCCTTTCTCCATTGAATTGCTTTTCCATATTTGTCATAAATTGACTGGCCATGTTTATGTGGGTCTGTTACTGTCCTCTCTCCTGTTCCCTTGATCTTTGTGTCATTCCCTTTGCCAATACCCTGTCTTGACTACTGTAGCTTGATATTCAACCTTAAGATAGTCTAACTCCTCCAACTTTGTCAAAATTGTTTTAGTTATTCTAGTTCTTTGGCCTTTCTACAAATTTTAGAATCAGTTTAAAAAAGGTGTGATGGGATTTTTTTTTTTTTTTATTATTACAATTGCATTAAATCTTTAGATCGTTACAGGGCCTGATGAGTATTTAAATGAGATTGCATGGGGTGGCTTGGGTAGCTAAGTGTGTGACTCTTGATTTCACTTGAGGTCATGATCTCACACAGTTTGATAGATGGAGCCCCACATCCAACTCTTGTGCTCACAGCTTGGAGCCTGCTTGGGATGCTCTCTCTCAAAATAAACTTAAAAAAATTTTTTTTAAAGGATATTGCTTGCTCTTAGGTGCTATATAACCTTTAATGACATAAGGCAGCCTCGTCCTTCATTAGCTGTGTGGTGATTATTCCAGAGTTAAAAGCCCTGGGTTATGATTGATTATAGTCGTGTCTTCTGAAGTCTGGCAGTAAATGAGGTGTGGTCTACATAATAGTGGATAGCAATGGCTAGGAAAAGACAACCAGAACATTGAAGGGCTTGGGCAGGTCAGCCATCATTCACAACTTGATCTTTGTAGACCTCTTCCTCTGTTCATGCCCATGGTTCTCCTGGTCTGAGGCAGTGGTACAGACTTTTAGTGGAAGAGTGGGGTGCCAAGGAATCGGCTGTTGCTTGTGTTGTCATCCTGTTTACTCCTTCCCATTAGAGACCTTCAGTCCCCTCCCCAGTTTCTTGGCGGTCTTCAGAAAAAAAAACTCAGGCTTCCCAACTCCTAGTCTTTTAAATGTGTACATCCTTTCCTCCTTGACCATCGTTTCATATTGTTTCATATCCTGTTCTCTCCTGAGACCTTTGTGTCTCCATTGTCTTAATGACAGCCACAAACTCCTCCTATCCAACAGGCAAATGCTCAAATGTACTAATGAAATGTTTCCAAATATTGCACCCTCTCTGGTCTCTGAGGGGTCTTAACAGCTGAGGTATTAGTGTTCTGCCTCCCTAGCCCCCGGGCATATACACAGCCCCTTGCCTCTTCTCTGGCCATTTCCCCTTTTCTTTGAGCAGCTGTGCTTTGCAGTGACTGCCAGTGTCCCTGCTTTTGTCTTCCGGTGATGACTTGGGGACACACACACACACACACACATCCCAATGTGAATGTGGATTGGTTGGAGGAGCCCCTGCTTGCACAGAGACCCAGAATAAGAAAACCTAGGTTTCCGGTGATTTCTTCCATAGGACGTCATCTTATTGTGGCTCTTACGTAAGTCCTCTTCCCCCTTTAGCTTGATGCCAGGCCCTGGGCCAAGCACTTTATTTGCTTATGTTTTTGTCAGAAAACCTAGCCTCTTAGATACTACTGCCCCCTCCCTCATTTTGCAAGTGAGAAGACTGGGACGCAGAGAACACAACCAGTCAGCGGCAGCTTCAGGATTGGAACTTGGTCATTGCCCCTCTGGAACCCATGTACACAGCCACTGTCCTTAGAGAACAGTCATCTCTCCTTGCCCACCCCCTGGAAGCACCTCCCTCTGCGCCAGCACACCCGCTTGCTGCCTGCCTGCCTGGGGAATGCAAACTCAAGTGTGAGGAAGGTCCCTGAAATTCACTCTGCCTCCTAGTCAGTCAGCTGTTGACCACGTCGTTCTGAAGTAGTGGACTCGACTATCTTGGGGACACACTCTGGAACAGGGCAAGGACTAGATCTTGCTCTCCCAACACCGTGGATTTTTGAGGGAGAGCAGGGCCCAAAGAAGGGCCTTTCACCCCTCCATACACAGCCACATTTCAGGTCACTTGGAGCCAGGCTTCCTATCTGATTTGAAGTGAGCCTAACTGATAAGCAAAGGAGGCAGGAAGGCCGGGGGAGAGGCCATGACCTGCCTTTCATTCATTCTGTGACCTCAGTCAAGTTACTTCCCTTCTTTGAGCTCAGCATTCTTTTGCCACAAAATAACTGGCCAACCTGATCCCCAAGGATCAGTGGCCCCAGCAGGTCCAGCCCAAGGATAAGGCCACAGGAGGTGGTGGCACTGCAGTCCTACTTGTCAGACGGGCACAATGTGTCCAAATGTGGTTGTTTTTGTGGTTTATGGAAAAAAAATTTTTTATCAGGTCTCTGGTTTATGCGACTGATAGGGAGGTGGACAGGGCTAGCATGCTGGCCTGGTGACCGAGCCACAGGGGGTTGGGGGCTTGGAGGACTGGGGCTCCTTAGACCCTTGTCACTCAGAAGGTTCCATCTTGGTTTTGTCTAGCCACTGCTTCCTTCACAGGATGGTGGCAAGTGCACCTCTGAGATCTCCAAACAACTGCCTTCATGGAGGTCAGCAGGCTCTCTCACCTTGTTGTACCAATCCACATACACACCTGGCACTCGATGCCTAAAGAATGATGGATGATGGGCTTCATGGGCACTCGGATGGCAGTCAGTAGCTACATGGGTGGGTGGGTGAACTGGCTGCCGTTGTCTCCCATACCAAAGCACCTGGCGTGGGTATCCTGGAAGACTTAAATTCACAGACAGGGCTGCCAGAACTAGAGGCGCAGGAGGAGGAGGAGGCGTGAGGAGCAGAGTGGGCCGAGAGGCCTGGGGACGTCATGAGCTTAGGCCCGCAAAGACAGCTGCTACTGCAGAGCCTAAGCCAGGTCTGGCCGTACCAGACCCACATCCTGCCTGTGGAGGAAGACGAAAGTAGGCATTTTCCCAACCTTTCCTGCTTTTAACCTTGACACGCCAATGAAAACTGTACCCCCTCATCTGCCTTCACCATTTCTAATCACCCTTCTCCCATCACCATTCCCCTCAGCATACGTACCTGGGCTCTGAGAGCAGGTGGCACAGTGGTAGTGCCTTTGAGACATCTTTTCTCACCCGTGCATCCCTGTGTGCCAAGTAATAAATAATCTTGCTGCACATGCACATCCAAGGATAGGTGAAATGAGTCCTCAGCAAATTGTGTGCTTTCCTCTCTGCTGCTTACAAGGAACAGGATCCATCCCTATGGCTATCTTGAGATTTTTGCTCATTGCTAAATTGCTTAAAGATTTTGGTGTGAGCAGTAGGAGGGCTCTTCTGGCATCATCTGATACCTCCTGGGAGACTGGCTGCCTTCTGTTGGTCTAGATTCTCAAGATTGGGCAAGGGCAGCTGAGTACAGACTACAGGCTTCCTGCCTCTGGCAAAGCCACCATCTCTGCTGAGGGCACTTCCTGGGGGCTCCAATGGCCATGGTAGTCTCAGTGGTTGAGGAGCAGTCCTGGGTGTCCATCAGTGATGTGGGCTGTGAGGCCAGGGGGCAGCCTCCTAGTTGCTGGAGTGTTAAAAGGCCCAGACGTGAGAACTCTCTGGGAGACCCCAGTCTTTTTGCTTGCTTCTCCTTATGATCTCTCCCAGGTTGGGACTGTTTACAGATGCACACACAAAAAGGGAGGGCCTAATAAGACTGTATCACCAATTCAAAGCGCTTGATTAATCATTTAAAATGTCTGGGCTGTGCCAAGTGAAGGTTTCAGATTCCAGGACAGGGGTGATTGAGGAATTGGAGCCTTTAGCTGAGAAGGCCTCTGCTCAAATTTCTTGCAGGTCTTCTCTGCCCTGGCCCTTCTGCCTGGCGCTCCACATGCCCACTGCTGCCCAGAAGTAGGTTTCTGAGTAGCACGTGAATGGCCCCACGAGGCTTGTACAATACAGTAGTCCCAAACTTGGGACTGCTGGTTGGCGAGTCTGGTGACTCTGGAAAAGACCCCAGGGCTTGGTGGGCAGGTTGTTGGACATGGGGGGCTGCAGGCATGCTTCCAAGTGTCTTCCATCTGTCTTCAACTGCTTCCGGCACCGAGTCAAGAAAGGTTGGTGGGAGACTTTCCTAGAAGCTACTCAGCTCCTTCCAAAGACACCCTGCACCCGAGACTAACCTAGGCCTTTCTGACGTATTCTGGGTCTTGGGGTCACACCTGTGTGCATGTACACCCCTCCCTGCACATTCCACCAACCCCCTTCACTACCATCAAGCACACAGCACTTCTGCACTTGGATTCAGGTGGCAAAGCTCTGAGTAGCTGCTCCTCATTGAGGGTCATTGCCAAAGGGCTATCTGGGAGTAAGAGAAGCTGGTGAGGGGAACCCCTAGGGCTAGGGCAGAGGTAGGAGTTTGGCGGCATTGGCAGGGAGATACCAAATGCAAGTGGGGAGGGTTGGCCTTTTGGCTGAGGTGAATATAAGCCAGTCCATAAGGCCCTGCCTGCATCCATCAGAAAAAGGTAGAGCCCAGCCCCTGGCCCCAGGCTGGCCCCAGGGCATGCATATGATCTGTAAGAAGCAGCTCAATCTGAGCGGCACCTACAGGCACCAGAACCTGCCTCCCAACCTGAGCAGACTGCTGAACTGCCTGGAAGGGCAATGTTCCAGTTGGTCCAGGAGTTGCAGAGATGGTACAGTTTCTCTGTACTGTTCCTCCAGCTTCCTCTAATGTTTAACATCTTGTGTAACCATGGTGCTGCCCCCTTTTTATACCCTGCTTGCCAGTAGAGGCCAGTTGCCAGGGGGGTATGAACACCTGTGTTGGAATCGTCTTTGACACAGCTCCTGCCTGGTGACCAGCACTGTCAGTGATGCTTCAGTGCACACAAGTCCCCTGGCTTCAAGTACCCAGGGAGTTGGGCGGAGTGGGCTGCATACTAGCTGGCCAGTCATCTGGGGCAGTGTAGGAGCTCCCGGGCAGATGGTCCACTGAGGGGCAGAGTAGGGGAAGAGCAGTAAGGCCCCCTGGGTGGGGTGGTCCTGGGGCTGACTGGGCCATGCTGCTCAGTGCAGGAGGCAGCCTCTGGACATGCAGGACCTCACACCCGCCATGTAGGTAGGGCATCTAGGAAGATACAGTTGTATGCCATTCCTGGACCACATGGGGGAGGGGTGCCAGGAGGAACTGTGAGGCCTCAAGGGCTTTCTCCTGGGCCACTCCAACCTCCAGACCTACTCTCCACACCCTCTTCCTCCCCCTACTTTTCCAATAGTTTGGGGTCAGAGGTTCTGTCATCAGCTAATGGCAAAGAGAAGGTCAAAAGGGCTTTGGAAGACTTGGTAATCCAGGGAATAACTGACAGGGATTCTAACGTATGCACCAGCACCAACTGCCCCACCTGAGGTTGACACAGCCCTTTGGTTTGAAGTGTTCTGTCCTGTAGCCAGATTGATTTCTTCCCTCTATAAACACTGTGAGTATTGCCCCAGGTTTTGAAGCTTGTCATATGAAAGAAGGCTTGGCAAGGACAAACTTGACTAAACTGAAGGAGAAAGGTGTTAGAGGAAGCAAGTCCGGGACATTTATTTCCCTGATGAAGCTCTGTGGTAAAACAGGAGTAGGCACAGGGCCAAGGAAAAGCAGTGAGGAAGACAGGTGTCCCGATACCTGTATCACAGGTTTGTGAACACTGAGTGGTACTGTATACAGAAGGCCCTTGGCACAGGTCCCAGCACAATTGTGATCTCAACAAATGGTAGTTTGAGAGAGGCTGCAGGACCTCTCACATGGCAACTGGGCTGGGTCTCAGGACTGCATTAAGCAGACTGGTTGTAAAACTGGCAGGAGAGAGGGTCCTTCTGTCCCCAGGCAGCAGAGCCAGCCCTCCAGCAGGGACAATAAATGGTAAGGAATTATTCCAGGGTGTCTGCACCTAGTTGTGTCGTTTCCCTGTCGGAAGCTGCCCACTGCAGGATCAGGGGAGGCCCGGGACTTGGGTCAGGTCATCTAGGCAGACAGCAGGTGAAAGCCGTTGCCTACGACTTTCCTGCCGAGGTGACCCCCGCGTCCGGACTGCCGAGGCCTTTCATGGGTGGGGTGGGCTCTGACTGGTGTGAAGACCGTCCTCGAGCCCATTCAGTCCTGTGCTTATCCTGGCTTGCCAGAGGCCTTGGGTTCAGACCCTGTGCCTGCCTCAGGTGATAATGTGTGCTTGAACAAGAAACTTTTCTAAGCCTTGTGTTTCTTACCGGTGAAATAGGAATGATGGTATTATCTATAGTCAGGTACTACTGTTAAGACTAAATCAGGTAATGCACCTTATAAATGGGCTGTCTTCTCTTTCACTAGGCTTTCCCCGGGGCTGGGTGTTGTCTGCCAGACCTTAGAACAGTGTTGCTTGTGTTGCTGAGCCAGGTCAGATGAAAGCAGCTGACCTGAAAGTTGTGCCAGAGGAGAAAGAGAGGCCTGTGGATGGCACCGCCTCAATGGGACAGCTTGGAAAAGCTCAGTACTGGGGCTCCTGGGTGGCTCAGTCAGTTAGGCATCTGACTCTTGATTTCAGTTCAGGTCATGATCTCATGGTTTGGGAGTTCGAGCCCCACATCCAGCTCTGTGCTACCAGCTTGGGATTCTCTCTCCCTCTCTCTCAAACATTAAAAAAAAACCTCACTACTGACCAGGCTCCAAGGAGAGGACTGGCCAAGAGAGGAGGCATAAAAATAGATAAACAAAAATAGAACTGAAAGAAGATTGCCGAAGGACCAACTTAATTTGTTAAGATTCATTAACTTTGAAAAAGTTTAAAATCCTCACTGCTTATAAATGAGTTTCGCGGTGGCTGCGGTTTTGAGATTTTCCTACAAGTGGCCACAGATCCTCTGAGGCCAAGGCTGACCATCAGCCATCTTATGTATGTACTTACAGGAAGAGAGGGTGATGTCGGCTACAAGTCTGCTGACTGGTAAAGGGTGGTTGGGGTCCTTCAAGACCTGTGAGTTTGTTTAGCATGCAAATTTCTTAATAGAGCACTGAGCCCTGACAGGGCTCAGATTTCCAACCCCATTCTGAGAAAATCCCTCACACTTGACCAGGTCTTTACCCCTGCCTCTTCCTGCTCTGTGTGAAAGTTAAGAGGCTGGGGGACGTTCTGATAGCACTGCCCAGGTTTGAGAGATGAGGATTCTGGGTTGTTATTTTAAGGCCTGCAGTTCCTTTTTAGGTGATTTTTTGGGGAAATGGCGTAGCCATATCTTAGGCACAGGACATAGTGCTGCCTGTTTATAAACCGAGCAGGGTTAGCCAACTCTGGACAGTAATGGACACTTCTTATTGCTCTGGCTGCCTTGCTGTGAGGCCACTTTGTTGGTTCCCTAGTACCTGTCCCTACGGGGATAAAAGTCTTTATGAAGAGGAGACAAAGTAGCTGAGGAACTAAGCCACCCTTCCTCCAGTCATCTGGTCTGGTCAGCACTGGCTCTGTAGGGCTTGTGCCAGTTCAGTCTCACCCTCTCTCTACTTCCCCTCCAGTGTATGTGGTGGAAGACCAAAGACGGGATGACCTGGGCCCATCCACCTGCCTCACAGCCTGCTGGACTGCACTCTGTTGCTGCTGTCTCTGGGACATGCTCACTTGACCTGACCAGCCCTCCGGTCCTGCCAACTCTGCCACCGCCTTCAACAGGTGTGCCTGCCCCATCTCTTCTGATTGCTGAAATAAATGAAAATGACTAGCTCTGCACAGACATTTCTACCTTCAACACAGTGGGATTCTAGATTATTAGCAGGGGTTGCACTGCTGTTTAATTCAGTGACTTTATCTTTTTAATGTTCAAAATGCATTTCTTATTGGCCTTTCACAAATGTGCTAAATGACTTATTTTTTTGGCCAAAGGCTTAGTTATAAAATATATATTTATAATTTTAAAATTATACATTCAAGGTAGTGACATGATGTAATCACACTGAATGATTTCTCTGCTGACACCCTGTATGTTTCAATAAATTGGTCTAAACCTCAACCATCTGAATTATTCCAGACAGGATACAAGCCCTGGGTTTGTACCCCAGGAGGGGTCTATTTGCCTTTTTATTCCACTGTGGGTAGGTGCTATTAGAAGACAGGTTCTCACCAGGCTAGCATTTTCTCCCTGGTCCTGCTGAAGAGATAAGCTCACCAAACTGTTATGTGCTTGTACCCAGAGCCTAGGAAAAGGACCTCTCGGTAACTATGGGCTGCTCCATAGGCCTTCTTTTCTGCTGTCACACGCCTCCCTCTACACACACACCCACATCCATCTCAGCTTTGGCCACAGGGTGGCGCTGAGCCGCCATAACAGCAAGTCAATATCCGTCAGCTGGCCCTGAGAGGCTACAGCTGACAGATCTCAGCCTGCCCACCTGCACTCTGAAGCAGTGGCAGTGAGGTGCTCATAAATATTTAACTACCAGTTGTCTTTAAAACCATATTTTGTCCATCACCTGATTACTGTGGAGTAAATGATCCCACAATAGCTGATTTCAACCTACCAACTTGATGTGGAGTTAGGAAGAAAAGCGCAGGAATACACCAATTTCCATCATCCAGATGCGATAGACTGTTAACCTCAGAAACAGATAATGGCCAGATTTAGTAATTAGGAAGGGACAAGTCTGAATATTTATTACCCTTGTTTTAAATAGGATTACATATTTACATAACTTGATTTTTAATAATTGGCTCTCCAGAGCCAGTACAAGCCAGCTCCAGCACACCACTGCCCCTAAGCCTCTAGTAGGCCTTAGGATTGTACTGTCCACCGGAAGACAGCCTGACTGCATTTTCGCATGGAACATGTGGGAGGAAACAGGGAAGGAATCTTTAGGCAGAATGCCACCAAGGTTCACTTAAATTCGGTTATACCCTGGTCTCCCTTCTTCCTGATCTGCATGGAAGCTCAGATGTAGGATTTACTCAAAGGAACAGAAAGGAAAAAAAAGAACCAGGAAAGGCTTCAATGCGAAAGGAACAGAGCCAATGCTCTGGAGGGGGACAGGTCAGGGAGGAGCCGAGGTTGAAAGCCTCTGGCCCTCAGTTCTCAAGAAAGGCAGACTTAGAGTGGGTGGGGGGGAACAGATGCCTTTTATTGGTCTAACCAGCGTAACTAGTAGCTTTGGGCAGAGCTCCCCTATCTGTCCTGGCCCCTATCTTTCCTGGGTGTTCGGGACTCACCCCAGGGGAGAAGAATGTCGAGCAGGGGTGGCAGGCAGAGCCAGGATCGAAAAGGGGATCAGGGTAAAATAGGAAACACAGGGTTACCAGATCACTCAAATACAAAGTCCGTCAGGGCAGAAGAGAGGATGTTTCCCCACATGGGCCCCTCTGCCCTTGCCAGGAGTAGAAGGGGGCAGGAAGCTTTCACTAGAGGTTTCCTACTGTGCCCTTCGTGCCATCAGCATCTCCCGGATGTTGTCCTCAGCTTCCTTCACACTCCGCTCCAGGTAGGATTTTTTCTGCTGCAGTATGACAAAGAAACCAGGGTTAGGGGGTATGGGCCAGGCTGGCAGATGCAGCTTTTCTGCCCAATGGTAATGGCTGCTCCTCTAGCTCCAATAGCTTCTTCCACTAGCATGTTGTCTCCTGGGGGCCTGGTACAAACACACCTGCCCAGAGTGCTCCCCTCATTCCGCCCACAGACATGAGGGAGGCAGGGGCAAGTTATTTGGTGCAGGAAGCAGAAATGCTCAGTGGAAGGCAGCTGCACTCTTCCCCCAGAAGGAAGTGAACTCAAAACAGGCGTCTCAGTACATGAAGTTATACCAGACAGACAAAGGCCAGGAAATTCCAGGACAAAGCTCCGGCCGCATAACAGACTGTCTCTCAAGGTTTTCCACAGCCCAGGCCAGGCGCCTGTAGCTGCCACTGCTGCAGAATGGACTGGGCACCCTCCGTTCTGTCCAGTCAGAGGGCAGGCTGCACGAGTGCTAAGAAGTTGTATCACACGTCTCATCGAGGCAGATGAGTCAGGATGAAATCTGCTTTTCTAATGAAACCGCTGCCTGCCAGGAATCCAGGACAGTGACACACTGAGTAAAACAGACCTTTTGGACGTTCACCTCCCTACCCCATCTGGGTCCTAAATTAAAAATCTCAACTTAGACAAAGAACTTAAACTACTTTCAGGAGCCACATCTGGGCCAGGATTACAAAAGATTAGTCAAAGGAAATGATGTCTGTACATTATTTGCCCTGTGGTCACCCCAAAAATATGGTGGCTTCACCACTGGTCCCTCCCCTGGGGACATACTTGTGGTTGCATTCTCACTTGACATGAAATGAGGCTCCCTTTTTCAGAAATACTCAAAATAATCCCCTAAGGGTGCATGTGACTAAGCCACACTGGAGTCAGTAATGCAAAGCCCTGACCCAGACAGCTTAGATGCATCCAGTGCCCTTCTCTCATTCACCCCTACACCCTAGCAGCTGTGGATTCACTTTGACCGTTCAAGTGCCCATATGACCTGGGAAAGACTGAGCCAGAGAACAAGTGAGCAGCCTGGCCTGACAGGCCTTCTTTGGGAACTGATGCCCAACCAAACCACCGAGGCAAGAAAATCAAAATGAAGGCCTCTGGGGCTTGAGGCCTTCACCATTAAAATCTCTGATGCCCCTCTACATATCCTTCTAACTTCTCCCACTCTCTGTTCAGATATTTATTAAATGCAACAGGGTACTTTTTCCTATAGGTTCCAATGCTGTGGCATCTTTATCAGTTCTTATCTGAGCCTCTAATTCCCGTCTGGCTTCTCCTAACTTGAAATCTCCTGAAGGCTAGAAAGAGCCATATCTCTCTACTCCTCTCTCATTTGTCCAACTTGCACACCATTCATTCCTCACCAAACAACAGGAGCTCCATAAAACTCACAGTGGCCACAGATGTATGCTGGTGCTAAGGAATTTATTATCAGTGTGATATCAGAATGGGAACTCAAAGTTCCTTTGATAAACAATCGCTAGACTTTACATGTGGTGACTTAAAGAGGGAAATACTAATAACTCCTGACACACCACTGAAGAATGTACATGTACTGGGTGTTGCACAGAAGGGGAGCAGGAGCTAAATAGTGAGGGCCATGTACCATCTGGGCACCTTCCCAGCCCTGTGGAAATCTAAGGAAAAGGCCAGTGGGGCAAGCGGGGTTGTGCTCCCACAGCATCAGCTGATGCCCAGGGACCCATCAGGTCTGCTGCATTCTATCTCCGTCAACTCGCTGCCCAGCTGGCAAAACTAAACTTGGAACATCAGCCAGAACTTTTCTACCTACTGTACAGGCCTCTGGACAAATTCAGGTTAAAATTCTTATCTTTAAAATTCATCATTCTATGTCTCTTCCTTCTATCTTCCACTTATAGTTCTATGACTTTTTTTTCAGGATTTTTACCACTTTATAACCTAAAGTCTTCAAATTTCAAAAAAATAACGCAAAATAAACTTGTCTATGTTGAAATCTTTAATTACGTAAATAAACTTTTGGCACATTAAATTTTTTATTTCGGGGGCACCTGGGTGGCTCAGTATGTTACGTGTGTGACTCTTGGTTTCGGCTCAGGTCACGATCTCATGGCTCGTAGGATCAAGGCCCATGAGGATCCTACGGGATCCTGATCCTAGGATCAGGATCGGGTTGTGCACTGACAGCAAGAGCCTGCTAGGGACTCACTCTCTCTCTCTCTGCCCCTCCCCTGCTCATGCTCATGCTCGCTGGCTTGCTTGCTCTCTCAAAATAAAACTTATTTTAAGAATTTAAAAAATAAATACAATTTTTATTTCATCCTACCAGATGGGTCATCCCTAACACAGAGGGAACTGTTTTCTAACTTTTTCAGTAGTTTCTGTCTCATCCTTAAAGATACCTAAGCCCAGAAGACCTTCACAATCAAACCTGAATCAGAGTATGTGATGTGTGTTGAATTCTGTCTCACAAAAAGATACATTAAAGCCCTAACCCCCAGGACCCATGGATGTGGCCTTATTTGGAAATAGGGTCTTTGCAGGGGTAACCACATTAAAATGAGGTCATACTGAATTAGGGTGGGCCCTAAATCCAATAATTAGTGTCCTTATAAGGCCACATGAAGACAAAAGGGACACAGACTGAATGCCATTCCTTGATGGAGGCAGAAAGGGAAGGATGTATCTATAACCCAAGGAAGGCCAAGAAGGGTCGGCAACAGAAGCTATGAAGAGGAAGGAAGGATTCTTCTCCAGAGGCTTCAGAAGGAGGGTGACCCCACACCACCTTGATTTTGGACTTCTAGCTCCCAGAACTTGTGAGAGAATAATTTTCTATTGTTTTAAACCACCCAGTTTATGGGGCGCCTGGGTGGCTCAGTCAGTTAAGCCTGTGACTCTTAGTTTAGGCTCAGATCATGATCTCACGGTTTGTGGGTTCAGGCCCTGCACTGGGCTCTGTGCTGACAGTGCAGAGCCTGCTTTGAATTTGCTATCTGTTCCTCCCCACTCATGTGCACACTCACTCTCTAAATAAATAAACTTTAAAAAATAAACCACCCAGTTTGTAGTAATTTGTGAAGAAGCCCCAGGAAACCATGAAATGAGGGATGCCCCAGAGAACAAGTCTACCCAAAGTTCTTATGTACTCACACCTTCTGACCACAATGAATCATAGAGGCCTGGGTAAGAATTTCTAAAAGTATGTCGGGACCTGTACTTCTCCCAAAAAAATTGTGGTAGAAATGATCCAAATAAAAATGAGACAGAAAGGACCCAAAACCTTAAGGAAACTGATTAAGTCAAAAATTTTTCTTTCTTAAATTTCTACACCTTCTTCCTAAAACTCACCAAACCAGAAATTCTGTGGACCCCAGTCTCCCCCACTTCTATAGATGACAACTCCATTCTTGCAAATGCTCAAAACCTTTGGTGTCACCTTTGAATCTTCCTTCTTTCACATCTGACATCAACCAACAAATCCTATGAGCACTATCTCAAAATGTGTCCATAATCTGACCTTAATAAATAACCTCCTAAGTGGTCTCCCAAGTTGATTTTGAGAGAGAGAGAGTGCGCACGACCATACACGCGTGAGCAGGGAAGGGACGGGGGGGTGGGGGGTGTGGATCTTAAGCAGACTCCACGCTCAGCTCGGAGCCCAGTGTGGGGTCCGATCTCATAAACCACAAGATCGTGACCTAAACCTAAATCAAGAGTTAACTATGCCCCCCTTCTGCCTTCTGATCCTCTTCAGTTTCTTCACACAGTGCTGAGTCCTCTTTTAATGCTCCAATGGCTTCCTATTTCAAAGTAGAAGGCAAAGCCCTTTTGAAAAGCCATGTTTAAACTTGTTCTCAGCAGACTCTGACCTCAACTCCCTCTCACCCACTCAGCTCCAGCAACACTGGCCTCCACCTCCGACTATGCACTGCACCTCCAACCCACCACCATGCTCCTGCTTGGCTTTTGCCCTTTGGCTCCGTCAGGAACACTCTTCCCCAAATATCCACAGCACTTGCTCACTTACTTCCTTCAGCCCTTTCTCAAATGCTTCTTGCTGTGATTACACAGCAGCTCCACGCTCCCTATTCTCACCCTGATTTGCATGCATAGCCTGTTACCACTGGAAGAAGCAGTATTTGCGGGTCTTCCCTTACAAGAAAGGAATGTCCATGATCATGGGCAAGACTCTGTTCTGTTCACTGCTATAATCCCAGTGTCTAGAAAAATGGCTGCTACAAGACAGGAACTCAATACTTGTTGAAAAAAGTACATTTATTCTCGGAAATGAGTACTTACTGATTTACTTATATACACACTGCTGCTTTGTAGTTCTCCCTCACAACTTGGAATGAGGATCACCAACAGAGCAAGCAAAGGTTAAAAACTGACCATCTCCTTCAAGATGGTTTTCAGTTTGGGGCACTGCCTTCTAACCTCTGCCCCTAGGTATACATAGGTCTAAAACTCAACCCTCCCTGATGTCCATGGGAAAATCAAAGGCTTGGCTTCCATAAACAGAACAGGTCCTAAGGTTCAGGCCCCTTGATCAAACCAACCTGTGAAACTGTGAAACAAGCTATCCCAATTTCCCATGTCCTGGAGTTGGAAATCCTTGAGAAAATGCTCTGAGACTGGCCTGGGCTGCCAGGAGCTCCAGGGGAATTATGACTGCTGTGTAAACTTCCTGAGGCCTTTTAAACCCACACCTTCCAGCAGGAGTCCCAGGAACGCATCTGCTGCAGCATTTTTGTGTGTTGCTGAGCAATCTCCCTCAGAACCTTTACCCTAGGAAACTCTCTAGTGGAATCAAACCACAGAGCCCTGGATGCAGCGACATTCTTGTGGGCCTTGTTCTGGAGTGAAATTCTGAGATTTCCTGTGGGGCTCAGCATGGCCAGGGAAATGACACTGCTTGAGGTACTACTCATCAGCCTGAGGCTCTCCTTTCTGGGAGTCAGGCTGAGGGGCTAGTGTTCTAGTCACATCCTCCCATGAAGGAAAGAGGCTCAAGTCTCTAGAACTTTTCTGACCTCACAGAATCTCTCAGAGAGACTCCTGAAGTAATTCAACTTCTGATGCTTTATCTCTATACTTTTTTCCTCAGAACTTTTGTCCCCCCCCTTTCTCTAATATTTTTCCTATTTGTCATTTCTTAGGGCATAGAAAAGTAGTTTTCCCCTCTCATCCTCTATTTCCCCATTTGTAAAATGATTTGGACAGTATCAGTATCTGCACTCCCCCATCATTATTCTTTAGTCACAAAACGTTTTCTTCAAATGACCTCTTAAGACAAAACAACACAGATAAAACAGAGCTGGGGGAAGAATGGGGGGGTTATGGTGGATAAAAGCAGACCTTCTAGCTTGTCCCCAGACTCCAATCCAGTACAGGATCAGTAGAAAGGGCCATCTTGATCCCCCCCTCGCACCCCTGATGTTCTAGGGAATCTGTGTTCAGAGACCTTCTGCTCTGAATCCCATGTTTCAGATCCTGAATTTGACCTACCCTGGCCAAACACTTCTCCCTTATGTTGAATCCATAGCTTCCAGCTTCTGCAGACCACTGCTAACTTCAAGCTCTACTGTTAATCTAAAAGGGTGAAGCAAAGGCTGCCTTCTCACTGTTGTTCCCATGACTTCCAAATTAAAAACCCAGAGCCTCACTGATTCTCATGTTCTATCAGTGTGCAGAACTCTAAAACAGCCAGAGGGTACCAGCTGCCCACACAGGGGAAGTTTAGCAAGAGGCCAAAAATTCACCAAAGACTGAGAAGGCATGTCTTAGCAGATGGGAGAGTACACTGTGATGAAGGCAGAGAAACAAAAGGAGGAAGAGAAAATAAGAAACGCAACGTGGAGGCACAATCAGAGAAGTCAGGAAGGGAAATGAGACAGAGACAGATGGGCAGGGCTACAGCAAGCAGAAGCAGGGCAGAGCTCTGAAAGTGCAAGTGAATGGTAAAAAGCACTCACCAGAAGCAGGCCAGACAGGCCAAGTCTGACCGGCAACCGAAAGCTAAGAGACAACTAACTGGTCACAGACACGAGTCTATTTGTGAACTCATGAGGGTGCATCTACTTTATCATCAAGGACACAACTAGGCTATAAGGGACCTTCTGAACTACAACATAAGGCTGGGAGACCAGCTCAAAGATGAGAAAGTAATTGTAGGCATGGAGCAGAAGAGAAATCTAAGAAACAGTCACTGTCTCTGTGTCTTTTAGAAACAGCTTTCAAAACCTCTTTCAAAGGTTCCTCTGCTAAAAGACTTGTTTCATCTGAGCACTGACCTTGTTTTTCTCCCAGGTGTTCTCTTAACCTGCAAAGAGACTCTGACACTGCTACTGAACAGGGTCAGACTCCCAAATCCTACCTGTAATCACATGCTCAATCTGCCCAAGTCAAACCTCTATGTTACTCAACACCTTATGGCAGAAATACAATGGGGGTGGGAGTAAGGTTTATTTTTTCCTTCAAACAACAGTGGCTGGCCCCTAGGTCTCCCTGGAGTTTAGGTGATCTCTACCAGTGTTGCCCTCCCTAACACATCAGCTTCAATTAAGTCCCAGAGAAAGCCAAGCCCATCAGACAACCCAGGAAAGAAAGTAGAAACTCCTAGGTAAACAGAGCCAGGGGGCAACTATTACAGTGCACATGGTGCTGATGAGGCCACATTCAAAGAATCATTACATTTTGGGGCATCAGACTTAAAAGGGATGCGACATGCCAGTAAATCATGTCAAGTGGCTCAGAAAAGATTAAGAGGAGAAAGAACCTGCCCATGGCCTTAAACATCTAAAGCAATGGCTCTTAAAATGTGGTCCCTGGAGGGGCGCCTGGGTGGCGCAGTCGGTTAAGCGTCCGACTTCGGCCAGGTCACGATCTCGCGGTCCGTGAGTTCGAGCCCCGCGTCGGGCTCTGGGCTGATGGCTCAGAGCCTGGAGCCTGTTTCCGATTCTGTGTCTCCCTCTCTCTCTGCCCCTCCCCCGTTCATGCTCTGTCTCTCTCTGTCCCAAAAATAAATAAACGTTGAAAAAAAAAAATTAAAAAAAAAAAAAAAATGTGGTCCCTGGAATTTTTCCAGCATCAGCAACTCCTGAGAACCTGTTAGAAATGCACAATCTCAGGCCCCACCCGAGACCCACTCAATCAGAAATTCTAGGGATGGAGCCCAGCAATCTGTGTTTTCACTGCTCTCCAGGTGATTCTGAGGCACTTTGAAGTTTGAGAACCACTGTTCCAAAGTGAGTCAGCAGAGGGCCAAAGATACAGTATCTCAGGCTCTGTGAGGATGTTTCTGTCACAACCACTCAACTCTGCCGTCACAGCATAAAAGCTGCCACAGACGATGTGTATACTAAGGAGTGCACCGAAAATGAACGATAGCTGTGTTCTAAACACACAAACACAAGCAGCAACGTGGGTCTGGCTAGCCAGGCTATAGTCTGTCAACTCTGTTCTTAAAAAATAGTCTTAACTGGGGCGCCTGGGTGGCGCAGTCGGTTAAGCGTCCGACTTCAACCAGGTCACGATCTCACGGTCCGTGAGTTCGAGCCCCGCGTCAGGCTCTGGGCTGATGGCTCGGAGCCTGGAGCCTGTTTCCGATTCTGTGTCTCCCTCTCTCTCTGCCCCTCCCCCGTTCATGCTCTGTCTCTGTCTCATAAATAAATAAAAACGTTGAAAAAAAAAATTAAAAAAAAAAAAAGTCTTAACTGAATCCAGCAGGTAGAGATTTCAGAGATTTTTAACTTTCAAGAAAAGCTGATAAAAGCCCAAATGTCCAACCATCCATCCTTCTGATTGATTCATTCATTCAACCCAATGCCAAACCCTATCTCTTTTTTCCTCCCAAACTCTGGTCCTTGAAATTTGTGGCAGCATGCCTTACCATCCTCCCATAACTCCTTGTTGCCGGAGTCTACAAGATACTGGGAACGGTCCCTCATTCGCTGATGGCTCACGGTCTTCCCATCCACCACTGCTGCACCACTCAAAGTGACTCCAACAAAAATGTAGATGATCCATTCAATACCATGCTCTCCCCTGCCCTCACAGTCTTTACTTCACCCCACCTCAGCCACCCACCCCACAGTCATACGCTTGAGACCATGTCAACACCACTAACTGCGCCACCTCAAAATTTCATTTTTACCACTGCTACTTCATATTTTCCCAAGTCACTCTGATAACTCTCAACTCTGGCATGTCTTCAACCTCATCCCGATGACAAGGTTTTCATTACATATTATGCTTCCATGGCCTTTTCCCTCTTACTCAGCTAAGCTTCCACAGTGCACCATTTATATTTAACCCCTTATAAATACTTTTTCTCCGCCGCTCTGCTCTCCCTCTGTTGCACTTGCCTGGCAAAATGCCAGCCCAAGTTAAACCCATCTGCCTACTCCATGCTTATACCTAAATGCTGCTAGAGAAGAACACTTAAATGTGCTGGTTTCACTTTAAATTCAGGACCATGAATCTCAAATGGGCACAACACTGACCCAGTATTCTGTTAAACTAAGTTCACTTGTGTGCTCTCCAAAATAGCTACTCCACACTTTTATCTTGTTTCCTCAAATCTCCTATACTACCTCCTCCCTGCCCCCTCCTTTCCAAGTCACTGAGAAAATACAAGCAATCTGAGGAGAATTCTCTCTTCTTCCCACTACCACATCTTCCACCTGACCCACACTGATACATATACTCTCTTCTTACCCTGTTGTTAAAATGGATAGTGTCCCTGCTTCTGTCAAAACGCAACCCTTCCACTTGGGTGTTGGTTCCATCTCTACTCACCTCAAAACTTTCACTGCTGCAGTCAGCCTTTTTCCTCCTTTCTAATTTTCCATTTCCCTTTCTCTGAAAGATCTTTATTGTTGAGGCAAATCACTTTAATTTTTTTTTTAATGTTTATTTTTGAGAAAGAGCAGACGAGCAGGGGAGGAGCAGAAAGAGGGAGATAGAGAATCAGAAGCAGGCTCTGCGCTTTACTGTAAAGCCGGACGTGGGGCTCAAACCCACAAACCTACAAGATCATGGCCTGAGTCAAAGTCAGAAGCTTAACCAACTAAGCCACCCAGTGGCAGATGATTTAAGACAAATCACTTTAAAAACCCTTTCTTGTCCTCACATTCCCTGTAGGTATTGTCCCCTTTCTTTCCTTCCCTTCTTAGCAAAATTTCTTGAACCAATTGTTTTTAGTAGCTCCCCACTTTCTTACCTCCCATATGCTCCCCAGATATCTCCAATTACTATTGGGGTTATTTTTTATAGAGCAGAGGAATCTGTTACAATCTTCTTGTAACTCTGTGACTCTGTGGGCCTAATACTCTACAAGCCTTCCAAATGAGCAAATAAAATACGTTTTACTATTTCAGTTTATCTTATTTTGTCCTTGTTTTACAAAACCAAGAGAATCCAACTCACAGTGTTTACAGTGGAGTTTGGCCTGTAGGCATGATAAAGGGGTAGGTGGAAAAGGGTGCGCCCTCTCAGAGAGGAAGTAAGGGCAACTCCTTGCATTCTTGGACGTGGAGGTGCACCTGACTCAACTGTGAGGGCAAGACTAGCAGTGAGATATGTGAGCAAACACCTGAAGTCACTTCAGCACTACTCTCTGCTCCAAGCAAATCAAGAATTTCAGTTTCCTTACAATTCAACAAAAAGATGGCCCAATTAAAAAATGGGCAAAGGACTTGAACAGACATTTCTTCAAAAAAGATATGGGGGGGGGGGGCGCCTGGGTGGCTCAGTCAGTTGGGTGTCCGACTTCGGCTCAGGTCATGATCTCACAGTTGGTGGGTTTGAGCCCCGTGTCAGGCTCTGTGCTGACAGCTCAGAGCTTGAAGCCTCCTTCAAATTCTCTGTCTCCTCTCTCTGCCCCTCCCCTACTCATGCTCTGTCTCACTCTGTCTCTCAATAATAAATAAACGTAAAAAAAATTTTTTTTTTTTAAAAGATGTATGAGGAGCACCTGGGTGGCTCAGTCGGTTAAGCGTCCGACCTCAGCTCAGGTCATGATCTCGCAGTCATGATCTCGTCATGAGTTTGAGCCCCGCATCAGGCTCTGTGCTGACAGCTCAGAACCTGGAGCCTGCTTCAGATTCTGTGTCTCGCTCTCTCTCTCTGCCCCTCCCCTGCTCATGCTCTGTCTCTCTCTGTCTCAAAAATAAATAAAACATTAAAAAAAATTAAAAAAAAAAGATATATGAATGACCAATAAGCACATGAAGAGATATTCAACCTCATCAGTCCTTAGGAAAATGCAAGTAAAAACCACGATGAGATACCAATTTTAATGTTTTGGCGGGGGGGGGGGGGGGGGGGGGACGTAGAGAGAGAGGGAGACACAGAATCTGAAGCAGACTCCAGGCTCTGAACTGTCAGCACAGAGCCTGATGTGGGGTTCGAACTCACAAAATGTGAGATCATGACCTAAGCAGAAGTCAGATGCTTAACCAACTGAGCCACCCAGGCACCCCAATGAGATACCACTTTACACCTACTAGGATAACTCTAATCAAAACCAGAAAACAGATGCTGGCAAAGATGTAGAGATATTAGAACTCGCATATACTGCTGGTGGGAATGTAAAATGATGCAGCAGCTGTAGGAAACAGTCTGGCAGTTTCTTAAGAAGTTAAAAGATAAAACAGCCACATGACCTAGCAATTCCACTCCTAGGCATGTACTCAAGAGAAATGAAAACAGGTATTCAAACAAAAATATTCACAATAGCCCAAAACTGGAAACAACCCAAGAGCCCATCAGTTGAAAAAATGTGACACCCATACAAGGGAATACTGTGCAGCCGTCAAAAGGAATGAAGATGTGAACCTTGAAAACATGGAGTGGCAGCACCTGGGTGGCTCAGTCAGTTAACCGTTCGAGTCTTGATTTTGGCTCAGGTCATGATCTCCTCATGATCTCACCGTTGTGGGTTCAAGCACCGCCTAAGGCCCTGCACTGACAGTGCCAAGCCTGCTTGGGATTTTCTCTCTCTCTCTCTCTCTCTGTCCCTCCCTGGCTCGTGCTTTCTCTCTCTAAATAAATAAATAAACAAGAAAGAAAAAAAAGGGGCACCTGGGTGACTCAGTCAGTTGAGCTTCTGACTTCAGCTCAAGTCATGATCTCATGGTCCTTGAATTCGAGCCCTGCGTTGGGCTCTGTGCTGACAGTTCGGAGCCTGCTTCAGATTCTGTGTTTCCCCCTCTCTCTGACCCTCTCCCGTTCACACTCCGTCTCTCTCTGTCTCAAATAAACAAACATTTTAAAAAAGAGAGAAAAAAGAAAAGATCGAGCTAAGTGGGAAAAGGCAAATACTGAAAGCCACATGCTGTGTGATCCATTTATATGAACATCCAGAATAGGCAAATCTATACAGACAGACAACAGATTAAACTCCCCAAGTGCTGAGGGAGACGGGAAAAGGACGACTACTTAATGGATAAGAGGTTTCTTTTGGAGGTGATGAAAATGTCCTGGAATCAGACAGTGGGCATGGTTGCACAACACTGTGCATTTTATGTTATGTGAACTTTATTTCAATTAAAACTAAAAATTCCTAATCTTCTCAAAATGCTATTCCACAAAGAGAAAAAACAGGACACTGTATTTAAAAACAGGCATGGGAGAGAGCCAAAGCATAAGAGACTGTTGAGAACTGAGAGCAAACTGAGGGTTGATGGGGGGTGGGAGGGAGGAGAGGGTGGGTGATGGGCATTGAGGAGGGCACCTTTTGGGATGAGCACTGGGTGTTGTATGGAAACCAATTTGACAATAAATTTCATATATAAATAAAAAAAAAAAAAAACAGGCATGGCAGGATGCTTGAGTGGCTCAGTCAGTTGAGCATCCAACTCAATTTTGGCTCAGATCAAGATCCCAGGGTTGTGGGACTGAATGCCAGATAAAGCTCCACACTGAGTGTGGACCCTGCTTAAGATTCTCTCTCTCACTCCCTCTCCCTACCTCTCTCTGCCCTTGTCCCTCACTCACACGCATTCTCCCTCTCTAAAATAAAAATTACCAAAAAAAAAAAACAAAAACAAAAATGAAAAACAACAAAGAAAACAAAAAACAGGCATGGTAAGGCAAGTTCCTAATGAACTACTGTCACAGCAAATCAGTATTTACTCCACACAAAAACTCAGAGTAAAACTCAGAGTAACACACACAAACTGAGCACGGTAAAATAAACTGATGTATTAATTTGTGAAAACTAACTTTAATGTTATTAGCGGAAGCAGTAAACATTTAATGATTTAATAAGGTACTCTTGGAGAGCCAATGAACAAACAAGGGTAAGGAAACTTCTACGTGATCACATTACTACTTTCCAATCGAAGAGCATATTTATACAACTAAAAAAATAGAGATATGGCAACCGGAAACCCATAAAAGGAACAGGAGACAGTGAAAACAAGCAAGAGCTCAAAGCCACCGTAAGCACAGATTAATGACTCAGAGACTCCTCCTTTGCTGATTTGTATAGGTCAGCAGAGGGCAGAACTGGAGAACTACAAATACACTCCAGTATCAAAGAACTATTTATAAAGCTTTTCCAAAAAACTGGCTTTCTTTTCATTAAGAAAGAGAAAAGGGAAACTAATAGTTATACCTCTCAGTATCACCAAGGAATTACTGTTATTGAACTCTAAGCTATACCCCTAGATCAGACAAGCAACCTAGGATCTTTGCTCCCATTGCTCGGAGTGTTCTGAAGGGCACGGAGAGGTTAGCTCACACCACCCAGTGATACTTCTCCATCCGGGGTGATCCAGGAGCTCATACCATGATGGAATTACTCTACAGACCAGACGTCACAGCTGCCACTTGTCCCAACTCCACACACACCCAAGTTACCATGGAACTGGTACAAACAGAATGGAGTTTAATATGCTGTTAGCTCTGATGTAAGTAGCTGACATAACACCAATTAAGTTCATAATGACACTAGAATAATAAAAGAGCACTTGGCACACTTCTCTTTGCAAACATGATTTAAGGAGTGGTTTTCATTTTTCCCTTTCTTCAATTTCCAGATGCTAGGTCACTAAGAAGCCACTTACAATCTCAAAGCTCAAAGAGTTGGGGTTTGGGGGTTTTTTCCTAAGAAAAGAACCACTAATATTAGAAGGCCCAGCTACTAGGAATATCCAATTATGATACAGGAACCCCCATTTTTTTCAGAGCACAAATGAATAATACTGTGGGTGGAATCTAAAATCTGGAATCCTGCGTTCCCACTCATCTTCCTCTCTTTCCCCGACCAGTTCTGGTTCTGGCTCTGTGCAGGATATCTGATCTCCATTTCTTTTCTTTTTTCTTTTCTTTTATCTTCTTTTCTTTTTTTTAAAATTTTTTTTTTAATGTTTTTTTATTTATTTTTGAGACAGAGAGAGAGCATGAACGGGGGAGGGGCAGAGAGAAAGGGAGACACAGAATCAGAAGCAGGCTCCAGGCTCTGAGCCATCAGCCCAGAGCCCGACGCGGGGCTCGAACTCATGGACCGCGAGATCGTGACCTGGCTGAAGTCGGTCGCTTAACCGACTGCGCCACCCAGGCGCCCCTTATCTTCTTTTCTTTAATGTTTACTTATTTTAAGAGAGAGAAGAGTGCATGCATATGGGCACATGAGCACAGGAGGGGGGCAGAGAGAGCGGAGAGAGAGAATCCTAAGCAGGCTCCATGCTGTCACCACAGAGCCCAACATGGGGCTCAGTCCCACAAACTACGAGATAATGACCTGAGCCAAAATCAAGAGCCAAACACTCAAATGACTGAGCCACCCAGGCGCCCCTGATCTCCATTTCTAAAACATAGGCAGAGGCCATGAAATTTATGAGACGGCTTCACCAGAGAATCCATGGCCATTAGAAAATAAGGGCAGCAGACATCACTAACCTGCTGGTACTTGCATTCTTGAGCCCATCAACTAACCCTACCAATGGCTGTATTTATGCTATACATGGAAGAAGTGGGCCCTTTGGCCACACTTTCAGGGTATATACTTAAGTTATAGACCGTGGGTTTTTGCATGTAATACAGAAAGTTATTTGTTATTATAAATACCCTACAGCAGTTTAAATGAGTGAACTACATATATTAATGTGGGTAGAACTCAAAAAAAAAAAAAAAGGTTACTGAGAGATAGCAACAATATGATGTCACTTGTTAACTACAAGATGCCATAAAACATGGGATGGAAAGAGAACACACCAAAAACCTGATAGTAGTTGCTTCCGGTGAATACAAATAAAGTTGAGGTGGGGTTGGAAGGGAAGTTACAAAGGAGATTTCAATTTCATTAGTATTACAATGAACATTTGTTCGTTATGGGTAGTGAGTACACAGGTGTTTGTTAAGTTAGCTTTGTACATTTGTATGTCTTTATTATTTTCCAAATTAAAAAAAAAACCTTTATCTTATAAGCATTTGGTGGCAATATGCTCAATTGATAAGCAGCTACTGAGCATCCAACATATGCAAACAACAAATCTTGTATTTATTATTTGCTGTGTACAGGCAGTGTCCAGTGATTTACAAGTATTATGTTAAAAGGTAGGTATTTGGCGGGGGTTGGAGGGTGCTTGGCTGGCGCAGTGGGTCAAACATGTGACTCCCGATCTCAGGGTCATGAGTTAAAGTCTCATGCTGGGTACAGAGATTACAAAAAAAAAAAAAAAAGTAGGTGTTTTTTAAGGGAGAAATGCTTATCCTCCTAACCTCCAGTATTCGTCAGCTATAGCGGTAGCCTCTCTATCTACCCTCAGGAAAACTAATGGTTTTTCTTTTTCTTTTATAATTTTTTTAAATTTACATCCAAATTAGTTAGCATATAGTGCAACAATGATTTCAGGAGTAGATTCCTTAACGCCCCTTAGGCATTTAACCCATCCCCCCTCCCACAACCCCTCCAGTAACTCTGTTTGTTCTCCATATTTAAGAGTCTCGCGTTTTGTCCCATTTTTACATTTTTATATTTATATTTTTTACTTTTGCTTCCATTCCCTTGTGTTCATCTGTTCTGTGTCTTGAAGTCCTCATATGAGTGAAGTCATTTGATAGTTGTCTTTCTCTGACTAATTTCACTTAGCATCACACCCTCTAGTTCCATCCACGTAGGTGCAAATGGCAAGAATTCATTCTTTTTGATTGCTGAGTAATACTCCATTGTATGTATTTATTTACCACATCTTCTTTATCAATTCTTCCATCGATGGACATTTGGGCTCTTTCCATACTTTGGCTATTGTTGATAGTGCTGCTGTACACATTGGGGTGCATGTAACATTAGTGGTTTTTCTGATTGGCATGTTTGGGCAAAGGCAATGTTGCTTAGCTTCTTTTGCTCTACCAGCATCTGCCTGCTTGCAAAAGGTACACAATCTGCCTAACTTCAGTTGGTTCCAAACTTAGGCAGATAATAAAGGGATTATTTATTGTTCCTCTCCATCAACACCATTGTTGCTATTTTATAGAAGAGCATATTTAGGCTTATAGAAGCTAATTTACCCAATGTGGTGAGTGGCAGAGCTGAAGTTCAAATTCATACTCATCTGATTTCAGAGTTCATACCCTTAATTATTATGCCAAGGCATTATGCTACACATATCCGAGCAAAGAATAAAAAGTACCTACCACTTGCTAAGAATCTTGAGATGAACTAAAACAAAATATTCTCAAGGTTCAAGTTTTTCTTAGTATATCCTGAAAGAGGGTAGGAAAGTGCACATATTTGTGTGTGTGCATAAATGAGAGTGTGTATGGGGAATAGGGAAGGTACTAGCTATTAGGAAACTTCAAAACTAGTTCAAAATTAGTAGGCATGTTTGCTTTCACTCATGTTAAGTACCCACCTCCCTCAAATATTACTCAACATAGCAGGGTTTCTTATCTCCTGTGCTCTAAATGAACTGTGTTCAACCACTCCCTGCAGTATAGGCCCATGGACAGAGGGCTCAGCTCTAAGCCTAATCTGACGTCAGCCTCTACCTTTTGCAAACCCTCCCCAAGTAACAAACCTGCTTCCCTCAGCAGACCAGGCTTGCCCAGCTCCAAGGTCAGTACTAGTAAGAGAAGGCCAAAAAGCATTTGCAACTCAAGTCTAACTGAGTTGACAGCTCCTGCTGCCACCACAAAACCAAGGGTCTGAACAGTCTCCTTGTCTCAGCATGGGCTTGCCCATGTGGGCGTTCACTTAGTTCTTTGGACTCACACTACACACTGTCTACACCTCTGGTAAGAGCTTTACATCCTGGTGCAGTGCCCTCGGGCTCAGTCCATGAAACTCATTCTTTCTCTAGCTACCTCTTCTCCTTAGTTGACCTAATCCAGCTCGGTAACTTTAAATGCCACCTATAATAGATAATTCAAATTATATTTCACTAGCCTAGAGTTCCAGATTCATATATTCAACTATCTATTCAGTATCTCTACCTGCGTATCACAAACCAAACTTTCAATTTGCTTTTAAAATTACTTCTGAGGGACGCCTGGGTGGCTCAGTCAGGTGGGTGTCTGACTTCAGCTCAGGTCATGATCTCATGACCCGTGGGTTCAAGCCCTGCGTCAGGCTCTATGCTGACAGCTCAGAGCCTGGAGCCTGCTTCAGATTCTGTGTCCCCCTCCCTCTCTGTCCCTCCCCCGCTCGCACTCTCTCTCAAAAATAAACATTAGGGAGATTTAAAAAATAATAAAATTACTTTTGAAACTTGAAGTTCAACTAGGAAACAATGACCAATGAACTACCAATAGCACATCTGTTCCCATAAACATATGCAATCTCTGTGGAGCCCAGCACACATGGAATGTTGTGTGGAAACCACACTAAATGAAGAGCACTGGCACTGGGAGTAACTACTTGCCCAGAACAAGTAGTACTTACACAAAGTGAGCAGAAACTGCAGATTTCATTCATTTTAGCCTTAACACTTTTCTCTTAAACCTCTCCAGCCTCATTTCTCACTCCAACCTCCTTTACCACTCCACTCCCAGACTTTCGTTCCCATGATTTCCTTTATCTGAAATGCTCTCTCCTGTGCCCCAGCCCTACATCAGGCAAAATTCTAACTGACCTTCAAGGCCCAGGTGAAATGACCCCTCTCCCATGAACCCATTCCAGATCTCTCCAAGAGGAGAATGAGTGATACATGGGGAGGAAGGAGGGTCCAAAACTTCAGTCCTCTCTTCCATCCCTACACCCAATTGTCTTTGGCACTACCTTAAAATATATTCAGTCTGACCACCTCCTCTAGCACTGCACCCTGGTCCAAGCCACCATCAATCTCTCCCCTGGAAAATGCAACAGCCTCTTAACAGATCTTCTTGCTTCCACCCTTGCCCCTATACTCTATTTTCAATATAGCACCCAGTCTGGTCCTTTTAAAATATGAATCAAGGGGTGCCTGGGTGTCTCAAATGATTAAGCACCCAACTCTTGATTTTGGCTCAGGTCATCATCATCTCACAGTTGTGAGAATGAGCCCCGCACAGGGCATGGAACCCTGAGATTCTCCTTCTCTCTCTGGCCCTCCACGGCTCATGCGCTCTCAAGAAACAAACAAAAATGAAAAGCAGTATGAATCAGATCATGTCATTCATCTGTTCAAAACCACCCAAAACTCCCAATTCCAGAGCATAATCCAAAACCTTTAATATGGTCTGCAAGTCCTATGTAATCTAATTCTCAACCACTCCCTGATTTCTTCTAATATTCTCTACCTCACTCAGCTCCAAATGAACTGGCCTCTGTGCTATTCTTCCAACTCATCAATTACAACCTCACCTTCGGGTTTTTATACTTTCTGGCCCCTCTGCTTGAAAGCCTCTTTCCCAGACGTACACAAAGCTTGCTCTCTCACTCCCTTCAGGCTTCTGCTCAAGTATCACCTTATAAGTAAAACCTTCCCAACGAACACTATATAAAATAGCGTATACACGCCCATCATTCTCCGTCTCCTGACTCCATGTTATTTTTCTGTTTAGCATTTATAAATTATACTGTTTATTATCTGTTGCTCCCTCCCTTTCTCCAAAATATAAGCTCCATGCTCATCAGGGTCTTTGCTAATTTTGTCTTCGTTGCATTTAACAGTGCAAGGCATATATTAAGTACAAGAGACTGTGTCCCTTAATGTATGAAAGTAAGAACAAAAAGCCTCCACAGTTAGACATACCCCAAAGTACCATGTATAATCAAGATACTCAGCAAACACTTAATAATCCTTGTTTTAAAATATGCATATACTTCTTCTGACCTAACAACTACGACTGGCCAAAGCCTTACAAATCCAGGAATTGCTTACTCCTCCCAAAGGAATCAGTTTTAAATCAGCTCAACCTCTGATATGAAAAGCATCTAAGTTTAAAATTTAGTCAGTTGTGGGGTGCCTGATTGGCTCCGTGGGTTAAGCATCCGACTCTTGGTTTCAGCTCCGGTCACATCTTGCAGTTCGTGGGTTTGAGTCCCACAGCAGGCTCCACACTGACAGTGCAGAGCCTGCTTGGAATTCTCTCTGCTCCTACCCTGCTCATGCTCTCTCTCTCTCAAAATGAATAAACTTTAAAAAAATAAAAAACAAAAGTTTATTCAATTGATACTTTAGAGTTTTGTTTGAAATTTGAACTAGTTTAAGGCTTCAACTGTACAACCAGAAGCTCCTTCTTTCTCATGTTTTTTATCGCCACCTATCTAAAGACAGCAGAGAGTATGCATGAATAAAGGCTTTGAATATGAACTCCAAAGACAGCCCAGTTCTGAGCAGAAAGTGAAGTTTTTCTTTACAAATTTCAAGAGCTGATTAAACTCAACTACAAATTACACCTGTTTTGTGCTACTTGTAAAGATTTAAAGCACTGCCAGTTATGTCACTCCACATGAATCACAAGACTTAATCATATATATAGCACAGATAGTCGTTAAGACTGTGTTCTACATTATGTATTTGAGAACCTTTAGTTCAGTTAAAATCATGAATTCACTAAATCAGGGAGTATGGCAGGTTGGTGACTTAAGAAATGTCTAAAAGTAAGCATTCCCCTGGGCGCCTGGGTGCGTCTGACTTTGGCTCAGTTCATGATCTCACTGTTCGTGAGTTTGAGCCCCACATCGGGCTCAGTGCTGTCGTCACAGAGCCCCCTACAGATCCTTGGTCCCCCCCCCGCCCCTCCCCCACTCACACTCTCGGAAAAAGAACATACATACATACATACATACATACATAAGCAAGCATTCCCAAAGCCTGTAGTAGCCAAGTGCACAAATCCCAAATCTTTAGGTAAACAAACATGAGGATCTTCATTAATACAAACTTTCCCAAGACATTCCCCCCAGCAAAAGAATCTCTAATAAAAGCAAACCATTTCTCTCTTTGGTGTTTGAAGTGGTCAGGTTCAAACCACCTGCCCCTACTGTCCACCCCCCCCCCACCCCGCAAAAAAAAATTGCACAAAGGAAGGGATGTTGGATAGGACTTCAGATACAAAAGTAAGTAAGCAACTTAAGAATATAAAAAATCAATAATCCCTCAGGTGGGTTACACAAACTGTAGAATACCAGCAATATAACTGAAAATCTGCCCTAGTTTTCATATACTCCACCACTGGTGAATACATAGCAGGAGATAGGAAAGGCATTTAAACCATCCCTTTATGATCAATAGTTTTACAAACAAGTACTAGACTGCTATCTCTATAGACCGTTACTTCTATTATAGAAATACTTATTTCTACAGAAATATTTCTACAGAAATAAGTATTTCTATAATAGAAATATTAGAAAGAAGTGAAGGCACAGAGAGGTCAAAGCCAAATCCAAGTACAGCTTTATGCTGGCACTGTGGGTTAAAATTGCATACAGGTATACTGGAGTCAAATGTGTGGTTAATTTCATCAAACAACCTGACTCTCTAAACAGTGCGTTAGGGAAAAGTACTCAACAGAAAGATTTCTTTATTCTCACACTAACTCCCCCATTTGTAATCACCATTCTCTCCCTCTTACCTTCTCTCACACACTGACTGCATATTTCCACTGTCAAAAGTCACATTTAAAAGACTAGCAAAAGACCACAATCGCCTAATCTCTAGCATAACCACTGATCAGAACATGCTCTTTGAGCCCCCCAGCTCTGGTTCTGCACTGTAAATGGATGTGGGTGCGTGAGCCCTATAGGGCTTGGGAAAGGGAGAGCTCAAACAATGTTCTTGTCAGCACTTTAAACAAAAAATCCATTCAATGAGAATGGCAGCATGTTCCTTTTGCCCTTTCTCCCTAGGAACTAAATTAAACAGATTACAGACAGTGGCAAAAGCTGGCCTTAGAACAGCCTCCCCCTATTTGTTATTTTTAGCAATTTAGTCTGACAACGCCTGACAACTAAACATGCCTAGAATAGCTAAAGGGAGGGGGGATTATCAGATACTACCAGCAAAAAAACACTAGTCACCACTTCCTCCAACCCTAAGAAAGAATAATTTTCCATGTCTTTATAGCATCATCCAGAGTTTGAGCTTTTAGACTCTCATATAAAAACAGACTGTGTAGAAAACATCAGTGGAAACTGATAATGCTTCCTGATCTAGAGGACTGTTCCACCCTCATGTATGTTTTCTTAAAAACAAAAGCAGAATAAAGTGAAGTAAGTCATTTTACACAAGTTAGGGGTAAAATACATCTGTGTCCATTTTGGAAGAATTCCCTCACCAGGTAATTATGTACCCAAAAAATGGTTTCATGAATAATGAAGGAATTCAAATATTTTTATTATGCTGGTGACAGGTGAAGGACATGTTTGCAAGTAGAACAAGGTGAAGTGGGAGAAATTCTCTAATTAATCAAAATTAGGAAGAAATCACCACCCATAACACCTTATTTATAAATGAAATAATGTGGTGAAAAATCTCTGAAAAATGAAAAAATAAAAAGGTAAAGTCCTGGGGCACCTGGCTAGCTCAATTAGTGGAGTATGGAATTCCTGATCTTGTGAGTTCAAGCCCCACGATGGGTATAGAGATTACTTAAAAACAACACCTTTAAAAAAAAAAAAAAGATAATGTCCTAAGCAGTGTAACTATCTGCATCAGATTAAAATTCATATAAATACATTTTTTAATATTTAGTAAGATAAAATGTCCATGAACATTCAGGAATTTAATAATTTAAGAACATTTTCTGAACATTTTTTGCCACTATTCTAAGTAGCATGTATTTTCTAAGACAGTATAGGATAAAAAAAAAAATACTACAAATGAATAAAATGATGTCTTCCTGGGTATGTTATTTTATGTTTGTAGAATTAATTCAACTCCATCCAAAAGTATCTCTAAAATGTGTAATGCCTAATATAAACTACCTTAAGCCATCATATTCACATTTGTGACTTCAGTAATTTAAGAAACTACTATAAAGATATCAAAAGAGATGCTGTTACCTTGTATTACACTTTAACTGGCAAAGCTGTAGGCACACAACTACTTTTATTTTAGCTTCAAAGAAAAGGATTCCAATTAACTTTATAAATTAAATCTGGACATGAAAGGAAACTGGTGTTTGTTTTGTTTTCCCTCCTTCCATCTTTTCATTTTAAGGGGGTGTTTTTGCTCCTAAAGTGTCAATTCAGAAAAACACCAATGTTATAATGATAAACTTAATAGAAGTGATCACAGATATTGTCTAATCCAACACGTTTTACAGATAAGGAAACTGAAGCCTAGAGTACAGCAAGGGCTAGGGGTGCCTGGATGGCTCAGTCAGTTGAACCCCCGACTCTCAATTTCAGCTCAGGTCATGATCTCACAATTCGTGGGATCAAACCCCAGGTCAGGCTCTGTGCTCTCTCTGCCCCTCCCCCACGGGTGTGAACACACAAGCTATTCTCTCAAATAAACTAAATTAAAAAAAAAAAAAAAAAGTACAGCAAGGGCTAGAATCCAGAACTCCTCACTCAACAGAAGGTATTTAAATTAAGAATCTGGGGTAATGAATGCTCTGTTGTAAATCTAGTAGACTCGGAGATCTCAATTTATGGTTCAAGTATCAGTGTGGATCTTGTTCTTTCGAACTGACATGCAGAGTGCTCATTAATACAGGTGTGGCCTGTCCACACTGAGTATCGAACAACTCACTTCCTCTGTCCAGTATCTGTTACTTCAGTTTAGAGAAGACCTGTACTGTAATAACTGACCAGAATCAGAATGTGAGGCCAAAAAAAAAAAAGTACACTGATTAACTTCCCCTTACCATCTAGATACAAGAGGAGGGAGGGATGCAATAACATGAAAGAAAATTCAAAGTCTACATCATCAAAAGAAATCATTCTCTAGGCAGGCTGAAAGTGACTGCAGGAACTCTCAGGTATGGGAGGGAAGAGGATAAAGACAAATATTTATGGTCAGGCACAGAGAAAAGGTAGACGATATAAAAAATAAAGCAGCAAAGCCTGAGGTCAACAATCCTCTGAAGCATTCAAAGGGATAGTCTGGTGTGGGTACAGACAAATATTCCGAGGAAATCAAGGCACTCTGGGAATGTATCCTAGCAGAAACGATGAACAGAATCAAGATGCAAAAAGCTAAACTCAAGGCTAAACGGAACGCAAATCCTTTTATCTCATTCATAAAATGAAAACACATGTTATCAGTGAAGAGATCAAACCAAAGGGGTATATGTGTAAAATATTTGTGATATATATTTCACAAATAAGAAAGACTGTCTAGTTAAAAGGGCATATCTATTTGAATTGTTCACGTTTAAGTTCTCACCAGAGCTGAAATGCTTTTTAAGTAAACTCTACTCCCAATGCGGGGCTCAAATTTACAACCCCAAAATCAAGAGTCACATGTTATACCAACTAAGCCAAGTAGGCACCCCTGAGCTGAAATATTTCTCATAAGGAAGTGAAATGTATCACAGTTTACAACTGGGTAAATATTAACACTTGGAACGTAACACATACACATTGACCAAGGCACTGAAAATATTTCTAATAACCAATAAAGAATACTCAACCACAAAAAGAGCATACTGGGCTTTTCCAGACGCATGCCTACTCTTCTCTAAATGCCAAAGAGGAAGATTATGCAGCTCCATTAAGCTCTAAGACAACAGGACATAGAGAATATACATATATGTGTGTGTGTGTGTGTGTATATATATATATATAGCTCACTATAAACTCTAGGGCTTCCAACCATCAGGCTCTTTAAGATTTAAGTCTTAAATAACTAAAAACTATTTTAAAACAAACATCCATTTTTATAAATGTTGAGAATGCAAATGAACTCTATAAAGAGATAAGTATTCATATCTGAAATCCTAAAGTATTGGACAGTAAGAGAAACTTCACTCAAGACTTCCCAAGTCAAAACATAGAAATGAGATGAGTTTACAAACTAGTGATTATTTTTTTTAATTAAAAAAAAAAAAAAAGCCACTCAGAGGTGTCTAGTGACCTAGCTACTACAGAAGGTATGAGACACCATCAAGCTAATTTTTACAGTAGAAACATTTTTTTTTAATTTTTTTTAACATTTATTTGTTTTTGAGAGAGAGAGAGAGAGAGAGAGAGAGAGAGAGAGAGAGAGAGAGAGAGAGAGTGAGTGGGGTCAGGGCAGAGAGAGAGAGGGAGACACAGAATCCGAAGCAGGCTCCAAGCTCTGAGCTGTCAGCATAGAGCCTGATGTGGGGCTTGAACTCATGAACCATGAGATCATGACCTGAGCTAAAGTCGGATGCTTAATCAACTAAGCCACCCAGGCACCCCCAGTAGAAACATTTTATACTTCTCTTCAGGACTCAAAGTCTCCTGGGTCAGAGTGAGAGAGGACTCTGAAAAAGAGCTCCCTTCAGCAAAAGGCTACAAGATAAACTGTATAAACACTCTATGAGAACTTGACTTGGTAAGAATAAAAATGGACTGTCTACAAAGATAAATTGTGTTACTTCTACAAAATGGAATACCACATAGCAATGAAAATCAACAAGTCACAATCTTGAGCAACATGGATGCACTTCACAAATACAATATTGAGCAAAAGGCAAAATATGTATATGGTGATTTTTTCATATGAAGTTCAAAAACGAATAAGAGCAAATTACACTGCTTGGGGGATGTATACATAGGTAGTAAAAATGTATCTAAAAATAAAAGAAAGAAAGCAAAAGGGGCACCTGGGTGACTCAGTCAGGTGAGGGTCTGATTCTTGATTTTGGCTCAGGTCATGATCTCACAGTCGTGAAATCAAGCACCGTGTCGCATTTGGCACTGACAGCACAGAGCCTGCTTGGGATTCTCACCCCCCCACACACACACAGTCTCTCTCTCTGTGCCTCCCCCACTCACTCGTGCGTGTTTTCTTCTCTCTCTCAAAATAAATAAATTAACATTTTAAAAAAAGAAAGAAAAAGAAAGAATACAATTACACCAAAATCAGGAAGATACCTAAGAATAAACCTAATCAAACAGGTAAAAGACCTGTACTCCAGAAGCTATGAAACAATGATGAAAGAAATTGATGACGAAGCAAAGAAATAGAAAGACATTCCACGCTCATGGATTGGAAGAACAAATATTGTTAAAATGCCAATACTACCCAAAGCAATCTATGCATTCATATATTCCTATCAAAATACCAACAACATTTTACACAGAGCTGGAACAAACAATTCTAAAATTTTTGTGGAACCACAAAAGACCCCAAACAGTCAAAGCAATCTTGAAAAAGAAAAGCAAAGGGGCTCCTGGGTGGCTCAGTGGGTTAAGTGTCTGACTTCAGCTCAGGCCATGATCTCACAATTCATGAGTTCGAGTCCCATGTCAGGCTCCACACTATCAGTGCAGAGCCTGCTTGGGATTCTCTCTCTCTCGGAATGGAATGGAATGGAATGGAATGGAATGGAATGGAATGGAATGGAATGGAATGGAATGGAATGGAATGGAAAGGGGAGGGGAGGGGAGGGGAGGGGAGGGGAGGGGAGGGAAGGGGAGGGGAGGGGAGGGGAGGGAAGGGAAGGGAAGTGGAGGGAGAGGGGGAGGGGAAAAAAGGGCAAAGCTGCAAAGCTAGAGGTATCACAATTCCAGACTTCAAGCTGTAGTGACCAAGACAGTATGGTACTGACACAAAAACAGACATGCAGATCAATGGAACAGAATAGAAAACCCAGAAATGAATCCACTATTATATGGTCAAACAGTCTTCAAAAAAGCAAGAAAGAATATCTAATGGGAAAAAGACTGTCTCTTCAACAAATGGCGTTGGAAAAACTAGACAGCTACATGCAAAAGAATGAAACTGGACCACTTTCTCACACCATACACTGAAATAAATTCAAAATGGGTGAAAGACCTAAATGTGAGACCTGAAAGCATAAAACTCCTAGAAGAAAAAAAAAGGCACTAACTTCTTTGACATCAGCCACGGTAAATTCTTTCCAGATATCTAGGTCTCTTGAGGCAAGAGAAACAAAAGTTAAAAAAATAAAAAGTAAACAGTTTCTGCACAGCAAAGGAAACAATCAACAAAAGGCAGCCTACAGAATGGGGGAAAGATATTTGCAAATGACATATCTGAGAGAGGGTTAATATCCAAAATAAAGAACTTGTAAATCTCAATACTGAAAAAATGAACAATCCAATTAAAAAACAGGCAGAAGACATGAACAGACATTTTCCCAAAGACAGAGACAGCCAACAGACACGTTAAAAGAGGCTCAATATCATTTATCAGGTAAATATCAATCAAAACTATAATGAGAGAACACCTCACACCTGTCAGAATGGCTAAAATCAACAACACAAGAAACAGCAAGTGTTGGCGAGAATGTTGAGAAAAAGAATCCTTCATGCACTGTTGGTGGGAATGCAACCTGGCACAGCCACGAGGGAAAACTATATGGAGGTTCCTCAAAGTTAAAAATAGAACTACACTATGACCCAGCAATTGCACTACTAGGTATTTACCCAAAGAATACAATAATACTAATTCAAAGGGGTACATGCACCTCAATACTTTTTTTAATGTTTTATTTTTGAGAGGGAGGGAGAGTGTGTGCACACGCACGCACACAAGCTGGGGAGGGACAGAGAAAGCGGGGACAGCTGACAGTAGCGAGCATGAGGAGGGGCTCGACCCTACAAATCAAGAGATCGTGACCTGAGCCAAAGCTGGACGCTCAACTGACCAAGCCACCCAGGTGCCCCACCTCAATTTTTATAGCGGTTTTATCTACAAAAGCCAAATTATGGAAAGTGCCCAAGTATCCATCAATTGATGAATGGATAATGAAGATGTTGTGTATACACAATGGAATATTACTCAGCCAGAAAGACGAATGAAATTTTGTCATTTCCAATGACATGTATGTAACTAGAGAGTATTATGCTGAGTGAAATAAGTCAGGCAGAGAAAGACATACCACGTGATTTCACTCCTATGTGGAATTTAAGAAACAAACACGCAGAAGGAAAAAAACGAGAGAGGCAAACCAAGAAACACTCTTACCTACAGAGAACAAACTGATAGTTACCAGAAGGGAAGTGGAAGGGGAGATGGGTTAAAGAGCTGATGCGAACTAAGGAGTGCACTTGTTGTTGGTGTGCACCTGTGATGTATAGAAGTGTTGAATCACTATATTGTATACCTAAAACTAGCATTTTTAAATTTTTGTTAATGTTTGTTTAGTTTTGAGAGAGACAGAGACAGAGCTTGAGCCGGGGAGGGGCAGAGAGAGAGAGAGATACAGAATCCGAAGCAGGCTCCAGGCTCTGAGCTGTCAGCACAGAGCCCGACGCAGGGCTCGAACCCTCAGACCATGAGATCATGACCTGAGTTGAAGTCGGACACCCAACCGACTGAGCCACCCAGGCGCCCCACCTAAAACTAGTAGTACACTGTGTGTTAAGTAATTGGAATTTAAATAAAAACTTAAAAAAGAAACAATTATCACAAAAGTTATGGTAGCAGCTAAGGAAGGGGGCAGGGATGGCCTTGTGACTTGCGGGGGGAGAAGAATGGGGGAGCCTCTGGTGCATGCCAATTTTTTATTTCTTGGCCTACGTGACTGTTACAAGTGTTCATTTCATAATTATAAAGCTGTATGTATTTTAATGTATATTTCTGTAAATGCTGTATTTCACTACCAAAAAAATGCTAACTTCTTAATGGATTCTAAATTTTAAGTTATGCCAGCACTGAGTTTAATTCTTGTATGATAAATAAAACAAACATTCCATCACTGGCTCTGCTCTCACCTGCCCTTCTCTCTCCACTAAAAATACAGATAATAATCAGTGTCCATCATATAACAGTGTCCATTTGACCTCACCCCCAAAGAGGGGCTCCCATCATATCCACAAATGGTACCAACTCAAAAATGAAAAGTACTTAGGGCAAAACCTGGACATCCAGCCAAATGCCTACCAGTTACCACCCATGCTATGGAAAAAATGACCTTCAACAGGCAGAGTAAAACCTCCTCAATCATGGGAACTCCTCCAAATCATTCCCTCATCAGAGTCTCAAAAACTCAGCCAACTGCAGAGTGTCACAGGCACCTCCTACCAGTAACCTTGCCGCTATTCTTCCTACTTATTTCAGGAACCACTATCTGACCAAAATTGTCATTTTTGTGGAAGAGTCAGAACTTTTACAGTTTCGTAGATCTTACTTATAGCATGGGCTGCAAAGCTATTTCACAACCCTGAGATTGTAACATTGTGTGTCAGAAGTGGCATCATACAGGCCAGAATGTCCTGGGTTTCCTTATTCTTGTTTTTATTCTGTCACTGCTGAGCTAACCAGGGTAGTGGAAGGGGTGGTAACCATGTCAAAGATAAAGGAAAGGAAGTGGTCACCCTGTATACGCATGTGCCTAAAATATGTAATGGAGACTTCAGACTGAATGCAGATGAGCCTCAAGCAATAACTGCCCCCCACCTGGAACAGAGAAGCGAATCTAGGAGAATGGTGGCCAAATATGCTCAAATACACCACTGAAAGCTTGCACTCATCTCAAGGATTCCAAATCCTTGAGATTCAAAAGACAAGAGGGCAGAAACTGAGCGCCAGATCATCTGAAAGCTGAATCCAAATTTTTCCAACTGCAAAAAAAGTCTACAAAATTATTCCCTCTTACCTCCAAAAAAAGTGAGTAAAAACATAGGATGTATTTTTCACTCTTTAGAAGAAATCTGTCACCTCAATCTATCAATAAGGTTTCAACTCAACTTTAACTAAAAGTGGATTTTCTCAAAAATTTGAAGACTATTTCCCCATCATAGAAATGCTATACATTTCAAAAAGAAAATTATTTTTACAATGACAGACAGAGAAGACTCAGAGTCATCATTCCAAACTCCAATTATATTTATGTTATTTAAAAAATTAGGCCATTGGGGTACCTGGGGTGGCTCGGCTGGTTAAGACTCTTGATTTCTGCTTAGGTAATGATCTCACGGTTCATGAGATCAAGCCCCACATCAGGCTCCATAATGACAGTGCAGAGCCTGCTTGGGATTATCTCTCTCTTTCTCTCTGCCCCTCCCCTGCTCACTCTCTCTCTTTCAAAATAAATAAATAGACATTTTTTTAAAAATTATACCATTAGGTGCCTGGGTAACTCAGTTGGTTGAGTATCTGACTCTCGATTTCGGCTTGGGTCTTGATCCCAGAATCGTGGGACAGAGGTCTGTGCTGGGCGTGGAGCCTGTGTGATGCTCTCTCACTCTCTCGTTCTCTCGCTCTCTCTCTCCCTCTGCCCCTCTCCCCCACTCACATGATCTCTCCCTAAAATAAAAATTTTTTAATTATGCTTTTGTACTTTACTAACAACATACACTATACTAATCACCATTGTATTTGACAGAGAAAGAGTGTGAGCAGGGAAGGAGGAGAGGGTAAGGGGAGTGAGAGAAATTTTAACCTGGTTCCATGCTCAGCACGGAGCCCCACGTGGGGCTCAATCCCACAACCCTGGGATCATAACCTGAGCTGAAATCAAGAGTTCAATGCTCAACTGACTGAACCACCCAGGTGCCCCTCGGCCATCTTCTTGAAAAAGTTACTATCAAAAAAAATTTTTAAATAGACATAAATAACATGGTTACTCTATCATACTAAAGCCACCATTTTATGTTTTCTCTTAAATAGAATCAGCTTCACTGGTCTATACTAATCACCATCAGGATAAATTGGTGATTATTCCTCCAAGACCCTGATCTATCATCTATACAAAGAAAAACTAAAACTCCATGCAAGCTTATCATATTATGAGTCTGTTATGAAAATATTTTCCAATCAATCCCAGTAAAACAATTACAGCCAGAAGAATGGCACACCATGTGGGTATTAACTTGTAAACATGGAGTTTTAAGAAGAAAAAGACAATAAAACTATCTTCCCAAAAAGATAGTAATTTCCTTTACCCTTCCAGTAAGTAAAGAAAACTCCCTATCGAAGGAACATGAGGGCAGGGTTATAGTACTCCCACCTCTGCTGCATAAAAGGAAAGGCTCAGCAAGTGAGCCCACTAAACTGCTTGACAATGTAGCACAGCATAAGAGAGTTTATCAAGAGCCAAACAAATTCTAAGTAAGCTTTCAACTCATAAATAAAGACAGAAGGAGAAAATCTGCAGAAGGTAAACGTAAACAGTAAGAACAGACATGGATGAAAAGGAGTCTAGAAAATACTAATGAAAATGGGTTCTCATAGGAGAGAAGATGAATCAGACAAGTACCTATATAATTAAAAAGGGTTATCCACAGTGTCATCTGTATACATTGCTGGCAGAGAGTGAGGAGACATACAAATTCGACCAATTTAAGAGCTTTGGTCAAAAACTCAAACTACACACCCAGACACAAAACAGTCTTACTCCTTCTAAGATGAAAACATGCTTAATGGAAACAGCCTGGCCTTTATATGCTGACTTATGTATAAACTGTGCCTCCCCAACTATACAGTAAGGTATTTTAGGGCAAAAATTTAATGATGACGATAAGTACATAGGATTAAGACAAAACAGGTTGAACTGACAAGAAATGCTAGGGCCCAGAAAAAAACACTGTCAATCTGAAAGGAGAAGCAACAGCTACTCCTTAGGAAGAACTACTTAGTGCTCTGAATCTATGGCAAGCTTTCCAAGTAATAGGAAACCCTATTTGTAAGTACTTCAGCTGGCAATAGCTTATATGTCCAAATTACCACTCTATGCTATGAAACTAATGAAATCATTAGGGAGAACAAGGAAAAAGGACTTAATTTAAGACTGAGGAATCAGAAAATGATTCTTTGGATAAGGAGCCCTAAGCTAAGATCTTAAAAACTAATATATAGAACTGGTAATAACTGCAGAAGGAGAAAGCTCCCCAGGGGAGTCAACTAGTTTTTGCAAAGAAAGTAGAAACAAAGAAAGCACAGCAAGTTCTAAAAACAGAATATTCCTGAATGGGTGGAGTATACAGTGTAAGAAAGGCAAAGGAAATGAGGGAGATAATAGAAATAAACAGGAGTCCTTTCACAAAAAAGCCTTGAAAGTATGTTAACAAGTGTGAACTTTATCCTAAGAACAATGATGGGCTTTACACAGAAAAGTAACAGAACCACACTTTATAACGTTTTACAAAGGTCATTCTAGTTTAAAAGTAGGGGGAAAAATTCCAGAAAGAAATACCACCTAATAGAGAAAACAGGAAAAGAAGTAATTTTCAGAAATACTAAGAATTTTCCAGAATTGATAAAGGATCTTAATCCTCAGATTCAGGAAACCCAACTTAAGCCAAGTAGGATTAAGAAAAAAAATTAAAAGGTGGGGGGTGGCGCCTGGAAGGCTCTGTCAGTTAACAGTCTGACTCCTGATTTCGGCTCAGGTAATGATCTCACAGTTTGAGAGATGGAGCCCCGCACTGGGCTCTGTGACAACAGTATGGAGTCTGCTTGGGATTCTCTCTCTCCCCATCCCCCAACCCCCTGCCTCAAAATAAATAAACTTAAAAAAATAAATAAAAAGACTAACCCCACACATAAACATATCCCAAAGAAACTACAAAGCATGAAGACAAAGAGAATATTAAAAGGAACCAGTGGAAAAAAAAAAAAAAAGAAACAACAACTAAGCTGACAGATGACTTCTCAACAGCAACAATGGAAGCCAGAGTCAGTGGAATACTTTAAAAGACCTGGGAAATTCCTTCATATATAAAGCAAAATTAAACCTATCCTCTGAACTATGTATACAGTAATAATGAGCACTTATAATACCCAGACAGTGGTCTCTAAACACCACTGTCCACTAAACTGAAAGACTAAGGAGAAATTGGGAAGTATCACCATAGAGGGAGATTTGACATCTCTCAATAATTAACTGAATAATCAGGAAAAAAAAAATCAGTAAGAAACACAGAGAATTTGAACACTACAATTAACAACAATGTATGTGTTGGGGCATCTGGATGGCTCAGGCTATTGAGCATCCAACTCCTGATTTCAGCTCAGGTCATGATCCCAGGGTCATGGGATCGAGCCCTGTGACAGACTCCTTGCTGAGCGTGGAACCTGTTTAAGATTCTCTCTCTCTCCCTCTGCCCCTCTCCCCAGCTCATGCTCACTCGTTCTCCTTCTGTCTAAAATAAAGAAAGAAAATTAAAAACAAAACAAAAAAAACAATGTATGTGTGCATTAGTGCACATTCGTTTCAGGCTGAAGTAACAAAACTATGCAAGTATGGCAGTGCAAAATACAGCATTGCTTCAGGGGAGAGAACAGAGTGTGTAGTAGATGATACTATTAAAAATACAAATTAGAGCAGTATTGGAAAGCATACTAAATGTAGAGGTAGGGATCATGCAATAATTAAATGCTGAGGTAATAAGGAACCTACAATGGTTAAGAGAAGTGGAAAATAAGAAGGTGGGAAATATAAACTACAGGTGGAAAGATAAATTGTAAAATGATGAAAAACAGTATATACAGCATAATACCTCTCTATTTTTAAAAAGTATATACATGTGTGTATGAATGGGTTTATAAAATAAAGTTTGGAATGATACCCACAAAACTCCAGGGGTGACATCTGCAGGTGTGTTGGCTAGAGGGGAAAGTAGTATTTTCATTTAATCATGTTTTATTTTTTGACCTTTTTTCTTTTATAGTACACTTAATAATGCTTTTATAATATAAAAAGCATGTAAAATAAAAAATTAAAAAGAAAAAAGACACAATATAATGTTCTAGGGAAGAACCTAGAGTTTAACCCCACTAGTTTTTCCTAGCTGTAATTAGCATTTCAAATGGGTACCAACGAGCCAGCTATTCTAGTTCGGAGCCAGCTATTCTAGTTCCGTTACCTGACACTTGTCAGGACACTCTACCAGTAATGAGAAACTCCAAAAAAGGTAACTTTGGGGAAAAAAATTTCTTAATACTCTTCAAAACTGAACAGTATGCTAAAATCATCAGCTGTGGCAATTTTACCTTTAATATTCTTTTAATTACAAAAGCTAACACAGGGATGCCTGGGTGGCTCAGTTGGTTAAGCTTTCGACTTCACCTGAAGTCATCATCTCATGGTCTGTGAGTTCAACCTCGCATCAGGCTTTCTGCTGTCAGCACAGAGCCCACTTTGGCCTCTGTCCCCCTCTCTCTTTGCCTCTCCCCTGCTCATGCACTCTCTCAAAAATAAATATTAAAAAAAAAAAAAAGTTAACACATACGTGTTAAAATTTATCCAACACAAAGATTATAAGAAAAAATAATTTCATGCCCATCATCTAAATTAATTTCATTAGGGGAACCAGTGTTAATTTAATGTATATACTGACATCATTTTTGCCATTCATATACAGATCTTATTTTTTGTGTTTTCATAAAAAGAGAATTATATACACATTACTTTCTATCTGGCTACTTATTCATCAGGATCATTTTTAGATGTATTTACCTAATGCTACAAAAACAGATTTTTGGTTATCTAACATGAAATAGTTTTAATTGGAGTTTTTAAAGTTATTTTGTTTGAAAACAGAAGATATAAAATTCAATCTAGAACAGCTGGGCTAACAAAAATGACAAATAGGACATGATAACAACCTGGTTACTAAAGGATAAGGATTTTTTTGTCCTTATTTGTTTACATGCTTATTTATTATTTTTTCAATACACTTTCTAAGCTACAAATTATCAAGTTTGTTTAAATTATGATCAGTAGTTAAACAAAAATAAACCTAAGTAACCTAAGACACTACACACTCACTCAGGCCATGCCAAATTGGTTCCCCTAAGAAATCCCCGGGGAAGCTACAAGGGGTGTCTCACCAATTCCACAGAGAGCTGAGTCAGATTCTGAAATACTGCCTCAAATAGTACTCACACAAATTAGATAAAGTGACCTATGAAGTCATTGTAACCATCCCCATTTCAGGAAATCTTGGCCCCAAAGAAATAATAACCAGTCTCTTGCCCAGGCCAACTTTTACTATATACAGGATGGACCTTCCACTCAATCCCAAGAAGAGTATCTCATCAAAGGTTTTAATGTATACAGAAAATGTAGTAAAATTCAATTTTCCAAAAATGTAATAAGTTACTCTTACCCATCATCTTTTTCCCTAGCTAAAAAAAAAAAAAAAAAACGACTCGTTTTCCTCACTGCAGCACCATCATTCAGATAGTTATACCTAATCTATATTAAAGGAATTACAATATATAAAAAAGACCTATGTCGAGATCTTTTAAATACTATTATCATTACCTACTCTCATGCCTATCTACCACAATATGTGATGTTTAAATATACACCGTGTGTCTTACTTTGTTTTTAAGAACAGACATGTTCATTCAAAGGCAATGGAGAAAATACATTCATATTAAAAGCATCCCATCTTCTTCAAAAGTCTCTACAGTTGCAACAAACCATTTTTCTGTCTTCCTTTCCTTTCTTTCATGGGGCGCTGGGGGGGGTGGGGGGGAGGTGGGGGTGGAGGTCTTACACACTGCCATGACCGCTTCACTGCTCTAACACAATTCGAAAAAATGAAAACAATGGCAGGCATACATTTTCATTTAACATGACAAAGTTGAGGTAATTATTTTTTTTCTTAAAATTTACTACTGTCAATATGGACTCAAAACTTACTTCCAATTCTTTAATTTTTTCTTCTGCTATTTTCTGTTTCTCTAACAGTTGATTGTGAATTACCTCCTTGGACTGAAGAATAAACCTACGAAACAAAAAAGTTGACAATTAAGCCACATGACCACTATAATCAAAATCAACAGCTACATACCACAAATATTAAACAAAGAAAATGAAAAAGATGATCTCCTAATTCAAGGACCAATAAAATACACTGCTATGCTCATGTGACATACTTGGGAAACCACCACAGGTTTAAGCCTTCTTGGCTGAGAAAGACTAAAGTTTAAAAGAAAATTCTGCTTTCTTGTCTAAGAAGGGAATCAGGCTTTAAGCAAGATTCATAAACAAATTTAAAAAATTAAAAGGGATAAAAATCTATCACAGGCTAAGAGAAAAGTTAAATAATAAAAATCCCCCATAATTTTATTTTTTCAATTGTCTGTATCAACTTTTCTCTAGATATTTAGTATTTGTATATTGGAGCTCCCCTTCCAATCTTTTTTAACTTTTTTGTAACAGCAGTAACTCATGACCTTTTAAAGTCACAATCAAGTACTGTGTTAGGATCAATGCATTAGTGTTTATATGAGTTCCTCAAACAAAAAGCACTGTATAAAGCCTAGTATCTTTTATTATTATTTCCAGAGTGTATAATACCTCTGAAAACAGCTCAAAAGGCACAAGTGGAAAATTTCAACTTTTTCCATTTTACAATCAAGCACATTATTTATAACTAATGAGAATGGAAATATGGGGAAGCTTTAAAAATTAGCATTGAATCTGTTTTGTACACTTATGTTCATAATTCTTGCTGTAGGGAAAGGAAGAATAAACTATTTTGTAGACTCAAAAAAGTGAAATGAATTATTTCCTTTCAACTCAAACCAAGGGCCCAACTAGGCTGTAACAGATTTCAATGAAAGATCACATTTAATAAGCAGATGGTTTCTTCTCTTTGCATGAAACTTAGAGTTTAACAACAAAGAACATCATTTCTTTTTGTTGTTTTTATTAAAGTATAATTGACAAGCAATATTCTATTAATCTCATGTGTACAACACAGTGATTCAATATTTGTATATACTACAAACTGATTACCACAATAAATCTAGTTACCTCTCATTGTATTCCCCATGCTGTACATTATACAACCAAGACTTAGTTATTTTATATTTGTACCTCTCAATTCTCTATTTTATATTTGTACCTATATTTTATATTTGTACCTCTCAATCCCCTTCACCAATTTTGTCCCCCCAGGCAGTTTCTACACTCCCCCCCCCCCCCCCCCGCCCAGATTCTCTGCATCTATGAGTCTGGGTTTTGTTTCTTTGTTCTGTTTTTCAGACTCCACTCATAGTGAAATTATTTGGTATTTGTCCTTCTCTATCTGACTTATTTCACTTAGCATAATACCCTCTAGGTGCACCCATGTTGTCATAAATGCCAATATTTCATTCGTTTTCATGGCTGAGTACTATTCTAGTGTGTGTGTGTGTGTGTGTGTGTGTGTGTGTGTGTTTTAATATGTCTGTTGGCCATCTGGATGTCTTCTTTGGAAAAATGTCTATTCAGGTGCTCTGCCCATTTTTTAAGTGGATTGTTTGGTTTTTTTTGTTGTTGTTATTGAGTTAACAGAAGTTCTTTATATATTTTGGATATAAACCCCTTATCAAACATGATTTGCAAATTTCTCCTCCCATTCAGTAAATTACTTTTTCATTATGTTGGATTCCTTTGTTGTACAGAACCTTTTTAGTTTAATGTAACCCCAACCATTTATTTTTGCTTTTATTACACCTGCTTTGGAGTTCAACACTGCTCCCACACACCCTGCCCCCCGCCCCCACAAAAATCACGAAGACGATACTAGGTGCTTACTATGTTTTCTTCTAGGAGTTTTATTGGTTTCAAGTCTTACAATGAAGTTTTTAACCCATTTTAAGTTAATTTTTGTATATGATGTGCGATCACAGCTTAGTTTTCCCAATACCATTTATTGAAAATGACCCTCCTTTCCCTAATGTATATTCTTCCCTCCTTCACCATAAATTAATTGACCATATGTGCATGAGTTTACTTCTGGGTTCTCTACCCTGTTTCACTGATCTGTACATCTGCTTTTAACAAAGAGACAACATATCAAGGCAGCAATATGCAGTTTTCTCTACCAACCTCAAAAAACAACAAACAACAACAAAACCACCACTGTGTCCAGGGTAGGTTTTTACCAAGACAATCCATTATCATAAATATAAAACAAGTAAAAACAGACCAAAAATGGCAACTCCAGCTTTGTCCTCCAGCGTTTTTTCCACACCTGGGGGAAAACTGCTTCCCTCCACCTCTTCTTTATGAGTGAATACATCTTGGCATATATAATACAATCTGGTAAATTTCTCTTTCATTCCACTAATAATTAAACTTGTTAATGTCCTGATGTGGACAGTCCAGATAATTTAACTGATTATCGTGGTCTTTAGTAACTTAATCCTTTATAAAAATCTTACTCATATAATCACTGCAAAGACAGCCCACTTCTACGTAAAACAAGGATTACTATATAATCCTTTGTGTCCAAAATATTACTATTAGTCCAAAAGACAGGTGTGCTGTTTCTGATGAGACTATGATTTATAGAATATTTCTTCTCAGTACTAATTATTTAGTACAGTATTTGAAGAGCAAAGTGTTTTACAACTGTATTAGCTCTCGGTGACACCATGTAAAAAGTATTATAAATCTAGGCCCAAAAGTCACAAAATTATGTCATTTCATGCACAATTTTACTAACAGCCTTTTACCAGGAAAATGATTTGCAGAATAAAATATACATGTTTAAATAGCACTGATTGCTGTCCAGTGAGTGGTATCCTCAAATAATAGGTCATCAGACATTACCTTTATTAGTGTCTGGGAAATTTTCAAAGCTAAGATTAGAGATCAAGTCACTACTTATGTGGCCTTTAAAAATAAAGTATCTGAACAGATACTAAATCCCTTGAGCAGAAAATAAAGTTACTAGAAAGCGAGAACACATCAACAAAAACATGTTTTTCCATGGCCACACACAACCCTTAGGTAGCTATAATGGACTGTGCCAACTTCAAAGACCAGAAACATGTCACAGAAGCTGGCCAATTTACTCTTAAGCCTAAGGACATCTCAGCCATGAAAGTTCTAAACGAGGAGTATTGAGTAAACTCAAATGTATTACGTCAATGAGTAGTTACATTGTAAAATTAAAACAAACAAAAACTTAAGGAAAACTTGGTTGAGTCCTTGATTTTTAAACAATACCAGAAATGGTATTAAAATTAAAAATGGTATTTAAATACCATGTATTTAAAAAATACATGGAGCGTCTGGGTGGCTCAGCCAATTGAACATCCAACTGTTGATAATAGATTAGGTCATCAGCCCAGGGCCATGGGATTGAGCCCCAGCCCCACCATCGGGCTCCACAGTGAGTGTGGAGCTTGCTTGAGATTCTCTTTCTCTCTCTCTCTCTCTCTCTCTCTTTCCCCCTTCTGCCCCTCTCCCTGACTCACTCTAAAAATTTTTTTTAATTATTAAAATATAGAAAAAAATTAGGGGCGCCTGGGTGGCTCAGTCAGTTAAGTGTCTGTCTCCTGATTTCAGCTCAGGTCATAACCTCACGATGTGAGAGCTCAAGCCCTGTTGTCAGGCCCCGTGCTAACAGTACAGAGCCTGCTGGGGATTCTCTGCCTCTTCTCTCTCTCTGCCGCATCCCTGCTTGTGCTCTTTCTCTCAAAATAAATAAACTTAAAAAAAATAAAAAATAAAACATTAAAAATAATTAGTAAAAAAGTAAAAATTTTAAAAAGCCAAACATAAATCCAATGAAGCCTGGAAAGAACCCCAAGAAACGTTTGGATTTCTGGAAAAACTCTCTAGAAAACACGTTATCTGTTGTTAAAAGGCACTGAATTATCAGATGCTATTTTGAAAACAGAACATATAATAATGTAATTATGAGTCATACATCAAAAATAAATATTAGGCACATAGTTTCTCAGAGTAGAGAATTTCACAGAGATCCTGCCTGATAGTTTATGGAAAGCCAAATGGTAGATAAAGGATTCTGCAGTTCAGAATGTGCCACAAAGGAAAAATAAACTATGAAGAGGCAAATTATTTTTATATGACAAATGTCATGCAAAGAATGTACTTACAATATTCAGGATTATATATTTTAATTTTTTTATGTTTATTTATTTTTGAGAGAGAGAGAGAGACAGAGACAGAGACAGAGCGCTAGTGGGGGAGGGGCAGAGACAGAGGGAGACACAGAATCCTAAGCAGGCTCCAGGCTCTGAGCTGTCAGCACAGAGCCTGACATGGGGCTCAAACTCATGAACTGTGAGATCACGACCTGAACCAAAGTTGGACACTTAACCGACTGAGCCACTCTGGAACCCCTAGGGATTATATATTCTAAAGTAGAGTCATTGCTTTGTAAAAGGCCTCTACATGAGAAATCAGCGCTATGTAGGCCTGCACTGTCAACTTTCAAGGACAAGTAGCCTGGTTCATTTCCTCATTTATAATTATACTAACTGAAGTATATAATTTTAATGATGGCTTGTAGATTTGTTTTCTGAGAAACATCAGAGGTTATGTTCTGAACTGTCCTGCAGGTTGGTACATGACTTCCATTTTCTTATGACTCAGAATGAACCAAAAGTGTTGTTTACCTGCCCAAAATAAAATCCAAGATGAGTGGCAACGTTATCTTTTGGGTATACTTGCAAAGTATGCTCACCTGGACTCACTATTGAGAAAGAAAAACATGCTCCTGATAATGTATTATGTTCGGGTGGGAAATTCTTAGAGGACATCTGAAAACACATTCTAATGGCATTTAGGGCATTCACAAATTAAGTGGCAAAGGAAAGGCTGAACGAGCCTATCTTGCTTGTTTCCTTCCACTGGTGATGAAAACTACTACCATGTGCACACAAAGATCTGTTCGCAAACAAATTTTTACTTCATAAGTTTTAGAAAGCAAGCAAGGACGAACCTAAATCAGTAAAGAAGCAATTTTAAAATCATGGGACATCCATATTGTATAATACTGAGCAAGTAGAGACTTTTGTTACTTGGCACAATGCAGAACAGATACCCAGAACATTCTTCCTGATTAAAAACAAAGCAAAAAATTTTCTAAAATTTTGCTGAGTCAACACACATAAAACATTCCAGAGGCCCAAAATAAAGTGAAATCAAGAACTGTGAAAGTTATCCAAGTAGTAAATTTGTTTTCAACGTGAGAGTTTCTGCTGAATCCCAGAGACCTTAAGGATTCATACTGGCAAAGAAATAGGAGATAAAACCTAGAAACCAGGGACACCTGGGTGGCTCACCTGGTTAAGCATCTGACTCTTCCTTTCAGCTCAGTTCATGATCTCATGGTTCCTGACATGGGAGACCCTTGTTGAGCTCTGCACTGAAGGCATGGAGCCTGCTTGGAATTCTCTCACCCTCCTTCTCTGCTCCTTCCTTGATTGTGCTCGTGCTCTATTTCTCAAAATAAATAAACTTAAAACCGAGCCAACCTGGCTCAGTCGGTTAAGCATCCAACTTTGCCTCAGGTCATGATCTCATGGGTGAGTTCGAGCCCCACATCAGGCTCAGTGCTGACAGTTCTGAGCCTGGAGCCTGCTTCAGATTCTGTGCCTCCCTTTCTCTCTGTGCCTCCCAGCTTGCACTCTGCCTCTCTCTCTCTCTCTCTCTCTCCCAAAAATAAACGTTTAACCAAAAAAAAAACCAAAAAACAAAAAACTAGAAACCATCCAAAATGAGGATACTTTTAGGAGAATCCTCAGTTAGACTCAGGTCCCTAAAGATTTCCACCTTCAGTCTAAGAGTGAAGAAAAAACTTGCCTCTCACTAGCGTAAAATAGAAGAAACTAGTCTGTCTATAACATAGTAGTAAATAAAGTGAATAAATAAAATGAAGACATAAAATGTCCCCTAAGCATGTATAACCACAGGAAGGGCAGTGGGGAGATGGGCAAAATGGGTGAAGAGTAGTGGGATGTACAGGCTTCCAGTTATGGAATGAGTAAGTCACAAGGATAAAAGGTACAGCATAGGGAATATAGTCAATGGTACTGTAATGGTATTGTATGGTGACAGACAGTAGCTATACTTGTGGTGAGCATAGCAGAACATACAGAGTTGTCAAATCACTTTGTTGTACACCTGAAACTAACATTATTTTTTCTTTCTGTTTTGTTTTTTCAGTTTGAGAGAAAGAGAAAGCACAACACAAGCTGGGGAAAGGAGCAGAGGGAGAGGGAGACAGAGAGACAGAAAGAGAATCCCAAGAAGGCTCCAGGCTCAGCGCAGAGCCTAACACGCAACTCGATCCCATGACCCTGAGATCATGACTCTAGCTGAAATCAAAAGTCAGACACTTGGGGCACCTGGATGGCTCAGTCGATTAAGAGTCCAACTTAAACTCAGGTCATGATCTCATAGTTTGTATGTTCAAGCTCTGCACTGGGACCCTATGCTGCCAGCTTAGAGCCTGGAGCCTGCTTCAGATTCTTTGTCTCCCTCTCTCTCTGCCCCTCCCTTGCTCTTGCTTTTTTTCTCTCTCTCTTAAAAATAAATAAACATTAAAAAAAATAGGGGTGCCCGGTGGCTTAGTCAGTTAATCATCCGACTTCAGCTCAGGTCATGATCTCAGGATCCACAGGTTCAATCCCTGCATCGGGCTCTGTGCTGGCAGCTCAGAGCCTGGAACCTGCTTCAGATTCTGTGTCTCCCTCTATCTCTGCCCCTGCTCTGCTTGTGTTCTCTCTCTGTCAAAAATAAATAAACATGAAAAAAAAAAAAGTCTGACACTCAACCGAATGAGCCACCCAGGCTCACTGGGTTAAGTATCATGACCCAACTATGCAATCGCAATCACAAAGAAATCCACCTTAAATAAAAAGACATATATAGCTTAAAAGAAAAGGCATGATCATACCCACTAAGATGTAAATAATGAAAAAGACAGATAACAGCAAATGTTGGAGAGGATATGGAGAAACTGGAACCCTCCTACATTGATGGTGGTAAGTACAATGGTGTAGCTGCTGTGGAAAACATTCTGACTGTTCTTCAAAAGGTTAAACATAGAGTTACATGTGACCCAGCAATTCTACTCCTAGGAATATAGCCAAGAGAAATGAACACACACACATGTATGTAAATGTTCAAAGCAGATTATTCATGATAGTCAAAACTGGAAACAATTCAAATATCCATCAAATGATGAATGGATATATACAATATGGTATATTCATACAACAGAATATTACTCAGCAACAAAAAGGAATAATGTACTTATACAAGGCTTCACCTGGGATTAACCTTTAAAATATAATGCTGACAAGGTAAACATAATCTCTATTACTGTATGATTCCATTTACATGAAATGTGAACAGGCAGATCCATAAAGACACAAGACTGCTTACGACCGCAGGAAGAAAGGAATATGGGATAACTGCTAATGGAGTTAGGGATTCTTTTCATAGTGAAAGAGATGTTCTGGAATTAGTGTAAGTGACTACACAATTTCACGAATATTCTAAAAACCAATGATTTGTGCGCTTTAAAATGTTTTAAAAAGTCAATTTTATGTTATGTGAATTTTATCTTTAACAAAATAGCAAAAAGACTTAGACACTTCATACAGAAGAGGTAAAGATGGCACCTAATAATATCAGGAGTTAGTAAAGAAATGCAAATTACACTCACAAGGAGAGGCTGTTGGAATGCCTAGGATTAACAACAACAAAAAAGACAATACCAAGCATTAACGAAGATGGAAAGCAACTGGAACTCTAATATATAGATGGTTGGCAAAATAGTACAGCCGCTTTGGAAAAGAGCTGGGCAATTTCCTATAAACTTAAGCAATTGCTCACTATTCAACCCAGCAATCCCATTCCTAAGTTTATAAGCAAGAGAAATAAAAATATATGTCTATGCAAAAAACACACACAAATATTCATGATTATTATATTCATAACTGCCAAAAACCAGAAACAACTCAATGTCCATCAACCAGTGAATAGACACAATGTGGTGCCGCCATACAAGGAAATACTATTCAGCAATAAGAAGGAACAAACAAGTGATATACCTAACATCATCAAGAAATCTCAAAAGTTACGCCAAGTCAAAGAAGGACACAAATGGTTATATACAGTATGCTTCCATCTAGGTATCATTCTAAAAAAGAGAAAATAAGTGGGAAAAACAAATCAACGGTCACCAGATAGTAAGGGTGAAGAGAGAAGAATGAATAAGGAATGTTTTAAGGAGATGTAAATATTTCATCACTAGGCTGCGATGTTAATTACACAATCACATACGTTTGTCAAAACGTACAGAACTGTGTGACTAAAAAGGGTAAATTTTAGGGCTGCCTGGGTGACTGAGTTGGTTAAGTGTCCAACTTCAGCGTAGGTCATGATCTCACGGTTCATCAGTTCGAGCCTGTGAGTTTGAGCCCAATATCGGGCTCTATGCTGGAGCCTGGAGCCTGCCTCAGATTCTTGGTCTCCCTCTCTCTCTGCCCCTCCCACTCTCGCACTCTGTCTCTCAAAAATAAACATTAAAAAGAATTCTTTTTTTTAAAAAAGGAGAAATTTTATTCTATGTAAACTATACTACAAAAATGAAAAATGAGGAAATGACTTTATTTCCAACAAAATGAAAATAATACATTAATGCTAAAATGACATTAATGTAATATTTAAGAGTTCTAGGGGCATCTGGGTGGCTCAGTCAATTAAGCGTCCTGCTTAGGCTCAGGTCATGGTCTCACAGTTTATGAGTTGGAGCCCTGCATCAGGCTCTGTGCTAACAGCTCAGAGCCTGGAGACTGCTTTGGATTCTAGGTCTCCCTCTCTCTCTGTGTCCCTCCCCTGCTCATGCTCTCTCTCCTCTCTCAAAAATAAACAAACTTTAAATAGACTCTCAAAGTGACTAAGGAAAGAACATCCATTTTTTTAAATTATGAAATAAAATCAGGAAGATGCATAATCAAGAATCACTGATAACAAAAAGAGCCAAATTCTGGAAAATAAAAGTAACAAAAATAATTACAACTACAATAATTAGTTAAGACATACATGAGATAAAAAGATGTAAAATGCTTCCATATGATTTTACTCATACCTGTAATTTAAGAAACAAATGAGCAAAGGAAAAAAGAGAGAAAGACTCCTAACTACAGAGAACTGATGGTTACCAGAAGGGAGGGGGTGGGAGGATGGGTGAAACAGGTGACGAAGATTAAGGGCTGCACTTGTCATGATCAGCACTAGGTGACATATGGAATTGTTGAGTCACTATGTTGTACACCTGAAGCTCAGATAACACTGTATGTTAACTACACTGGAATTATAATTTAAAAATAAACAAAAATAAAAACATTACTATAAAATGTTAAAAAAAGGTGTAAAATGTGCAGTCAAAAACAGAAACCATGGCGGGGGAGGAGTAATAATTTTGAGCTCTACAATGGGGTCAAACTTAAGTTATTATTAACTTAAAATAGATTGTTTCAGGTATGTCATCGTATGTAAGCCACATAGTAACCACAAAGCAAAAATCTATAGTAAATATACAAAAATAAAGAGAAAGGAATATAAGCATACCACTAAAAAAAATCAGACCACAAAGGAAAAGAGCAAGAGAAGAAGCAAGGAACAGAAAACCACAGGGGCACCTGGGTGGCTCACTGGGTTAAGCATCCGACTTTGGCTCAGGTCATGATCTCATGGTTTGTGAATGTGAGCCCTGCATTGGGCTCCCTGCAGTCAACATGGAGTCCACTTTGGAGCCTCTGTCCCCTTCTTTCTCCACCCCCCACCAAAAATAAACATTAAAAAAAAAAAGAAAACCATGAAAACAACAAATGGCAATAAGCACGCATCAATAATTAAATGATAACAGACTAAATTCTCAAGTCAAAAGACATAGAGTAAACAAATAAAAAACACATATGACCCAGCTCTGTGCTGCCTACAAGATACTCCCTCTAGAGGCCTCTAGGTGGCTCACGGTTGAGCACCCAACTCGATTTCGGCTCAGGTCATGATCCCAGGGTCGTGGGATCAAGTCCTTCATCAGGCTCTGCACTGAACATGGAGTCTGCTTAAGATTTCTCTCCCTGTGTCCTTCTCCCCTGCTCATGCGCACACACTCTCTAAAATAGAATAGAATAGAATAGAATAGAATAGAATAGAATAGAATAGAATAGAATAGAATAGAATAAAATAAAATAAAATAAAATAAAATAAAACAATTAAAAAATGCACACAAGATACTCCCTCTAAATGTAAAGACATATGCAAACTTAAAATGAAAGGACACAGAAAGATATTCCCAGGCAAATGGAAACCACAAAAAAGCTGGAGCATTTATACTTACATCAGACAAAATAGACTTACAATAAAAACTGTAACGACAAACCAAAGAGGGCACTACACACTGATAGGGATCAATCCAGTAAGACAATACAACATTTGCAAACTTTTTTTGCACCAATCATAAGAGCACCTAAATATAAAGCAAATGTTATCAAATCTAAAGGGAGAAATAGACAGCAATACAATAACGGCAGAGCACTTTAATGCCCCCACTTAAATCAATGGATAGATTATTCAGACAGAAAATCACTAAGGAAACGTCACCCTTAACGACATGTAACACCAAATAGACTTACCACATATTTACAGAACATTCCATCCAAAACCAACAAAATACATTTTTCTCAATTGCATATGGAACATTTTCCAAGTTAGATCATATGCTGGGCTACAATAAGTTTTAATAAATTTGAGAACTGAAATCATATAAGCATCTTTTCACGAAACTAGGAATTACATGAATAAAACGGGGAAACTCACAAATATGTGGAGACTAAACGACATGCCACTAAACAACCAATGCACCAAAGAAATCAAAAGAGAAATCAAAACATACCTTGACATAAATGAAATTGGAAAAGCAATGTAACAAAATTTACATGATGCAGAAAAAGCAGTTCTAGGACAGAAGTTCACAACAATAAATGTCCATCTCAAGAAACAAGAAAAATCTCAAATACAACTTAACTTCATACTTCAAGGAACTAGGGGGGAAAGAAAAGACAAAACAAGGCTCAAAGTTAGTAAAAGGGAGGCAATAACAAAGATTAGAGCAAAAATAAATGAAAGTAAAAAGACAATAAAAAAGACTAATGAAATTAAAATCTGGCTCTTTGAAAAGATAAACAAAATAGACAATCTTATAGCTAGACTCACCAAGACAAAAAAGAGACAACTCAACATCAGAAATGAAAGAGATATTATGATTGATACCACAGAAATACAGAAGATCATAAAAGACTGAACAATTGTATAGCAGCAAATTGGACAGCCTAGAGGAAATGGATGAATCCCTAGAAACAAATAAACACGACTGTTTATACAATTGTGAATAAACAGAAAATCTGAATAGATGATGACTAGGAAAGAGAAATCAGAAACCTCCCAACTAGTCAATGGATGGATTCAAAGATGAATTCTACCAAAAATTCAAGGAAGAATTAGTATAAGTCGTTTTCAACCCAACTCTTCCAAAAACAGAAGAGGAGGAAACACTCTCAAGTTCATTTTAGGGGGCCAGCATTACTCTGATACCACAAACAGATAAGGTCATCATGAGAAAAGAAAATTATGGGCTCATATTCCTGATGAACACAGATACAAAAATCTTCACAAAATGTTAGCAAACTGATTTCAACATAAATTAAGAGGATCATACACTGGGGGGACTTCCAGAGAAAATGGCATAGTAGGACTCACCTCATCTCACACATACACCTAGATAACACCAACATCAGTGTAAATAACCCAGAAAACAACTTGAAGGCTGGAGGAACAGACCGCCCCCAGCTCAATGTAGAGAAAGGGCCACACTGAAGAGGATAAGAAGGGTGGAAATGCAATTGAGAGCTAAATAGACCCACAGGACTGTCTGGGGAAGGGAGGGACCAGCAGGCGCAGAGAGGGGAGATGATCAGATCCCCAACCCAGGCACCCCAGGCACCCCATGCACCAGGCACCCACATGGGGAAAAAACTAATCCCCATAACATGTGGCTTTGAAAACCACAGGGGCCTAACAATCAGTAAGGCTTAACACATGGAATTTTAAAAATCAGAAAGAAGACTCTGTTCTAGGAGAGCAGGGAGGGTGGAGTACCTTTCCTTAAAGAGACAGCACAACAAATAGCCTCACTGATATACAGCACAAAAGCAGAAATTAGAAAACACTGGGGGGGGGGGGGGGGGGAGGGGGGTATAACAGGAACATTTAATGGTTGATGTCAGAGTGCATACTGGAGAGGTAGGGATCTTTGGGACACTTCTGCAAGAATAAAAGAGCTGCCAGGTGCCATTTCTCTCCCTTGTCCTCCAGCCTAGAAACACCTGCAGAAACCAGCACAGCACCTACATTCTCCATGGTGCTTCCTAACAGCATCCCCCACCACAAGCACTTCTGCAGTTTCTGCCCCCTCCAACCTGGCAGGCCTCACCAACAGTTTTCTCAGGTGACTGCAATGGACCTTTACAGACCATGCATACACCATGTGCCCTATGCTCCTATTCTGCTGCTGACATGCCCCCTCCAATACACCCTTGTTCAGAACCCATCCAAAGCGGTGCCACAATAGTATGCAAGCAGTCCCAACAGAGACCAGCACCACTCCAAAGGGACTCCTGCCCCAGGGAGAAGGGAAGATAACCCCACACACTACTCCCAACTGCAGACCCAACTGGAGGCAAAGTGGGTCCCAGGCAAACTGACTTCAGGCCCAGTCTAGCAACAAAAATTTCTCAGGGGATGACAAAGGGAGAGTACCCTGAGGTTCAGTTCTACTACATCTCTGGCAAACACCTGGTCTGACTCAACTCAAGCACAAGAGAAACCCAGACTGGCCCACTAACAACACAGGGACCAAACCCTGCCCACAACAGGCAAAGAGAGCCATTACGGATGACTGGACTGAAGCCAAACACAGATCAGCCACAAGAGCGGGGCACACACAACACACGTAGGAGACCCTGAAGCACCAAGTCTGTTGAATGGGGAACACTGCACTGGAAGGCACCACAAGACCTAGTCTTCATGAGGCCACTACTTTCAAGACAGGAAAAATAGCTGACTTTCCTAACACAGAAACAGACACAGAGTTAGACAAAATGAGGAGATAGAGTATGTCCCACATTAAATAGGACAAAATCATAGCAAAAGAGCTAAGTGGAAATGGAGAAGTAATATGCCTGATAGAGAATTTAAAGTAATGGTCACAAAGATACTTACTAGACTTGAGACAAGACTGGAGGACCTCAGTGAGACCATCAACAAAGAGAAAAAAAAAAACATAAAAATGAATCAATCAGAAATGAAGAACAATAACTGATATTAAAAACAGACCAGTGCTCACTTGGGCAGGACATATACTAAAATTTGAACAATACAAAAAAGATTAGCATGGCGCCTGCACAAGGATGACATGCAAATCTGTGAAGTGTTCCACATTTAAACACACACACACATACACGCACACACAGAAACACACACACGCACCCCAGGTGGAATAAAAAGACCAGGGGAAGCAGAAGGAATCATCAACCTGAAGGACAGAATAATGGAAAGCAATCAAGTTGAAGAGGATTCAGAACAAATAATTTAAAATGCAATAGACTTGGCGAACTCAGTGACACCATCAAGTGTAGTAACATTCACATTTTAGGGATCCCAGGAGAAGAGAGAGAAAAGGGGGCAGAAAACGTATTTGAAGAAATAATACTTGAAAACTTCCCAAATCTGGGGAAGGAAACAGAAATCCAGATCCAGAAGGCTGACAGCCCCCAACAAAATCAACCCAAGAAGGTCCACAACAAGACACAGAATAATTAAAAAGGCAAAATGTTGTGATAAAGACAAAAATTTAAAGACATTAAGAGGAGTGTCTGGGTGGCTCAGTGTGTTGAGCATCTGACTCTGGCTCAGGTCATGATCTTGCAGTTCATGGGTTCAAGGGCCACAAAGGGCTCTCTGCTGTCAGTGCAGAGCCTACTTCAGATCTTCTGTCCCCCTTTCCCTCTGCCTCTCTCTCTCTCTCTCTCTCTGAAAAATAAACATTGGGGTGCCTAGGTGGCTGAGTCGGTTAAGCATCCGACTTTGGCTCAGGTCATGATTTCACAGTTTGTGAGTTCGAGCTCCACATCGGGCTCTGTGCTAATCGCTGGGAGCCTGGAGCTTGCTTGAATTCTGTATCTCACTCTCTCTGCCCCTCCCCCCCTCAAAAATAAATAAACATAAATAAACAAACATTAAAAAAATTTAAAGGGGCATCTGGGTGGCTCAGTTGGTTAAGCATTTGACTCTTGATTTCAGCTCAGGTCATGATCTCAAGGTTCGTGAGTTTAAGCCCCACATTGGACTCCGCAATTATGCAGAGCCTACTTGGACGTTCTCTCTCTTCCTCTAACCCTCTCCTGCTCATGCTCTCTGTCTCAAAATAAATAAACAAGAAAGAAAAGGAAAGGAAAGGAAAAAAAAAAGGAAAGGAAAGGAAAAGGAAAAGGAAAAGGAAAAGGAAACGGAAACGGAAAAGGAAAAGGAAAGAAAAGAAATTTCCCAGAATAGGAAATAAAGAGCTTCCCAGACAAACAAAAGCTAAAGGAATTAATCACCACTAAACAAGCCCTACAAGAAATGTTAAATGGAACTTTCAGTGGAAAGACTATAAGTAGAAGAAAAATAGGAAGCACAAAGCAGTAAAATTGGATTTATCTATAAAAATCAGTCAGGTGGGGGCGAGCGGGTGGCTCAGTTGATTGAGTGTCCGACTTTGGCTCAGGTCATGATCTCACAGTTCATGAGTTTCAGACCTGCATCGGGCTCTCTGTTGTCAGTGTGGAGCCCACTTTGGATCCTCTGTCCCCCCTCTCTCTGCACCTCCTCTGCTCACTCTCCCTCTCTCTCAAAAATAAATATACACATGGGGCGCCTGGGTGGCGCAGTTGGTTAAGCGTCCGACTTCAGCCAGGTCACGATCTCGCGGTCCGTGAGTTCGAGCCCCGCGTCAGGCTCTGGGCTGATGGCTCAGAGCCTGGAGCCTGTTTCCGATTCTGTGTCTCCCTCTCTCTCTGCCCCTCCCCCGTTCATGCTCTGTCTCTCTCTGTCCCAAAAAAAATAAATAAACATTGAAAAAAAAAAATTAAAAAAAATAAATAAATAAATGCACACAAAAAAAGAGTCATGTGATTCACAAAATAAAAGAATGTAAAGTATGACACCATATACCTAAAAAATGGAGAGGAAAGAATGGGTTCAAACTTAAGCAACCATCAACTTAATATACACTGCTACATGCATAAGATATTATATAGAAACCTAATGGTAACCACAAATCAAAAATCAGTAGAAGACACACAAAAATAAAGAGAAAGGAATCCAAGTATATCATTAAAGAAAGCCAGCAAACCATGAGAGAAGAGATCAAAGGAAGAAAGGCACAGAGAAGAAATACAAAAACAACCATTAAGTAACAAAAGAGCAATAAGTACATATCTGTCAATAACTTTGAATTTATATGGACGAAAATACTTCAATCAAAAGACACAGGATGACGGAATGGATAAAAAGGCAAGACCCATCTATATGCTGCCTACAAAAGATTCATTTCAGACCTAAAGACATATGCAGATTGAAGTAAAAAGAAAGCCAGGGTAGCAATATTTACATTGGATAAAATAGATTTTAAAAGACCATAACAAGAGACAAAAAAAACACTATATAATCATAAAGGCAACAATCCAACAAGAAGATTTCACAATTGTAGATATTTACATACTCTACACAGGAGCACCCAAATACATAAAATAGCTAATAACAAACATAAAGGAAGTAATCAATACCAATAAAAGTAGGAGACTTTAACACATTCTTTTCAAGTGCACAAGGAACAGTCTCAGGAAAAGATCACTTATTAGGTCACAAAACAAGTTTAAACAAATTCAAAAACACTGAAGTCATACCGTGGAATCTTTCTGATTATAACATTATGAAACTAGAAATCAATCTCAAGAAAAAAATCTGGAAAGAACACAAATACATGGAGGTTAAACAATATGCTACTAAACAATGAATGGGTCAACCAAAAATTCAAAGAGGAAATAAAAAACTCATCATCAGAGATATAAACAAATCAAAACCACAAAATGAGGTACAACCTCACACCTGTCAGAATGGCTAAAAGTAAAACTCAAGAAACAACAGATGTTGGCAAGGATGTGGAGAAACGGAAACACTTTTGCACTGCTGGTGTAAATGCAAACCGGTGAAGCCACTCTAAAAAACAGTATGGAGGTTCCTCAAAAAATTAAAAACAAAACTACCCTACAACCCAACAATGGCACTACTAGGTATTTATCCAAAGGATACAGAAATGCTGATTCAAAGGAGCACATGCATCCTAATGTTTATAGCAGTGCTATCAACAATAGTCAAATTACGGAAAAGGTCCAAATGTCCAACAACTGAGGAATGGATAAAGATGATGTGCATTATATATATATATATATATATATATATATACACACACACACACACACACACACACACACATATATATATACAATGGAATATTACAAGGTGATCAAAAAAAATGAGATCTTGCCATCTACAACAACGTGGATGGAACTTGGGTGTGTTATGCTTAGCAAAATAAGTCAAAGAAAGACAAATACCATAAGATTTCACTCGTATGTGGAATTTAAGAAACAAATAGAATAACACAGGGGAAGGGAAGGAAAAGTAAGATAAAAACAGAGAGGGAGGCAAACCCTAAGAGACTTTTAACGACAGAGAACAAACTGAGGGTTGCTGGAGAGAAGGTAGGTGGGAGGGATGGGTAAATGGGTGCTGGGCATTAAGGAGGGCACTTATTGGGATGAACGCTGGCTGTTAAATGTAAGTGATGAATCACTGGGTTCTACTAAAACAAATACTACACTGTATGTGAACTAATTTGAACTTACTTATTTTTAAAATTTTTTAAATTACTTTATTTATTTGGGGGGCAGGGGTAGAGAGAATCCCAAGCAGGCTCTACAATGTCAGCACGGAATCTGACACAAGGCTCAATCTCACTAACTATGAGATCATGATCTGAGCCGAAATTAAGAGGTGGGCGCTCAACCGAATATGCCACTGAAGTGCCCCTTGTGTTTATTTTTAATTTATTTATTTAAATTCAAGTTAGTTGGGGCATGTGGGTGGCTCAATCAGTTAACTGTCCGACTCTTGATTTCGGCTCAGATCAGGATCCCATGATCCCTCAGGTCATGGGATTGAGTCCCGCATCAAGATCCATGCTCAGAGTGGAGCCTGCTTAAGATTCTCTCTGCCTCTCCCTCTGCCCATCTCCCCTGCTCATACTCTCTCTCTAAAATAAAATTAAGGGGAGCCTGAGTGGCTCGGTTGGTTCAGTGTCTGACTTTGGCTCAGGTAATGATCTCATGGCTCATGCCCTACATCAGGCTCTGTGCTGACAGCTCAGAGACTGGAGCCTGCTTCAGATTCTGTCTCCGTCTCTCTCTGCCCCTCCCCTTCTCATGCACTCTCTCTCTCTAATATAAATAAATATTTTTAAAAATTTTTTTACAAAATTTTTAAAAAATGAATAAAATAAAAATAAAATAAAAATTAATTAATAAAAAAAATACATGGTGGGTACCTGGGTGGCTTAGTCAGTTAAGTGTCAGACTTCAGCTCAGGTAACGATCTCACGATTCATGAGGTTGAGCCCTGCTAACAGTGTGGAGCCTGTTCAGGATTCTATCTCTCCCTCTCTCTCTGCCCCTCCCCACCCTCAAAAAAAAAAAAAAAACTTTAAAAAATTCTAATAATAAATCATAAAAAATCATAATAAAATAAATAAACTACATGGAGACAAATGAAAATGAAAGCACAAGGGTCCAAATCCTTGGGATGCAGTATAAGTCATTCTAAGAAAGAAATTTAGAGCAATACAGGCCTACTTCAAGAAGTAAAAAAAAATCGCAAATAAACAACCTAACCTTACAGCTAAAGGAACTAGAAACAAAACCCAAAACCAGTAGAAGGAAGAAAATAATAAAGATTAACAGTAGAAATAAACAAAATAGAAACTAAAAAACAATATAACAGATCAATGAAACCAGGAGCTGGTTCTTTGTTTTTGTTGTTGTTCTTGTTGTTTGTTTTAAAGATTTTTTTTTTATCATTTTTAAGTAATCTCTACACCCAACATGGGGCTCGAACTCACAACCAAGGGATCAAGAGTCACAAGTTCCACCAACTAAGCCAAGAGCTGGTTCTTTGATAAACCTTTAACCAGACTCATAAAAATAAAAAAAAAATAAAAAAAAAAAAGAGAGCGAGACAGAAGACCCAAAATCAGAAATCAAAGAAAACAAGTAACAACTGACTCTATATTAATACAAAAGATTATAAGATAATATCACAAAAAATTATATGCCAACAAACTGGACAACCAAGAAGAAACTGATAAATTCCCAGAAACATATAACTTCCCAAAACAGAATCAGGAAGAAACAGAGAATTTGAACAGACCAGCAGTGACATTGAATCTGTAATCCAAAAACTCCCAACAAACAAAAGTCCATGACCAGACAGCTTCATATGTGAATTCTACCAAACATTTAAAGAAGAGTTAATATCTCTTTATTCCAAAAAATAGAAAAGGAAAACTTCCAAATTCATTCTATGAGGCCAGCATTACCCTGATACCAAAACTAGATAGACACTGTGAAAAAAGAGAACTACTGGCCAATATCTCTCACGAACACTGATGCAAAAATCCTCAACAAAATATTAGCAAAGTGAAACCAACAATTCATTTAAAAAAATCATTCATCCAGGCACCTGAGTGGCTCAGGTCATGATCTCACAGTTTGGTTCATCTGCTCTCCACATCTGCTCCCATTTCAGATCCTCTGTCTCCCTCTCTCTGCCCCTCCCCCACCCGTTCTTGCATGCTCTCTCTCTCTCTCTCTCTCTCTCAAAAAAAATAAACATTAAAAAAAAAAATCATTCACCATGATCAAGTGGGATTTATTCCCAGAAGGCAATGATGGGTCAATATTCGCAAATCAATCAACATGACACATCACATCAACAACAAAGGAAAGGATAAGAACCATCATATCATTTTAACAGATGCAGAAAAAGCATTTGACCAAGTATAACATCCACTCACGATACAAACCCTCAAGATAAGTAGGTTTTGGAGGGAACATACCTCAGCATAATAAAGGCCATATATGAAAAACCCACAGCCAACATCATACTCAGTAGTGAAAAATGGAGAGCTTTCCCCTAAAATCAGGAATAAGACTAAGATGTCTATTCTCACCATTTTTACTTAACACAGTATTGGAAGTTTAGTCATAGCAATCAGACAAGAAAAATGAATAAAAGGCATCCAAATTGGTAAGGAAGAAGCCAATGTTTCACCATTTGCGGATGATATGATACTATATACAGAAAACCCTCAAGACTCCACCAAAAAACTACTAGAACTGATAAATGACTTCAGTAAGGTCGCAAGACACAAAATCAATATACACAAATCTGTTGCATTTCTATACACTAATAATAAAGTAGCATAAAGGGAAATTAAGAAAACAATCCCATTTATAATTGCACAAAAAATAAAATACCTAAGAATAAACTTAACCAAGGAGATGAAAGATCTGTACTCTGAAACTATAAAATACTGACGAAAGAAACCGAAGACAACACAAATGGAAAGATATTCCATGCTCATGGACTGGAAAAACAATTACTGTTAAAATGTCCATACTACCCAGAGCAATCTACATATTTAATGAAATCCCTATCAAAATTCTAATGACATTTTTCACAGAAGTATAACAAACAATGCTAAAAGTTGCATGGAACCATGAAAGACCCCAAATAACCAAAGCAATCTTGTGAAAGAACAAATGGAGGCATCATGGTTCCTGATTTCAAATTATATTACAAAGCTATAGTAATCAAACAATACAGTACTAGCCTAAAAGCAGACATAGACCAATGAAACAAACTAGAGAGCTCAGAAATAAACCCACACAGGGGTGCCTGGATGATGGCTCAGTCCCTTACGCATCCAATTCTTGATTTTTGCCTCAGGTCATGATCCCAGGGCTGTGAAATCAAATCCCGCATTGGGCTCCAGGTTGAACATGGAGTCTGCTTGGGATTCTCTCTCTCTCTCTCTCTCCCCGTCCTCCACTCACACACTTGTGCACACTCTCCCTCTTTCTAAAAGATTTAAATAAATAACCTGCTGATATCCTGAGGGCATGACCTTAAAAAAAAAAGAAACAGACCCACACACAGATGATCAATTAATTTATAACAAGGCAATCAAGAATATACAATAAGGGGGGTGCCTGGGTGGCTCAGTCAGTTAAGCGTCCAACTCTAGATTTTGGCTCAGTTCATGATCTCAAGGTTCATGAGTGCAAGTCCCACATCAGGCTCTGTGCTAAGTGTGGAGCCTACTTGGGATTCTTTCTTTCCTTCTCTCTCTGTTCCTCCCCCACTTGTGCTCTCTCTCTCTCTCTAAATAAACAATAAAATAAAATTTAAAAAAAGAATATACAATGAAGAAATGACACGCTCTTCCATAAACGGTGTTGGGAAAGCCAGTCACATGCAAAAGAATGACACTGGAACATTATCTTATAGCACACAAAAATCAATTAGATATGTACTAATGATTTGACATTAAGACCTGAACCATAAAACAACCAGAAGAGAACTTAGAAAAACTTTCCCTTTATATAGGTTTTGGTGATTTCTTGGATTTGACAACAAAAGGCAAAGGCAAAAAAAAAAGCAAAATCAAGTACATCAAACTAAAAGCCTTCTACGTAGCAAAGGAAACAAAATGAAAGGCAACCTGTGAAGTGGGAGAAAATATTTACAAATCATATATATAAGGCACTCACATCCAAAATACATATAAAAATGAATTCTTAAAACTTAATTAACAAATCTCATTTAACAATGGACAGAAGATCTACATAGACATTTTTCCAAAGAAGACAGATGGCCAACACATACATGAAAAGGTATTCAACATCACTAACCATGGGGGAAATGCAAATCAAACCACAATGAAAGTATCACTTCAAATCTATGAGAAATAACAAGCGATGGCAAGGACAAGGAGAAAAGGGAAGACTTGCACACTATAGGTGGGAATATAAATTGTTGCAAACACTATGAAAAAGAGTATGTTCCTCAAAAAATAAAAAATAGAACTACCATACGATCCAGCAATTCCACTTCTGGGTATCTGTTGAAAGGAAATGAAAACACCACTTTGAAAAGATATATGCACTCCCTTGTTCACTGTAGCATTATTCACAATAGCCAAGACATGGAAGAAACCTAAGAGGCCGTCGATGGATGGATGGAGAAAATGTGGTATATACAAAAAAAGAAGCAAATCTTGCCACTTGAGATAACATGGATGGACCCTGAAGATTTTATGCTAAGTGAAATAAGTCAGACAGAGAAAGGCAAATACTGATGATCTCACATATATGTGACATGTAAAAAAACAAACAAACAAACAAAGTCACAGATTTATAAAACAGACTGACAGTTGCCAATGGCCAGGGTTGGGCAAAATGGATGAAGATGATCAAAACGTATAAACATCCACTTAAAAAATAAATAAGTCAACATATAAAGTACAGCATGCTGATTATAGTGAACTCTATTGTATATTTGAAAGTTGCTAAAAGAGAAAAATCTTAAAAGTTCTCATCACAAGAAAAAAAATTTGTTACCACGTGTGCTGATGGATTTTAAGTGGACATACTATGATCATTTCACACTATACAAAATATTGACTCATTATGCTGTAGACCTGAAATTAATGATATGTCAATTATACCTCAAAAAAATAAATACCAATTTGGGCATTTACAAAAAAACGTTTTATATAGAAGCAGATTTATACATAATAGACTTAAATTTCAATAAATATATATATATATATACACAGATAGATATCACCAGACACACAAATAAATAGGAAAATATGACCCATTGTCTGGAGGAAATTCAGTTAAGAGAAACAGACTCAGAAAGGAGAGAAAGAAAGCAATTAGCAGACAGAAAAAAAAGTTAAAAAAAATTTTTTAATGTTTATTTTTGAGAGAGTCAGAGCGCAAGCAGGGGAGACACAGAATCTGAATGAAGCAGGTTCCAGGCTCTGAGCTGTCAGCACAGAGCCCAATGTGGGGCTCAAACTCATGAACCATGAGATTATGACCAGAGCTGAAGTCGGATGTTTAACCAACTGAGCCACCCAAGCACCACTTGCAGATAGAAAATTTTAAAATATTATATAATGTGATTAAGAAATAAAGGAAGACATGAACTTAACAATAGAGAAATTAATATAAAAAAGAGGCAAGGGGTGCCTGGGTGGCTCAGTCAGTTAAGCAACTGACTCGATTTCAGCTCAGGTCATGATCTCATAGTTAGTGGGTTCGAGTACAGCTAACACTGACAGTGCAGAGCCTGTTTGGGATTCTACCTCTCCCTCTCTTTCTCCCTCACTCATTCATATATATATAAATATACATAAGTGTAAATATACATACACACACACACACACACACACACATGCACATACACTCTCTCAAAATAAATAAGTAAACTTAAAAAAGAAAAGGAAAAAAAAGAGGCATGCGCTACTTCTGATGATGAAAAACACCACACTTACACCAACAAAATCACTGGTCAGGCTTTAGAGCAAATTAGACACTGTAAAAAAAAAAATCAATAAACTCAAAGATACTGAGATCAACAGAACTACCAAAATGAAGCAGTGTGGGATGGGGGGTGGCAGGGAAATTGAGCTAGTGAGCTATCAAGCCATGAAGACAAATGGAAGAAACTTAAATGCATACTGCTAAGGGGAAAAAAAAAAAAAGTCAGTCTGCAAAGACTACATACCGTATAATTCCAACTATATAACATTCTGGAAAAGTTATAGAGAACATTTTAAAAGATCAGTGGTCATCAGGGTACAAGAAAGGAAAGAAGGATGAATAGGTGGAACACAGGAGATTTGGGGGGACTATGAAATGATTTTGTACGATACCGTAATGGCAAATACAAGATATTATACATTTGCCAAAACCCACGGAACTGTACAAAACAGTGAATCTTAATGTAAACTATGGATCTTAATCATAATGTATTCCTTCATTTGTAACAAATGCACCACACGAATGTAAGATGTTAACAGAAACGGGGGTGGAGAGAGGGTATGTGAGAGCTCTCTGTACTTTCTATAAACCTGAAACTACTCGAAAAAATCATTGGCTCTTTCAGGTTGTCTCCGTCCTGTCCCCATTTTTTCATTTGTTTGTTTTTTAAATTAAACACCACCCCCCTCCCTGTCCTTTTCTCTTCCAGTGTCAATATTACAAGCATTATGCAAGGTTCTCCACTAAGCTATCTCTACCCAAGTCCCTCCAAGAACTCCTTTATGATCAAGGTTTTAACTTGGCTAATGAACTGCAAAATAATATCACCCCCTATCACTTGCACTATGTCTGCATCATCTGTCATTTCTACCTGTACGTTCCCCCACTTCAACCACAGCTATCAATGATTATCACCACTTGCCCACTCACCTAGTCCCAAACTTGCAAGTATTCTCCTTGTACCCTATATATTCCCCATTTATGACTAAGACTCATCATTTTCTTTCATACTGACCCTTTTCCTCTCCCTTCCATTTCTGCCACCTTCTGAACTTATTACATTCCTGAATTACTTCAATAGCTTCTTTCTGCATTCCATGTTAAACTCTCAATTTATCCTACATATATTACCAACAGTTTTCATGTGGCTAGCCCTCAATTATTGGTCACTGGAAAGACTGTTGTGGATGATTTTAACAGACACTATTGACTGGCTACCCAATATCCATTCTTCTTTGTTGAGAGAGCTCCAATTTTGTTTGGGGACCTCCACTTTCCCAAGTGACTCAGGGAAGTGAATCCTGGGATGAATCTTGATTGGTCTTACCCAATCACAGTAGTCCCAATCCCCCAAGATTTAAGCCCAAGCATGTGGTTGAGTTCGGGTCATGAAATGTGAGAGGTGGCCCTCTGAAGACTTCTGAGAAAGATTTCTTTGCTCCTACAAATATGACATAGGAAAAACATGGTACTTTCTCACAGTGCCTGGATGGCTCAGTCAGTTAAGCGTGTGACTCTTGGTTTCGGCTCAGGTCATGATCTCACGGTTTGTGAGTTCAAGCCCTACATCGGGCTCTGTGCTAACCGCGTGGAGTCTGCTCAGGATTCTCTCTCCCTGTCTCTCTCTGCCCCTCCCCTACTCTCTCTCTCTCAAAATAAGTAAATACACTTAAAAAGAAAAAGAAAAAAAACACAGTACTAACTCTACATGTTGTCACATTTGAATTAAATCCTTGGAACTCCTACAGCCAACCTGAAGATAAAGCCGGCAAGCATAAAGGGGGCAGAGGCAAGAGTACTTAAAGAAGTGGAACTGAAGCCCAGATATAGTCCCTGAGGAGGCCTGATATACGCAACATCAATAAATCTCAGATGCATTATGCTTAATGAAAGAAACCACACAAAGTAGTACATATCATAATGATTCTATATATATGTATTCCATATGCAGTTCTAAAACAGGAAATATTAATCTATACTGAGACAAGTCATATTATCAATTGCCTGGAGTAGAACTTCCAAGAAATGACTTGTAAGAAGGAACTTTTTAGGGTGATGAAAATGTTCTGTATCATGACAGACGTGGTGATTACAGTCATCAAAATTCATTTAACTGTATCCTTAAAAATGAATGTATTTTACTATATATAAAGTATATTTCAACAAAGTTTATTTAAGAAAAATGGGTAATTAGTACTATAGTATGCCAGATGATTATAAATGCCATGAAGAAAAATAAAGTCAAAAAGAGAGAGTACAGGAGGCAAGAAGGTAGGGGTAGAAGTTATGTATATAATTTTAAACAGGGTGGTTATGACAGGCCTCAGTGCCTTTTTAATAAAGACCTAAAGGAAGACAAAGGTGTACAGCAGACATCTGGAAGAAAACATCTCCAGACAGAGAGACCAGCAACTGCAAAAGCCCTTGTCTTTTTCAGTGATAATATGGAAAGCTATCTGAAGATTTTGACTAGAGTGATTTTTTTTTTTTTAAGTTTATTTATTTTGAGAAAAGGAGGGGCAGAGCTAGGAAGAGACAGAATCCCAAGCAGGCTCCACACTGTCAGTGCAGAGCCCAAGGCAGGGCTCGAACTCACAAACCGCAAGATCATGACCTGAGCCAAGATCAAGAGTGGATGCTTAACTGAGCCATGCAGGTGCCCCTGACTTCTGTTTTGCAAGGATCACTCTGGGTGCTCTGTTGGGAAAAACTATAAAGTGGTAAGGATGCAAGCAGGGGGAGCCCAGTTAGGAGGCAGCTGCAATAATCAAATGGTAGCTGAAATCAGGGAGGTGGTAAGCAGAAATGTTCAGATTCTGGATCAAATTTAAAGATAGTCTTTGCTAATGGACTGAAAGTAAGACTGAAAGAGAGGAGTCAAGGATAACTACAAGATTTGGAAGACATAGAAGGACTAGGGCACCTGGGTGGCTCAGTCAGTTGAGCATCCAACTCTTGATTTCAGTGCAGGTCATGATCCCAGCGTGGTGGGATCTAGCCCCATGTCAGGCTCTGGGCTGTGTGGAACCTGCTTGAGATCCTCTCTCTCCCCACTCCTCTGCCATTCTCCCCCACTCAAGCTTTCTCTCTCAAAACAAAAAAACCGAAGAAGAGGAAATGGAAGGACAAAAAAGTCATCCACTGAAATGAGGAAGACTGTAGGGAAGAACTGGTTTACCTGGAACAGTGAGAATTTTATTTTGGTCAAGTTAATCTTGAGAGGCCTATCGAATGGAGATGTAAAGTAGGCAGGTGGATATACAAATCTGGAGTTCAGGGAAGGGGTCTAAGCTAAAGATAAAAACCTGGGAGTTGCCAGTATATCAAAAGGCACTGTAAAGATATAAGCCTGGGGACACCTGAGTGGCTCAGTTGGTTAAGCATCCAACTTCGGCTCAGGTCATGATCTCATGGTTCACGAGTTCAAGCCCTGCGTCAGGCTGCGTGCTGACAGCTCGGAGCCTGGAGCTTGCTTTGGATTCTGTGTCTCCCTTTCTCTCTGCCCTTCCCCCACTCACACTATCTCTATCTCTCTCTCTTTCTCTCTCTCCAAAATCAATAAACATTAAAAAAAAAAATCTTAAAGAGATAAGCCTGGATGAGATCACTAAGAGACTGAGTAAAGAAAAGAAAAAAAATTCCAAAGGCTGAGCCCAAGGTCAATCTAATACTTGGAAATGGGAAAGAAAAAGAAACAGTAAAGGAGACTGAGAAGGAGTGGCCAGTGAAATAAAAGGAAAACCAAGAGGTGATCTCCTAGAAGCCAAAGGAAGAAAATGGTTCAACCAGGAAAGACCAACTGGAATAAATGTTGATAGGTCAAATTAGATGAGGGCTGAGAATTCACTGGAATTATTAGAGAATCGTGGTCCCTTGAGGAACCCAAGTCCATGTAAACATTCCTTGTTCTAGATGAGTAACTCACACACTGCTAGGTTCAATCTGTACTAATTAGAAATCACTGTGTATTTTTAAATCAAACTATTACTCCTAAAATGGAAGCAGTAGTATCTTAGTCTATTTTAAACATGATGTTTATTTTTGTCACTATTTGGTATTCTAAGTATTCTGGTAAATAATCACCTCTGATGTTTACCACTTTTACTCTAGCCTCATCAAACCCCAAACATTTCCACATATAATCATCAAGATTTGCTATATCTTTTTCCAAGATGTGATCTTTCGTTTACTAAAAGGTTAAAATGTAACACTGGATGAAACAGAACCAAATTATTATCCAGTGAGCATTAAAGGACACAAACAGAAGACTCCTAGTACAAAACCATAAAGTCACAGAAATATAAATATATTTTCGGACAAATGCAAAAGACGCAATCTAACACACACATACAGGATGCATACTGTGATCCAAATCTTTTTACCCTGAGCCAAACAATGTAAAAGGCTTGGTTTAGGGCAGCCATGCTCTTATCTATTTAAAGATACATTTTTAATACTGGGATCCTGCTGCTGTGCAAATTTTGATAGGAGAACATTTCAAGTCCTCTTCAAAGCCAAGTAATGTGTCTCCCAAGTAATCTGGTCCATTTCAAGGTAACTGACCTTCCTCAAAACAAGAGATGGTTAAGTAGAGTTCTTGGCCAGGACAGTAAGATAACATTCCCTCAGACATATCCATTCGAACTTGAATGCTAAAAATAAATTGAGCATACATTCTTCACAAAACCACAGGCACTAATGGTGCATGCAACACACTGCAATCCTAATTATTCCTTCTGGGCAAAGGATATTTGCAGCCCCTATCAATTCCTGATACAAGGAGTAAAAAAGAATACTAACAAGTCATACCAAGTGTGTATTCACATACATGGACTGACTGCCTTTCAACTTCTAGGTCAATATTTTTTGTGAGCTCCTTTTGGATGTTTCATTAAGCAGATTATGTTCCTGGACATGAACATTTCAGTCCCCTCTCAAACAGATTAGATAGCAAGTTGTTCCTAAATTTGCCACTATGAGATAAGTGGCAGCTAAAATCAGAAAATTCTTGGTACAGCCTAAAAGTGATTGTTTTTCAGGGGCGCCTGGGTGGCTTAGTAGGTTAGGCATCCCACTCTTGATTGCGACTCAGGTCATGGTCTCAGTTGGTGAGATCAAGCCCCACGTCAGGCTCTGTGCTGACAGTGTGGAGCCTGTGTGGAATTCTCTCTCTCCCTCTTTCTTTGTTCCTCTATCTCAAAATAAAGAAATAAACTTAAAAAATAAGAACTGATTGTTTTTCATTTCAGAGAAACTCAGCTAGTCAGTTGCAGCAAACAATTCCCCAATGACAAAGTAACATAGTTCAAGGTTACTGCTACCTTTATTTTTATTTACATGGGAACAACAAGGTAATGGTACTTTTCACCCTTCCCTCAGTTTACTAAATCAATCCTTATCACCAATTAGAATACACTGTAGTATCCTCTTGGGTTGCTGAGTAATTGCTACTTTCATGCAACAAAAGCAGGTTTTGTTTCATCCTTTGCCAGTTTAAAAAACAAATGTGAAGCCTTTTGATGTCAGGAAATCCAAAAGCAAAGTGCTCCAAGTAACCAAATGAATCAATTCCATTTACATTTTTTAATCAAGTTCAAGCCTAAAATAAGTAACCCTACAAGGACACATTAAGTAAAAATTTTATTTTCGCATGTTTGTACATCCCAAGTAGAACAGACTTCTCCTGTTTTTACAATAAACTTCTAATTAGCACACGAATTTTCAAAACTAATTTCCTGTGTTTCAGTGAGACTGGATTCTGGAGGACATGGGAGGGGAAGAAGGGAAAGAATTATTAAAAGTACTCTTCTAAAGAAGAAACATGGCTATGTAATTCCTACGCAAATGTTTGTTAGCTTGCCCTCGCATAAAAACAGTGATGTCATTCTACACAGCAGTACAGCAGAGTTATAATGAACACTAAGTTTTTAAATCACTGACAACTTAAGGAAATTAAGAGTATTACTCAAAAATCTCCTCTCCCTAGAGTACCACATCTGTGAAAGAGGAGAATGTGCCCGTCTGAGGTTACATACACACTCAGCATCAACAAAAGTGAAGTCATTTCTCCTTGCACAACAGGAAAAGTTGTTTTTGTTTTTTTTTTTCCCCCTTACAGCTCTGAGCAATGAAAGCCAGGACTTTAAATGGCTCTGTATAAAAACACAAAAAGGGAGGGTCACAATCTATTAGTAAAAGCAGTTCAACATCAAGAACCCCTCTTCCTTTAAAATAAAATCTAAAAAATAACTTTTTAAAAATGCCTTCTTACCTTTGAAAATTATTTTATCTTTGCTTCATTTTCTCTACTCTAAAATACAGATTACTACATTTAAAGAGAAGATATAAGGAGCTGATGAATTTCTATCTGCAGTGTGCTCTCACAGCAAAAATAATGTGTACTTTTCTCCTATAGCAATCACTAAATAAAATATCCAAACCTGATTCCAGTAAGAACAATATAAACTATTTTTACTATAACATCAACAATATTTACTGCACCAAGTTTTGTGGTTTATTTCCTAATCTAGTAAAACTATTTCATCAGCTTTAAAATTAAACCAAATTGACTAGAATACCAACTTTACAACTATCTGAAATTGTAAAATGGTTGCAAAACTTCAGGCACCATGACTATGTCCCTTTCTATTAATATTTAACATAACTAAAAGAGAAACCAAATATTTCGACTTGGCTTTACTAACTGTCATGATTCAAACTACAGGTCAACATCCAAACTAACAATTAAAATCACAAGAGAACTAACAGAATAGTTTAAACAAAGGGCAGTTCAACCAAGCTACCGTGAAAAATTCAGATTTCTACATCCTAATTGCTTGAAAAGTTGCTCAACTGTTCAGATTTTGGCTACTGTTAATTTGTTCCCTATCAGGAATATATCTACTGTTTTTACTTTCTACCTGTGCCACATTTATCTTAGGTTTTACACTTCTGGATCTTTCAACCATTAGAGATCAACCATCAAATTACTTCAACAAGTAGAAATAGCAACACCGCTCCCAAACAGCAAATTCTGCATTGCTAGACACTTATCTAGTTGGTAGATTTATACCATTGTTCATTCTTAGTTCCTTAAATGTAAAAAATACCCGCAGAATGGTGGCATACCTCTAAATTGGTTTAAATATGGTACAAAGTTATTTTTAGTTAGGTTCAAGTTTTAAAAAGGCACTAATCATTCTTCTCAGAGACTAATCTACTCAAGTTCCTCCCATATTAAAAAATATTAAAGCTTAATTTGTCTCTCTTGGAAAAAAGAAGTGTATGTAATGCTCAAGTAAAAGAACATTAGAATTACAGAATACTAAACCTGATATCAAATCAGGGTCAGGATCATACCTATTGTTAATAAAAATAAGTCTGACATTTATTCTAATGATGGTCCTTTCAAACACTAGCAAGGCTAAATGTTCTCTATATGCACTTTCAAATGTAATTCTTATTTTTAAAAAATTCTCCTATCTTCTAGTGTGCAAAAAGGGAAGAAAACCCCCATAAATCCTTATAAACTGGTTCTTATTCATAAAAAAAAAAAAAGGATACCAGAAACATTCATGTATTATTTGAGAATTGTGTCTATTCCCTCCTTGCATGCTGGAAAGATGCAAAGACAAACACTTGCAATTATTCAGACAGATCATTCCACAGTTGTAACTTTCATCACAGTTCTCAAAGCAGTATGGTGAGGTCAGCTCACAAACAGCTTAAGTAGCAAAACTAGAAATTGGTGGTAGTAGTATCAGGCTACATAACAGCCTCTCCAAAGAATATGAAGTAAGAGAACTGAAATGTGCTGGCAACATGCCAAGAGACTGGACAGAATATAGCTTTGAGCAATGAATACGCAGAGTTTACAGTGTATAGCAATTCATCATCTCTTATCCTGTAGTTTGATTTTCCTTGTATAAAAACCAAAATAAGCCATATACAGGAGGTCATTTAACACTACCAAATTTCTCTACATATGTGTCTTAAAAGACATCTGGGCATGCAATGATTTGGTTAAACTAAAAACATACCCTATAAAGGAATATGTAACTTCCATCTTATATGGAGATGAAGAATATGAAATAGATATTATTATATTGATATTATTCTACATAGAACAGCTTTTATTCTCTAAGGATTATACTGCCCTGGGCCTAATTCTAAATGTTTAGGTTTTTCTATAGTGCCAGTTCTAACTAATTATCTCTGCAACTGATTGGCTTTTAGAATTGGTTAACCTTCTCAGGAGATTTAATTAAGAATTTATCTTATCCAATCAAAGAACATAATTTTGATAAGAAACAACTGCTTTGACCTAGTCAAAATGTTACTTTTACAATTTCACCTTTGTTGGATCATATTTTAAAACAGAATAAGAAAACCTAATTCTTAAGTCTTTGACTTTCTAACTGTATTTTCTTTCTGAAGAAACAAAAGAAAATGTACCTATTTTAGGCAAAAGAATCATATTCAATTCAAATCAAGACACATTTTACACCTATTTTGTGCCAGACATTATGGTGAGAACAGAGGAAACAAAGATAAATATGTATACAGTCTCAATGAGCTGACAATCAATCTAGTTGAGGCAAATGACCCACTTAGAAATCAATCATCTCTCTCTGTCTCTGCTATACTAGCTACAGGAACAAAGCTCTGGTATCACCCAGGAAAGTGTGAATAAGTCTGCCAGGGAAGACAGAAAAATCTTCAGAGAAGACAAGCTATGTCTTGAAGGATAAAAATTTCACAAGGGAAAGGGGATACTTCAAGCCAAAGAAAGAATGAACAAAATCAAGAAAGCACAAAAACATCTGACAGGGGCACCTGTGTGGCTCAGTCAGTTAAACGGCTGACTCAATTTCAGCTCAGGTCATGATCCCACAGTCCGTGAGTTCAAGCCCCGCACTGGGCTCCATGCTGACAGCTGGGAGCCTGCTTGGGATTCTCTCTCCCTGCCCCTCCCCTGCTCAATAGCACATGAACCAGCTCTTCCTCTCTCTCAAAATAAATAAATATACTTAACGAACAAACAAACAAAAACGGGTGACAAAGTCCGGTGACAAAAGTAGGGACAACGATTTCCGGTACATGTACTACTTATTCCTCTTCTATCGTCACCCGTGACAGACATACTAATCAATTAAAGCATGTTTAAAGCCCACATGAGACTCAAAGTCCTTTTCAACAGATCACCCAAAATCAACGGAAGGATGTTAAATCCATGAGATGAAATTTGCACTATACTGAGCCTGGGACTAGAAAGTGGTGGGACTTGAGGCTACAGGGGTACATTAAGGACAGATTATAAATGAACATGAATGCTAGGCTAAGAAGTTTAGATTTCATCCTGTGGGCAACAGATCAAAGAATTTTATGAAAAATATGGATGTGATCAATTCTGGCAGATGTATGAAGAGTACACGTGAACACACAGAATAAAGGCAGAGAGAACAGCTAAGAGGCTATTGCAATAATCTAGGTAAGATACAATGAAGCCCGGATGTCAGTGATGGCAAAAATCTACTGCAGGCTCTAAACAAAATGGAGTGTTTTGGATTCTATAATTCATGGTTTTAAACAACAGTTTGAGAAAAATTAGTATTCTAATTGGAATTCCCAAATAATATTCAAAAAAGAAAAGACAAATTAAGGTAAAGACTGGAATTAAAGAAGTGAATCACAATGATACTCAAGATTACTCAAGACTATAAATTCAGAAATAGTTATTTCAGGTTTAGCATCAAGGGGAACATCCTCATGACCAGACTAATACTCAGCAAGTCTTTTCTTCCTGAGGGCGCTAATACTCTAGCCAAACAACAAACTCTATTCACCTTACATGCCCCCACAATACAGAGTCAAATTCGCACTCCCAGTGGGATGCAGAAAGAACAAAAGTCAAATTGAAAACCAAAGTTTGAAACTATGTAGGAAGTTCCACTTTATCCAAACATTTACAACAATGTATTTATTTTACACAAAATAAATCTTATGGAAATACTACTACTATTCTACCATGAACTAAATCATATCCCAGCCTTTTAACTCTAGACTTCTTGGCATGGAATACAATCTAGCTGTAGCACTTATGGCAGTATGCAAAAAAAAAGTAACAACCTAGCACTTTTGGAGAATGTTTTAATAAAGTATTCTGATTAAAACCAAAAACTTCATTATAGCCCAAAAGGCCAAAGACAATCAAAAGAGATTTTCTATTTTGGAAAAAGAGATTCTTTTACTGTTGCAAAGGCTAATGTACTGATGTGAAATCCAAGTGCAACGTGTTAACGTGCATGCTGGAAAAGCTACCATTACTGTTTAAGACCTAAGGATACTCATATTAAGAATAAAATTATCCTATAGTGAATGCCAACAATGCACCTGTACGATATAGATGTATATTCAAGGGTTTTACTTTGTTACTGTCCCAATTCTTTTCTCTCCTAATAACAAACTGTCAAAGTGGGATTCTCCTCCTCTCAAAATAAGCTAAAATGAAAATATGAACTACAGATATAAAATTTATGTGATATATTGTTTATTCTGAGAAAACAAATCACATGTTTATCATAATCCCTCTCTTCCATTAAGAAAAGGAGTAGCTAGTCATGAGCAGAGTCTACTTCTCATGATGTCATTCCAAAGCCATTACTAAATGTTACACATGTTATGCTTCCTTCAAATCAATCACTAAACAAGTCATCTTCAGACTGAGGTCAAATTCCATTCACTACAAGATCTCCAAACTTGAAGTAATGGTCCATTTACTAAGTAATATTCAAAGACCAAATTCCAGAAAAACCCTCCCCTTGTACCTCCCCCACTTAAAAAAAGTCTTCTCCTTTTAGCTCATTGTAATGGAATGTGACCTGTAGTTAAGGGCTTTTCCATTCCTTATTTACTGTTTAGAGAACATGAAGCTCATCTATTCTCTCTCATAAGAGTAATAGATTTCTTAAAATAAAAAGAGTGAAGTATAGGTGGTCAATCATATAACAATTAGAACAAAAAGTAAATTGATTTACTTGATTTCTCATGCATGACAGAATGAGTGTATTTAAATGATAAATGGATCTATTTTTATCTTACAACACTGGTCCAACATCTTAAAGGACCTATGATTTGTATGACTCCTAATAAATCAGGTAAGGAAGGAGAAGTTAAAACTACACCTACTTAAATAAATCTTCACACACAAAATTACTGTAAACTTCTTTTCATGACAAATCATTTTCGTCATTGAACTTACACACTTAAATATCTACCTGATCACAGAGAGAAGAGGAAAATATCTAAGAAATGTACTGCAAAGTCTAAAATTAAACACATCTATCTGGGGTTCAGTTAGCATTTTTAAAAAGTATGTATTTGACTAGGTGATCCTCAAAGTTTCCATGATACTTTAACCCAAGTTTTAAAATGAACAAATTCTAGACAAAAACTTCTCCCACAATAACCCCCTTCAGGATACATTTTACTTACATTCTTCCTACACCTTCATACATGTTAGTCTCATCTATCAAAGTCATAATCTCTGTATCTGTAAGATGTGCATGCTTTTTCGTCCTGTTTAGCTGTTCAATCTGTATGTCTGCAAGCTTCACCTTCTGTTGAGTGTCAATAACTTTGGCTTGAAGCTCTGTGAAGGCCTAATAAAAAAAAAAAAAGTCCTTCATTTAGTGGGTGAAACATTTTACAGGAAACACTTGAGTCAAATCCAAATATATTAAAATAAGCTGCTAACCAGAAACAAAGTTGTGAAATTTACCAACACAAACATCAATAAAACTCAATACAACTGTAAACAATCAAGCCACCATGCTAAATCATGAACTTACCCTGTCCTCAGAAAATGCAGTCTACATGCAGCAGAACAAATGCACCTTAAATAACCATATGAAGAAGCAGGTATCCAAAGAGTAATAAAACAATAAATGCAACAGAGGATGAAACACAGTGATTTAAAACAAAACTATAACGATTCACTACATTTGTATTACACTGCTAGGTTTCAAAACACTTTCCCACATTTATTTGAAATACTAACATGGGAATATTAATATGAGAACATTGAGGAATATAGTAATATCTCATTTACTCCTCTCAATAATCCTATGATTTAGGAATGAGAGTTTTCATCATCACTCTTTACAGATTAAAGTAACCAACTTAGGGGCTCCTGAGTGGCTCAGTCTGTTAAGCATCCGACTTTGGCTCAGGTCATGATCTCATGGTTCCTGAGTTCAAGCCCCACGTCAGGCTCTGTGCTGACAGTTCCAGGCCTGGAGCCTGCTTCAGATTCTGTGTCTCCCTCTCTCTCTGCCTCTCCCCTGCTTGCTGTCTTTCTATCTCTCAAAAATAAATAAACATTTAAAAAACATTTTTTTTAAATAAAGTAACCAAATTAGTTGAAGAGATGTAAGTGGCTTGCACAGGGTTGAACAACTATTATGAGGAAAGGCAGGAACTTAACACTGAAACCCATTTCTTCTGACCTTTAGTTCAGGAATGTTTCTATTTTACAGTAACATTCAGGATACAAATATTTTTAAAATAAAGATTAAAAAAAATTTAAAAATTCAAGGCACTGGTAGAATTGCATCATAATCTTCATATGCACATACCAAGCCAGATTTGATCCTCGTGTACACTTAAAGATAAACACAGTTCTTGGATACTCTTATTTAAGGGCCTGGAATGACTTGCAGATGTTGTCAAATTTATGCCTTAATAATACCATTTGTGACTGCATTACAGGGCAAAGCCCTCTACTTAACTTTTTTCAGACTTTGTTCTCACCTATTAGTAAGGTTTCAAAAGATTGATTTGGGGAGAGAGGAGGTGCCTGAAATTTCCTATTAGTCTCCACTACCCCCCCCCCCAAAAGACCTTATAAAGATATTAGAAGATGAAACCTTTAAACAACAAGTTTGTTTTTTACTTAAGCTAACTGGCTGTCAAAACTATCCAATTTAAGTCTCCAATCATCTTCTTAGTTTGCATTCATTGTCCAGAGGTTTCTTAACAACAAATTCAAATGCTGGCAGTTAAGTCCACTCACAGCTATACTCTATGGTTAGCTCTTTCACTAAACCCTGACTTACATTAGAACCTTTAACAGAAAAAAAGATAAACTTTTAGAATGCTTTAATCATTCTTCAGATTAATTCTGTTTTGCATGTAAACTTACAGGTGATCTGTGCACACTGCTAAAGCAGCTGGTATACAGTTCAAGCTAAGATATTACAGCATTAGAGAACACCAGGTTAAGGGCTAAATTTACAAGTTTCAAAAGAAGAAACACAAAAAGCAAGGTACATACACATAAATCCTCAGAGCAATAACAAACAACTTCATTTAATAGGAGCAACAAATATTTGAGCTATCTTATTTCATATGCAAAGGTTCACCCAAACGAAGTGTTAAGACGTTAAATTTGCTCTTCTGAAGAACCTAAGCTAACAAACAAAAGGTGTGGAGTTAAGCAAAGAATAGTGGATTCTAGTCCCAACGTTGGACTACATCTTTTCTAGAATTCAGTTTCCTTTTATAGAAAAGTATAGGTTTAAAGTTGATGAAGTTCAGGATCCTTTCCCTGACAACCCTTAAGTGGCAAAAACGTTTTTGGGTAACAACACATTTATAAACAACTGTTTGAAGAGAGAAACCCAATTCCTTCCGATACCGATTTTATTTGGAAAATTTTACGGGCTTGTTCTTGTTTCTTTTTTTTTTTTTTTTTTTGGCAGGTCCTTCAAGAAAGGGGGAAGGGGAGATAGGGCTGGGAGTCAAAGCCCTGCTATGAGACTATCTAACTTTGAACTGTATGTACATACTGTGACCTTTCAAAACATGAGATGGAGTAAGTGGCCTAAAAACACAGGATGGCCTTGGAGTTTTTCAAAGCAAATGAAGATTAAGAATTTACAGATGCCTCAGACCGGGCAAGCCGTCCGAAGGGGCTCCAACTTGAAACGCTTACTTCAGGCCTTACTATGAAACTGAAGGCTCCACACAACGAAACGGCCCTGGAGGTCAGAACGAGAAGACGGGCCAGCTATCGGCCCGCCACAGGAATCAAACCTGCCCAACCGGCTCTTAGGCAGAAAGACCTGCTCGCCCCCCACGCCATCCTAAGGAGACCCGGTCCCGCCTTAGGACTCTGGGAAATCACGCCCCAGTTCCCTGGGGCCTCTTTTCTTCCTCCGGACTCGAGTCTCACTCGATATTCTTGACCACAGTCCCCTTAGCTTCCAAAAGAGAAGCCTCTGCCAGGTGAGGACCCTCTTTTACCTTCTTCAATTCCAGATCCACGGGAGCGGCCATCTTGGTTCAGTCGACGCGCCTGCGCAGTAGGAGAAAGCCGGAAGGATAGTGGGGGAGGGGCGGGCCTTGGAGGTTTGACGGTCCCCTTTCCTTCTGCGCCTGCGCATGGGTCGGATTAGCCGAGCTTCAAGAACTATTACGATACACATTACGTCCTCCTCACGTGACCTATCAGGCCTGGCGCGCAGATTCTGAGGATGGTTTTAAGCACTCGGACAAATAGCTTACCTTGTGCTTGCTGAATAGAGTTGCATGCAGATTCGGCCAAACCCTTTTCAGGCATTCATTCCTTTAGCTAATCCCTGTGGTGTCAGGGAAGTGGAAAAATCAGCCGGAGCTTCAGGCAGGATAGTGTGGAGGAGACCAGAGGTCTTCGTTGAAATGTTCTTCCAAAGAATTTATTTCTACTGAAATCCCCTGGAAGACTTTCTAGACACAGTAGTTCTCAAGAGTGGCCAAATGAATTTATTAGAAGAGTACAGATTCTCTGGTCCTTATCACAAGCTTAATTATTTAGAATCTTTGACACTGGGGCCGGGAAATTTGTGTTTTCGAAAACTCCCCTTATCACCTGTAAGTCACCCAGCAAGTCACCTGCAGACCACATTTTGAGAATCTGCTGTAAAAGCTTTGGCATTTGAACCAGAAGGATGAATAGTAATTAGACTTTAGAAATGAATGAAATGGATGTTTTACCTGATGTGGAGAACAAGGGCAAGAGGAAATGTAGATAAATTTCCTTATAACCTGAAGTTCATTGACAAATACTTGAGACAGGCAGAGTATGACATTCCTCCAGGAACTCCCAACTGTCTTAATGTTTTGCTAGAGGGGAAAAACCCTTAGCTAAAAATAGTTAAAATCTTGTAAGTGTTCTTTAGCATATCCAAGTCCTTTTGGAAACTTCACCTTGTCTTTACCTCCCCCAACTCCCCAACTATGGTAAAATCTTGGTTTGAGAGCATAATTTGTTCAGGAAACATTCTTATAATACAAAGCACCCATATATCAAAGCGAATTTTAAGAACCATTGGCTCAGTTGGGATCATGTGTCATTCGGCATTACATACTGCTCTTATTGTAAGACATTGCTCGTTTATCAAGTTAAAATGTATTAGAAATGTTTGCTCATCTTGCAGAACACTGGCAGAACAAATTACTCACAATCCAAGGTTTTACTGTATATAATCACTCACCCCTGACAATCCCAGTGCAGCTCTTTCTCCCCACAGGTCTTGTCCCTGTGCTTTAATAAAAAGACCTTTTTGTACCAAAGACGTGTCAAGAATTCGGGGCACCTGGGTGGCTCAGTCAGTTAAGTGTCTGACTTTGGCTCAGGTCACGATCTCACGGTTCTTAAGTTCAAGCCTCACTTCAGGCTCCCTGAAGAAATGTACTTTCTTACATTTATTTTTATTTATTTTGAGAGAGAGACCACAAGCTGGAGAGAGGCGGAGACAGAGGGAAAGAGAGAATCCAAAGCAGGCTCTGGGCTGCCAGCCCAGAGCCCAATGCAGAGCTTGAACCCACAAACTGAGAGATCATAACCTGAGCCAAAACTAAAAGAAAAGAAAAAAGAAAAGAAATTAAGAGCTGGTTCTTTGAAAAGATAAACAAAATTGATAAACCCTTAGCCAGACTCATCAAAGAAAAAAAGCAAAAGGACCCAAATAAATAAAATCAAAAATAAAAGAGAAGTAACAACTGATGCCACAAAAATAAGAAGGATTATAAGAAAGTACTGTGAAAAATTATATGCCAATAAGTTGGGCAATCTACAAAAAATGGTTAAATTTCTAAAAACATACAATCTTCAAAAATTGAATCAGGAAGAAATATAAAATCTGAAGAGACCAATAACTAGTGATAAAATTGAATGAGTGGGGCGCCTGGGTGGCTCAGTCGGTTAAGTATCCGACTTCAGTTCAGGTCATGATCTCACAGCTTGCGAGTTCGAGCCCCACATCGGGCTTTGTGCTGACAGCTCAGAGCCTGGAGCCTGCTTCGGATTCTGTGTCTCCCTCTCTCTCTCTGCCCCTCCTCTACTCGTGCTCTGTCTCTCTCTCCTTCAAAAATAAATAAACATTAAAAAAAATTTTTTTTTAACTGAATGAGTAACAAACAAACAAAAAAAAGTCCAGGACCAGATGGATTCACAGGTGAATTCTACCAAACATTTAAATAAGTTAACATCTATTCTCTTTAGGGTGCCTAGGTGGATCAGTCAGTTGAATGTCCAACCCTTGATTTTGGCTCAGGTCATGGTCCCAGGGTTGTAGGATAAAACCTTGCTTAGCATGGAGCCTGCTTGGGATTCTCTCTCTCCCTCTGCCTCTCTCCCTGGCTCATGCTCTCTCTTTCTCTAATAAACAACAACAACAAAGAACAATAAAAGGGATGAAATTCTAACACGTGCTACAACATGGATGAACCATGAGGGCATAATGCTAAATGAAATAGGCCAGTCACAAAAAGACAAATATTGTATGATCACGCTTATATGAGGGAACTTGAGTAGTCAAAATCATAAAGACACAAAGTAAGATGGTGGTTTTCCAGAGGATGGGGAGAAGGGAAGGACTGGAAAGTTATTGTTTAACAGGTAGTGTACAGATTTCAGTTTTACATGATGAAAGGGCTTCTGGAGATGGATGATGATGGTGGTACAGAGCATTATAACCATTTCATACCATTGAACTGTACGCTTAAAACTGGCTAAGATGGTGGGGCGCCTGGGTGGCTCAGTCGGTTGAGCGTCCAACTTCGGCTCAGGTCATGAGCTCATAGTCCGTGAGTTCGAGCCCCGCGTCGGGCTCTGTGCTGACAGCTTGGAGCCTGCTTCAGATTCTGTGTCTCCCTCTCTCTCTGCCCCTAACCCACTCACATTCTGTCTCTGTCTCCCTCAAAAATAAATAAACATTAAAAAAAAATGGTTAAGATGGTAAATTTTATTCTGTGTATTTACCACATAAAAAATTGAAAAAACTTATTTGTTTTTCAAATCCACATGTCCTTTTCTTTTTCGTAATGATATGTAATGATATATTCTTGCCTAATAGAATACAATGCACATAGTTATTTTAAAATTTATTTACAACGTCTTATCACCTCAGTTTTTTGGGTGTGAGTTCTTTAGGAGCATCTGCTGATCTATTTTATAACAGTTGATTTTCTCCTTTGACTCATGAGTTTTTTATTAAGAATGCATCTTTAATGTCTGGCATGTCTTAGGCTATAGAAATGTCCTTACACATGGCTTCATAATCAATTCTACCAAAGCCCTCTGAAGTTCACGGGTTCCAGATCAGTTTTTATGTTAATTCTTGACACCACTTGAGAGCAGCAAATCCAGGAAAAAAATAAAACTTTCCCTGGGCATAAAGTTGGCAGAATGTGATATATATTTATGGACTGGGAGCCACTGTAATGTATTTCTCCCTTTCATTTGGGTCTTCAAAATAAATTATTTCCTTTCTCTCTCTGGAACTTCTAAAATGGCAGGAAGAGACTATAAAAGTCCTGAAGTGTTTCCAGTCATTAGACACTTACCACAGAATAGCCATGATGTGCTGACTTCTGTTATTTTTCACAGAGCAAATAGACTTCATGCTGACGGCTTCACAAGTACATGGACTCTTTCCATAGTACTCCTTCCAAGATTTAATCAATCCACAGTTGAGGAACTTAAAAAGGTGATTTATAATCCTTCAGCCTTGTTTATGCATGCTCAATACACTTATTTATTCATTCAACAAATATTTGTTAAATATTTGTTAACTATCTGTTAGACACTGATCTAGGCCTTTGGAGTATAGCAATAACAGGAGACAAACTCCCTGGTCGGAGAATTGGCAGCAAGGTGTGGGAAGGGCGTGCACAGACCATGAAAGCCCTTTGCAAGCTACAGTCAGGGGTTAGACTATTATTCTGAGTGTGATTGGAAGGCACAGAATGAATTCAAAGACGGTATTGATCTGATATGAAGAGACTGGTGTGATCCCATTTTAAAGAGGTCATTGTAGTTGTTAGGTGGTGAATGGATTGGAAGAAACAAGAATTAAAACAAAGAGCCAATTAGGAGACTATTGAAGTGGTATGAGGCAGATGATGGTAGTGTGGGTGAGGATGATAGCAATGGAGGTAGAAGTAGATAGATTTAAGTAGAGGTTACTGAATTTGATGAAGGAATGGATTGGGATCAGGGTAGAGGCAATGAAAGAAAGAGAGGAACCAGGGGCACCCGGGTAGCTCAGTCGGTTAAGCGTCCAACTCTTGGTTTGGGCTCAGGTCATGATCTCGAGTTTTGTGGGGTCAAGCCCTACATTGGGCTCTGTGCTGGCAGCATGGAGCCTACTTGAGATTCTCTCTCCCTCTCCCTCTTCCTCTCTCTCTGTCCCTTCCTGACTCTCTCTCTCAAAAATAAGTAAATAAATAAACAAATAAACGAACAAATAGACAGGCAAACTAAAAAAAAAAAAAAAAAAAGAAGAAAAGAAACAAAGGGAGGAACCAAAGATCATTACTATACTACATGATTCCATGCATGTGAAATTCTAGAATATGCAAACAAACAAGATCAGTAGTTACCAGACAGAAATGAGGATGAAGGGAACTGGGAAGAAGATAGAAGAAAGGGATAACAAAGGAGCATTACATAACCTTTGCAGTGATGGATATGTTTACTGTTGTGATTGTGGAGACAGTTTCCTGGCTGGAAACTTAACGAATTGTACTTTTTTTTTTTTTAATGTTTTTATTTATTTTTGAGAGAGAGACAGAGTGAGCAGGGGAGGGGCAGAGAGAGAGGGAGACACAGAATCTGAAACAGGCTCCAGGCTCTGAGCTGTCAGCACAGAGCCCAACGCGGGGCTCGAACTCACACACTGCGAGATCATGACCTGAGCCTAAGTCGGCCGCCCAACCGACTGAGCCACCCAGGCGTCCCTCGAATTGTACATTTTAACATATTCAGTTTATTGCATGTCAATCATACCTCAAGAAAGCTGATTTATTTATTTGTTTGTTTATTGTGGGTGTATGGTGTTTTAAAGCTTTTTTAAACTTTATTTATTTTTAAATGTTTATTTATTTTGGAAAGAGAGAGAGCGAGAGCATGTGGGCTCAAGCAGGGGAGGGGCAGAGAGAGAGAGAGAGAGAGGATGACAGAGGATCCTAAGCAGGCCCCGTGCTGACAGCAGACAGCCCAATGTGGGGCTTAAACTCACAAATCATGAGATCATGACCTAAGCAGAAGTTGGACATTTAACCAACTGAGCCACCCAGGTGCCCCAAATGTATACTTATTTTTGAGAGAGAGACAGAGAGCAGAAGAGGAGGAGGAGAGAGAGGGAGACAGAGAATCTGAAGCTGGCTCTACACTGACAGCAGAGAACCCAGTGGGGGCTCAAACTCACAAACAGCAAGATCATGACCTGAGTGGAAGTCAGACCTTAACCTACTGAGCCACCCAGGTGTCCCAAGAAAGCTTGTTTTAAAAGGAAAATAAAGGCTGCTAGGTTTTTGACCTGAGCAAACTAGTTGAATGGTAATGTCTTTTACTGAAAAGAGAAAATTAAATCTTTCTTTTAAGTATTTATTTATTTTGAGAGAGAGAGAGAGGGAGAGGCAGAGGGAGAGGGAGAGAGAATCTCAAGCAGACTGCGCCACCAGTGTGCAGAACTGTGCAGATCTCTCACAAACAGTGAGATCATGACCTCAGCCAAAATCAAGAGTCAGACATTTAGCTGACTGAGCCACGCAGGCACCCCAGGAAAAATTAACTCTTAGGATATAGCCTGCATGCAGTCTCAAAGCCTCTGCATAGAAATAATAAGAATAATGCCTCCCCTTTGTGAATAGACTACATTAGTTACAGTAAGTTAAAGTATAGGTTTAAGTGCTGTAACAGAGATTTCAAATGGCTAAAATAAGATAGAAGCTTATTTCTCCCTGTCACAAGCATCCATACAGAAGCAGTATAGGGTAAGTTTGTGAATTCCACAAGGCCAGAGTTCCCAGTCTCCTTCTATCTTATCCATATGATCCAAGATGACTCATCACCGCCATGTCCACAGCCTAGCTAGAAGGAAGGGGAAAACAAAGGAGGAGGCTCACTCCTCTTTAAAGGCAGGTCCTCGACGTTATAGATGTGGTTCTGTTCATATCACATTCACCCAAACAGAATCACACAGCCATTCCTGGCCTTAAGAGAGTCTGGGAAATGTAGTTATTGTTATGGGCAACTATGTGTCTAGTTGAATACCAGGGATGCTATTATTACAAAAGGAAAATAGAAGACAAATATTGGAAGGGTGGGAATTAGTAGTTTCTGATACCAGAGTTTTTCATCTTTACAAGGCCATATCCTATTCGTCAGGTTATTTGATCTTGGCAACTTTGTAAGATAGATAGATCCCCAAGGTTCGTTCAATTTGAGAAGAAGTTTAGCACTTTCAAAACATTTGCTAGCTATAAGTGAGATCTATAAGATCTAAGGAAAATTATTTACTTCACAGAGCTTAATTAGAGATAATAGTACTTATGAGTTGTCATGTGAATTAAATGAGATTATGCATGCAAAATTTCTGGTATATAGTTGTACCTAATTAACATTAGCTATTATTATGTGTCAAGTTTTGCAAAACTACAGATAAATAAAAGGGCAGTTCATAGTACAGTGGGGGTCACAGGTAGAGAGTTATAAAAGAATATGAAAATTCCACTGCAGAAGAAGTGACTCCAGGAGCTGGAGGAACACAGAGAAAGGACTCCTAACCCAGGAGTCTTATAGGTTGGAGTCTTTGTTGGTTGCTGGAGGGAGGGATAGGCCAATTAGGTGAAGGAGATTAAGATGTACAAACTTCCGGGGTGCCTGGGTGGCTCAGTCAGTTAAGCGTCCGACTCTTGGTTTCGGCTCAGGTCATGATCTCACGGTTCGTGAGTTCAAGCCCCACACTGGGCTCCACGCTGACAGCACGGAGCCTGTCTGGGATTCTCTCTCCCTCTCTCTCTGCCCCTCCTCTACTCTCTCTGTCTCTCAAAATAAATAAACTTAAAAAAAAGAAAAGATGTACAAACTTCCAGTTATAAAGTAAATAATTCACAGAGGTCCCTGGGTGGCTCAGTCGGTTAAATGCCCAACTTTGGCTTAGGTAATGATCTCATGGTTCATAACTCCGAGCCCCGCATCAGGCTCTCTGCTGTCAGCACAGAGCCCTCTTTCAGATTCTCTTTCATTCTCTATCTGCCCCTTCCCCACTGTGCACACACACAATCTCTCTCTCTCTCCAAAATAAATAAACATTAAAATAAATAAATACATGATTCAAAGTGATGAAAACCAAAACATAAAATAAAAAATATATATAAACACATATATATAAACATATATATATAAACATTTATATATATATATATATATATATATATATATAGAGAGAGAGAGAGAGAGAGAGAGAGAGAGAGAGAGAGAGAGGAGTTTCTGCCAAAAAAGGAAGAAGGATTAGGCCTAATATTCCTAGAAGAGACAGCGATACCAAGGCTAGAGCCTGGTGTCTTCAGGGAAATATGAGTTTTTTGGTGTAACTAGAGTGTGAAAATGTGTTAACTATGAAGAAAGGGCCAGAGAGATCAATGAGGGCCAATGGCAGAGGGCCTTCCAAGTCAAGCTCAAGAGCTTGGATTCTATCTTCTGGTCACTGAGTTCAGTGGAGTATTATAAGCAGGGTATTTATACTCCAGAAGATTACCATGCCTACTTCGTGTGGAGTGATTCCCAGAAGGCAGAAGATGCAAAGCTAGATCACAACTGAAGCAGCCCAAATATTCACCCACTGATGAATGGATAAAGAAGATGTGGTATATACACATGTATATTACATGTACAATAGAATACTACTTGGCCACCCAAAAGAATGAAATCTTGCCATTTGCAACAATGTAGATGGAGCTAGAGCATATTATACTATGTGAGATAAATCAGGCAGAGAAAGATTAATATCATATGATTTCACTCATATGTGGAATTTTTTTCATGTTCATTCATTCTTCAGAGACAGAGAGAGACAGAGAGACAGAGCACAAGCAGGAGATGGGCAGAGAGAAAGACACAGACTCTGAAGCAGGCTGCAGACTCTGAGCTGTCAGCACAGAGCCCAACTCAGGGCCTGAACCCATGAACCATGAGATCATGACCCGAGCTGAAGTCAGATGCTTAACTGATTGAGCCACCCAGGCACCCCATAGAATCTAAAAAACACAACAGATAAGCATAGGGGAAGGGAAGGAAAAATAAGAGAAAAACAGAGAGGGAGGCAAACCATAAAAGACTCTTAAATATGGAAAACAGACTGGGGGTTGCTAGAAGGGAGGCAGGTGCGGGGTGGGCTAGATGGGTGATGGGCATTAAGGAGGGCACTTGTTGGGATGAGCACTGGGTGTTACATGTAAGTGATGAATCACTGGGTTCTACTCCTGAAACCAATACTACACTGTATGTTAACTAACTTGAATTAACTTGAATTAAAAATAAAATTAAATAAAGTAAAATAAAATTAAGTAAAAGTAAGGTAAAAGAAAAGAACTAAAGCAGGAAAAAAAAAAAAAAAAAGAAAAAAAAGAACTGAAGCAGCCATCCACATCTGGCCAAGGGGTCACAACTAAGTGGAAGAAGAAGAGAGCCGTAGAGTTCATCTGGTCTTCAAAATTTCTGTCCTGTCTTGAGCAAGTTCTCTCCTAACTCTGCCTTATCACAACTCCTTTTGTATCAAATTACTGGCAAAATATCTTCTTTAAACAGACTCTTTTTTTTGTCTTTTTTTAAAAAGGTGTTTACATTTATTTTTGAGAGAGAGAGAGTACAAGCAGGGGAGGGGCAGAGAGAAAGGAGGACAGAGGATCCGAAGTGGGCTCTGCACTGACAGCAGACAGCCTGACGTGGGGCTCAAACTCAGGAACTATGAGATCATGACCTGAGCTGAAGTTGGATGCTTTACTGACTGAGCCACCCAGGTGCCCAGAGAAACCTCTTCTTTGATAAAATTTCTATATAAGGGTGACCAACCATCATGGTTTGCCCAAGACTGTACCAGTTTTTATGCTAAAAGTCCTCTGTTATGGGAAACCCCTCAATCCTGGGGTAGCCAGGATATTGGTAGCCCAACCTTCAGAGGTTTATGGAGAGGCAGTGTGGTATAATGGTTAAAAGCAAATTCTGGAATTGCCTGGATTCAATTCCAAGCCCCATTTTGTATCAGGTACAGGATTTTGAGCAGGTTACTTGCTGTAGCCCAGTTTCCCCACATGAAAAACAGGAGGATGAAGTATAGTATTTACATCACAGGGACATCGTGAGGATTACATAATATATACTGAGTATTTAGAATGGTGGCTGGAACATTCTATTTGTTGTAAGCATTCTGAAATTTCAGCAGTTATAAACCTACCACCTTCTAGTTTATTTCACTTCTGTCCCACACATCCCCTTGCTCTGTCATCCTTTCTTGGATGCCTCCAGACCCTTCCCTTCAACCTCACAGTTATCCAACCTAAGGGTGGTGAGAAAAAGTAGTTCTGTGACACTGGAGACACTCTGGTCTATGGGTAACCTCTGAGAGTATTAAATTGAATTAAAAATAATTGAAGACTTTTAAGACTATCTTCCAAGCGAGGCTACCTCCTGATATCCCCAAGAATGGGTAAATCTCACCTATTACCTTTGAAAATGAATTCTGCACAGCAGTCTGCCTAGGAGTAGGATGGGATTGGGTAGGGCATCTGTAAGGCTCACGTAGTAGTTCTGTGAGGGCCTCAGGAACAGGGATGGGGGGGTGATCCTTCCCAAGTGACACGTTTGCCAAGAAACTCTGAGGTAGCTCTTCTAGCTGACAAAGTAAGGTTTGGAAGGGGACCTTTCTAGGAGAGGAAGGGGAGCCTTAGCTGTGCCTACTAAGTGACACAGTCTTTGGAAATTCTGCAAGGAGAGGAAGTGAGTCGTTGTCATCATAAGCAGGAACTGGTGGTGGCTTTTCCCAGGCACTTTGCCACATCTGATTCAGTCTGTTTACAAAAAGTCCAAAGAAAGGGAGTATTTTCAGTCAATCTGATTATTTAAACCTGTGTAAGAGATGAGGCTGGGTAACAGAGCATAACAAAATCTAGGTTATTTATCCCACAGCTCACCAGAGAAAGTGAGGGTGTGGGGACTGCCAAAGGTCAAAGCCAAGGACAGGAGACTGACGAAGAATAGAAAAGGAATAAAACCAGAAATCAAAGCCTAGTGGAGAATCCATGTCTCCATTACCCTGGCTCACCCCAAGCGGAAAAAGTTCACGGTCTGTTAGAACAGGAAGAGGAATACAATGGGGTTGGGTCAAAATCTGGACAAAACTCTACATGCATTTTATAAATAGGCACCAAAAAGTACCAGCACAGAGAAATGTTTTTCTACCCTCAGAGCTGTAACTAAGACAAGCTGACTAAAGCTTTACCCCAGAGCACTCACACATAGAAGCTCCAAAGTTGTAGAGGTTTCTTAAGTTTTTATTTATTTTAAGTAATCTCTACACCCAACGTGGGGCTCAAACTCACAACTCCAATATCAAGAGTTGCATGTTCTTCTGACTGAGCCAGCCAGGTACCCCTCCAAAAGTTTTTAAATAAAGATTTCTTTTAATTGTGAGAAGCTAGAAAATTTAATCTTTTTTTTTTCTTTTACATATTAGAAGACCATAAATGAGTATAGCACCTGGTAAGCAAGAAACTTAGTTGAAATAGGAAACCCCACATCTTCCACCTTGTTACTAACTCTCATAAATATCCACAAGCAACTCCAGGCTCACATTTAGGTTATCTTTCAGGGTGAAAAGAGACAATGCTTTTTTTCTTTCATAGCTCCAGAAAGAGTCCTAGGATTGGACTTCTCTGTTTCTTGCTGGCCAGCTTGAGTAATGTGTCCATCTTTAAAACAATCACAATAGCTAGAGGTATGGAATGCTCTGATTGGTCAGGTATAAGCCATTCCTGGAAGGTTAGGGGTATCACCCTCACCCCAAAAAAACACATCGACTGAGGGTGAGCACAGTGTCTTCTTTACAAAAGAGTAAAGTATAACTATGAAAGGAAAAGCAATGGGTACCACAAGGAGAAAAAAAAAAAATAGTTGTCTGCCATTTCAATCTTCTCTCCTAATGAATAGGTCAATTCCATTTCAATGGGTACATAAGTTTCATGATTGTGAAGTTCTTCCCCAGATAATGATTGCCAGGGACCTCAAGGAAACAGTCTTGCTTTGCACTGGAGTCCTTGGATCCATTGGATGAGAAGAGTACCGTCCAAGGGGACTGAATCTAAGACTTAATGTTGCTTAGCTTTTCTAACTCAGAGAAACTAAGACTGTCTCTCTGTTTCACTAAAGGCCAAATGGAGCAGTTGATAGGGATGCAGAAGTTACCACTTCCTTTTGTCCCCTCAGCTAAGGTCAAATGCCTCAGCCTGAGTTTGGGAAGATGGCAAAGTGGGTTGGTTCTAGGTGAGTAGCCTCTGTGACCTCACAGGTCTTTGCCTTTCTAACCACAGTGATTAGTGGAATATATAAGTGGTACCACCAGGAGTACTTATCCTGGAATCTTGGAATCTGAAGGCAGAAAGCCACACAGAATCAGGGAGCAAGCTTTCCAAAGGTCCCTATTAATCCATCCATTCATCATATATCTCCATTGTGCTCTGCCATCGGAAATGGATCCTGTATAAAACTTCCTGAAAAGAATTCTAGACTCAAAAAGCTGGAAGGGATCTGTGAGTTCTTCTAGTCTACCACCTCACTTTACAGTTGAGGAAAAGGAGTCTCACAAAGGAGAAGTGACTAGCCAAGGACATAGAAAATTGGTGTCCAAGCTAATACTGGAGCCCAGAAGTCTTAGAATCCCTTCCAGAGTTCCTTCCATTCTTCCCTGTGGCCTTTGTTGAGTAGATTCCAGCAAGACTATTGAGTTTCGAACAGAAGGCTCCATTTGTCTTGGGAATATGGGACTCTTTTTTCCAGCCACATACCTTCAACAGCGCTTAAACATGCAGATCTTGAAACTTGCATTGATCTTGAAAAGATCTATCCCAGAGCTCAGAGATAAGATAGAAAAAGCTCAAGAGCTATGCCCTCGAAGCAGGATGAAAGTGGTGTTCTTTCAGACATACACTATGCCCTGGGAATTCTGTGTCCTCCATAAACACACTAAGATGTCTAGGGTATCCTTGGCAGTGTGTGCCAAGTGTTGTGACTGTGAGGTGTTTTGTCTGGATCCGGATCAGCATCTCATCCCCCTCAAAAAGTTAAGAAACACCACACTAAAAGTGATCTTCCAAATGTGGCTCGTCGTTAGAATTGCCTAAGAAGCTTTAGAAGCACTGATACCTGGGCCCCTCCTCCTAGAGTGGCGGACTCAGAGGATCTGTGCTGGGACACAAAGAATCTGCATCTTTTAGAAGCTCACCAGGCTTAGTAGCTGTACCTCTAGAAGAAAATGTTAATGGAAATGCTTTCCTGGAACTGAGAAGGAAAAACTATCTCTGGATTTATCACTTCAAAGCCATTCTGATGTAAATGCCGCAGGTGTTTAGGACAAAGAAAAATTAGAGTTCCTGGAAAGAAGGGAGATCTGGAACTCAAGAAGCCATGGAGAAAACGGAATTCAAAAGGCCAAGTTCCTGTTATATTGCATTGTCACCACAACTTACACCTCGGGAAATCAGCTCTTAGCCCAGACTTTGCCTCCCTGACTCTACCCTCCAGGGATTGTCAGATTCTGTGAATCCCCAGTGCTCAAGTCAGTAAAGCGTTAGTGCAAATCCGCCACTTCTTGGCATTTTTATAGTTTCTGAACAAAAAAGCTATGTACACCTTTTTTCATTGATGCGTGAAATAAATATTTAAATGCCTACAGGGTGGTGGGTTCTAGTCTAACAGTGAACAAACTAGACACCTCCCAGTCCTCAGGATCTTCGGTTTGGAACGGGTGTGGGATTCATTTCACAGACTGAGCGCTGGGGTCAAAAAGAGATCTTTCCCTTATTTTAGCAACTCCATCACACTAGTTTCTCTCCTATTTCTAGAACACACCACACATTTTCTTTCTTCTAGACCTTCCACGTGCCTGTTCTCTAGCACCTTCTTCCTGGCACTTTGCCGCATCCTCTGCAATGAAACCTGTAGCGGTCCACTTAAATGGACTTTTCATGGACAGGCCTTTGACTCCTCAGTTTAAAGTAGTTTCCCCCTGGGGCACCTCCCTGGCTCAGTCGGACATCCAACTCTTGATTTCGGCTCAGGCCCCAGGGTCAAAGAATGGAGCCCCACATGGGGCTCTATGCTGAGCAGGAAGCCTACTTAAATGTCTCTCCTCTCTCCTTCTGCCCCTCTCTCCCACTCCCACTCTCTCTCTAAAGTGAAATAAAATAAAATAAAATAAAATAAAATAAAATAAAATAAAATAAAATAAAATAAAATAAAATAAAAAAATAAAAGTAGTTCACCCTGTTATCCTCTCTCAGAGCACCTTACATGTTTCCTTCATGGCATTTAGCATAGTTTTGTGTGTATTTTTTATTTTTTTTAAGTTTATTTATTTATTTTGAGAGAGACAGAGACAGTGCAAGTGGGGAAGGGGCAGAGAGAGACAGGGAGACACAATCCCAAGCAGGCTCCACACTCAAAGCCCCATGTGGGGCTCGAACTCATGAAACCTTGAGATCATGACTTGAGCCAAAACCAAATTGGAAGCTTAACCAACTGAGCCATCCAGGTGCCCCTGGGAAACAGGAACTTTAATTCCAACCCCGGTTGAAACATTATTGAGGCAATGAGGTGAGAATCACTAATAAAGTAAAAAAAAAAAAATCGTCCTCTTTTTTTCAATGACTTTTTTTCAAGTCATTGCAGCAATGACTTGAAATATAATGGTTGCATGTCAGAGAAGCTGCTGAGTGATGCATCCTTAAGGACAGAGACTCAGGAGGTCCCTCAAGGCCATAACAGTCTGCTCACTGCCTGCCCCTTCTGTCTCATCTTGCAGGTGACTCCCTCCCTCCCCTCTAGGCTCCAGCCACACCGAGCATCCTTTGTTCCTCCATGCACATTGTTGATGCCTGGCCTTTGTATATGGTCTCCCATCTGCCTGTCACTCACTTATCCCATAACTCCAACTTTAAATATTTCTTCCTCAGGAAGACCTCTCTTCACCTCCTGAACCTGGTTAGGTCAATATGCTGTAGGCCACCCTATAGAACCTTGTTTTCCCCTTTTCATAGCACTCATTGTAGATATGAGTCTCCAAAACGCCTCTATTCAACTATGGATTTATGCAACAATTATTTCCAGAATTCCTACTATGTGCAAGGCATTATCCTAGCAGCTGGGGAGGCAGTGATAGTCAAGATAAGCAAGACAAGTCACATACCTTGCTCATAATGTTTAAAAAATTCTTTTGATGTTTCATTTATTTTTGAGAAGGGGAGGGGCAGCGAGAGGGGGAGACAGAATCTGAAGCAGGCTGCATGCTCTGAGCTGTCAACACAGAGCCCAATGCAGGGCTCGAACCCACAGACTGTGAGATCATGACCTGAGCCAAAGTCAGACGCTTAACCGACTGAGCTACCCAGGCACCGTGCTCATGATGTTTATATTCTAGTGAGAGAGACAGACAATAAACAAATAGATGAATTAATACAGGGATTTCTGCCTTACTTATTGCTGCATTTCTGGAGCTGGACATTGTACCCAACACATAGCAGATACTCCATAAATGCTTGTTGAGGTGAAGGAAAAGAAGTGAGAGAGAGTGGCAGCTAGCCTCAGGAAAGAGGCAGGAGTGGCCAGTGTCAGAGCCAACATGATTAACCACCACAGGACCATGTCAGCCTGAAGATCTGCCCAATTTACCAGAGGCACCAACATGGGCTGGAACCTACCCTCTCCCGTTGGTCTAGGGAATGTGAGTGTAGGCAGGGGAAGCAGTTGCTAATCTTCACTTCTGTGTGCCCTGTGCCTGTGTAGGCCTGTAAAAATGGGGACAAATGAATGGGAACAAGCCCCAGACTTGCTAAGTGATCTTATCCACTCCTGTGCTTTCTTGGGCCAGAGACTGGGTAGCTGGTTGCCAAACTCATTTCCTCTTTCTCATGGACATCTATCTAGACTACATCTCCCCACTTCTCTTTTAGTTAGGTTTGACCACATGATCAGCTTTTGTCAGTGGAATGTGGATGGAAGTGATAGAATCTCCCATGCACCATCCTTCATGCACTTCCTCCGTCATAGTAACCTTGGAATCTGTGTGTTAAAGATGGCAGAGACACAAGATGGAAGGAACTGGGTCCCTGAGCTGCTACTTGCAAAAGTATCTCCCATTAATTAGGGTTAGGGCCACCCATTTTGGACTTAACCTGAGTGAGAAATAAACTACTGCGACAGGCCCCTGAGGATGGGGCTTTGCCTGTTAGAGCAGCTATAGCTCTATCATAACTATAGAGCTCCTCAATCTCTCCAGGCCAAGGATACATATCTAGCCCAGAGCCCATCCCTGGGCTCAAGACTTGGCTCTACAACTGTGCACCGATTATTTCTGCCAACAAGGTGGTCTCTACTTTAGACTTCATGCGACCAAAACTAGGCTAGCTGTCTTCACCCCCAACCAGCTCCTCCTTCTCCAGAACGGCCCATCTCAGTGGATGGCTCCACTTTCCACCCAGGCATAGAAGCCCAAAACTCAGTCATCCTTGATTCCTTTTCCCTTTCTGTCATCCTCTGCTTGCCTCCTACATATCTCCTAAATTCCTGTACTTCTTCTCCACTGCTACTACCATCAGACTCTGTAACAGCCACCAACCACCTGGTCTCCCTATGCTACTGTAGCTTCCCATCTGGTGCATTCTCTACACTGCAGCCTGAGTCGTCTACCTGAAAGTAGATCTGATCATGCCACCTCCTACCTACACTCATGTTAGAACGCTGCACCGGCTCCCCAACACTCTGAGGAACCAGTCCAAACTCCCTGGCACAGTTGTGAAGGTCTCTGCATAATCCGGCCTGGTCTCACTCTGCAGTCTCTTTACCTCTTCTTCTGACTCCATCCCAGTTGTCTACACTCCTGTCATACCAAACTCATTTCACATCATCCTCCCTCTCTGTTCTGTTACCTCTGCCTAGAACACTCTTAATAACCCCCTCTTCCCTTAGACCATAGCTGCTCATCCTGCCTTACTTTGAATTTCACTTCCTCAAGGAAGTGGCCTCCTTGACCCCTGGGCTACGCTCATCAAAGCTGTCTCCACGTTTGGTTGTTATGACGTGTTGATTGTCTATCTTCCCTGTTAGAGCGCAAGTTCCTAGAGGGTAGGGCCTGGGTCCTGGTCACCCTTGCATGTTTAGCTTCTAGAACAGAGCAGGAATCACTGTATGTGTGTTAAACGAATGCACGTGAGGGCAGTGAACTAGTTCAATCATTGCCAACTTAAACCTGCTGTGTAGACACTCTTGACAGCCTCTTAGGAATATCAGGCCTCTTTTATGATAGCAAATAGTTAATTCTCAGAGTTTCTCTGCAGTCTGAGTCAGTGTGATTAGCTCCTACTTATTAATGAGGAAACAGAGCCCCAGGGGTGCAGGTGATCTGCCCCAGGGAGACACAGAGGTGAGGTAGTCACAGGGCTCCAGCTATGACCACACTACTCCACCTCCCTCTCCCACTTTTCTTGTTTCTGAGCACCAGGCGGAAATGTAATGTCATGACACATTGGGGGATTTCTTTCTTTCATTGCATTTTTCTGATGTGACTCCAGCCTGGCAGCTTGGGGGAGCATAGGCCAAAGGAGGAGGGAGGCGGGTGGTGGGGAGGTTACTGCTGCATTCCTTAGCGGCCTCCGTTTGCATAGCTCTGAGAAAGAAGAAAGAAGTTAGCAAGCTTTGGCAGAAGCACTGGGCATTCAGCTCCTGTTCTGGCAGCTGCAGAGGCTGAGACTGAACACACGCTCTGCCAAGGCCAGGGAGGCAGGCTCTCTCTCCAGGCTCAAGCTGCCAAGATGAGGTGGAGGAGGTCAGGGCCTTGGCCTAAGATGGGGAATCACAGAAAGAGTCCCCTTCTTTCTGCCCAGCCTGGAAGCCAGTTGGCCATGAGCCATCATTAAGTGTGTGTGTACAGGATGGGGGTGGGGGAATAGCGTCAGGGCCTCAGTGCAAAATCTTTCCAGGTTGGAGAGCTGGCGAGGGCATCAGAGAGCCCAAGGGCTACCTCAAGCCTCTCACCCACCCTGGACATATCGGAGGGGCAGCCCCTGGGAAGATGTCCCACCCAGCTGTTGGGGCCACTGCCATCACATTCCAGAGCAGGCCAAGCACCACAGAACGTGGCTTGAGAAAGAGTGTGAGGCCCCACTCACCATGGAAACTGGGCTTCCTAGGAAAAGGTCACATATTTGATGTGGCTGTCATCCGGGCACCTTAAAGGCAGCACTGTTCCTGTTTTCCTGAGGACACCCACCAGAAAAGAAGCCCTGAGACAATGGGGGGTGGCAGCTGACCTGTTTGCTGGCTTTAGGCAGGCCCCTGTCACAGTTTCCCCTTCTCGGCAAAGCCCAGTGCTGCAACCACTTACACACCCCGGCTCCAACTTGCACCCACTGGGACAATCCTGCAGGCTGGACCAAGAATCTGGAAAAGGAGGTCCTCACAAGACCCACGAGCATAAAAAGAGCAGAGGGCTAGAAGTCAGAGCTTGTTAATAGCTATCATGGGTTGAATACTTACTCTACACCAGGCCCTGTGAGAAGTGCTTTATATGCATTACAATACTCACAAAAACCCTAAGAAAATGGAGGCTTTGAGAGGTTAAATAATTTGTTCAAGATTATTAAACAACCAGGGGTGCCTGGGTGGCTCAGTCGGTTGAGCGACCGACTTCAGCTCAGGTCATGATCTCATGGTTTGTGAGTTCAAGCCCCGCGTTGGACTCTGTGCTGACAGCTCAGAGCCTGAGGCCTGCTTCGGATTCTGTGTCTCCCTCTCTCTGCCCCTTCCCCACTCATGCTCTGTCTCTGTCTCAGAAATAAATAAACATTAAAAAAAATTTTTTTTTATAAAAGATCATTAAACAACCAGAAAGTGGCATAGTTAGGATTTGAACCCAGCTTTGTCTAATCCAGAGTCTAAACCCTTCACTTCCACTCTGTCTTCACTCATTCATTTACTCATGCATCATTCATTTGTTCCATTGTCCTCTCATTCATGCTTGCACCAAACATTTAGTGAGAACTTCTGATATGCTAGGAGCTGTTCTTGGTGCAGGTACACAGAGGTGCAAAAGGACATGCTCCATGACTCCAAGAGTTCACAGTGGGAGAAACAGATGAGCAAACAATGACAATACATGGTGTGATGAAAGCCAGGGAGAGGAACACCAAAGCTGCCATGGAAAGGACTAATTTTCCTTACATTGTCCAAGGCTCAGTGCTATGGAAGTATGGAGGAGGAGGTGACTAACACACTGGGACCGAGTGTGGGTGGCAGACTTTCTCCAGAAGGTGCCCAAACACACACCTGCAAGAGGATGTTTGTACCTGCAGTGTTGAACTTGGGTCAGGCTTCTCAGGCCTGGAGTTTCGGGGTCCAGAGTCACATCCACGGGGCAGGAGAGAATACTTACTCCCAAATGAACCTGATCAGGCCCTCCTTCCCAGGCACAGGGCTTCCCAGGGCCACCAAACTCACTCAGTATCCCCCCCAAAGAAGAAGTCAGACCTTCATAGAGGGACTTGGATTGAGGTCATGGTTTACATAGCCTTAACTCAGACACTAGGAGCATAAATGAAGAACAAGCTGGTAGTTTCTTCTTTCTTTCATAGTCCCTATGAAGCCTGCCTGCTGTTTAAAGCCAGGGTCAGCAGAAACAAAAGTAGTCCCTCATTAAAAGGAAGCCAACCCAGTGACTTCTAGGTTAGGCAAGAAAATAAGGGTTGGGGAAAAGGGTGACTTAATTCCTCCCGTCTGTCTGGTTCCTACACCCACATCATATGTCTTTGGGGAAGCCTCCCACACAGGCTATGATCCATTAACTACAGCACTCCAGCCCTGAAAGGAGGCCTTTTCCTTAGATGCCCTGTTGCTTAGTAATGGCCAAGATGCTGGGAGGGAAGAATGGAGGGAGGAAGGGAGGGATGTTCTCCGAAGAGCAAGAGGGCAGCTGGCTTCCTTCGCAGCTGTGTGGGTGGCAGTGAGCTAAGAGGTCCCTGATCTCTTCCATCAATCAAGGGGCAATCAAGAAAAAATGTGCAATTTTCAAAGTTCAAAAAGAAAATCCAAACCACAACAACCTCCAAATTATATTAATTTGGTGGTGGCCTCACACTCCGGAAACCAATCATGGAAGGGCAATTCTAGCTTCTTCCTCCTGCTCTTGGTTGAGGTTAGCCTTTTTTAGTTTCTCCAGTATTGGTTTTCAGAGATTTCCACCAGCTGGTGTTCTGTTCCCTGGAGGCATGGCCTGGGCACCTTATCACAGCAAGGAGGAAAACACACCGCCTTCTCCTCTCTTCTCTTTTCAGAGAATGGTGGCTAAAATAGGCGTTGATGGTCAGTGAAGAGCCTGGGGCCTCCTGGGAAGGATGAGAAGCAAAATTACATTAGGTAGCAGGAGTCCTGAGCAATGTACTTTACTCCTCTGAGCCTAGGGGCCCTCATTCATGAAACTGGGGTTAATAATACCACCACATCCCTAGGGCATCATGAGGATTAAATAAGGGAGGGAGGGAGGGAGGGAGGAACAGAGACAGGGAGAGACAGAGAATCCCAAGCAGGTTCTGCACTATCAGTGCACGTGGGGCTCAAAATCACAAACCACGAGATCATGACCTGAGCCAAAATCAAGAGTCTGATGCTCAACTGACTCAGCCACCCAGGCGCCCCTCAGGTCCTTCTTATTTACATTTTTGCCTCTTTTTTTTTTCCTCCTTGCATCTCCCATCCTTTCATTGCCTTCTCTGTAGTGCCCTCTTTAGCCCCATATGGATTTAATATGTCCAGAAAACTATTTTCATTTTTTAAAAATTTTGTTTAAAGTTTATTTATTTTGAAAGAGAGAGAGGCAGGGGAAGGGCAGAGAGAGTGAGGGAATCCCCAGCAGGCTCCACGCTGTCAGTGTAGAGCCTGATGCCAGGCTCAATCCCACGAACCATGACATCATGATCTGAGCTGAAACCAAGAGTCAGACCCTTAACCAATTGAGCCACCCAGGTACCCCAGAATTTTTTATTTCTATGGCCCCTGTGAACTCCTCCCTCATTCCTTCCCATCTTGATGAATAGAACCATCATTTACCCAGTTTCTCAGATTAAAATCCAAGAAGTCATCCTTGATTCCTCTTTACCCGCAACAACCACATTCAGTCCAACAGCACATCTTACAGGTAATTCCTCCAAAACATATCCTGAACCGGATCATTTTTCACCACTGCCTCTGCTACTGCCATAATTCTGGCCACCAGCATGTCTTGCATGCTGGATGAATGCATAGGTCTCCCAACTGGTCTTACTCCTTCCACTTTTGTCCCCTAGAACCTCTTCTGTATATAGCAGAGTCATATTTGTAAAGCATAAGTCAAATCATATCACTCTCCCACTCCAAACACTCCATTGGCTTCCAAATGGTTCACCATGGTCTACAAGGCCTTACATGATCTGATCCTTGCCTCCCTCTTCAACCTTCAATAACTATGCTGCACCCTGGGGGTCTTTTTCTGTCCATCATACAAACTATGTTTATTATTGTCTCAAGACTTTCACTTATGCCTCATCTGATCTTGTCCCAGTCCAGATATTACTTCCTCAGATTGATCTTCCTTGAGCTGCCTATATAAATTAATTCCCAGTGACTCTTCAGCATATCATTCTTATGTGTGTGTGTGTGACTTATTTTTGAAGTTATTCTATTTCTTTATTTATACATATATTGTTGGTCCATGTATCAGTCTTGTCCACTGTTCTCCGGTGACAAGAATAGCACTTGGCACGTTATAAGTGCCCACTCAACATTTTGTATGAATGAATGAGTGCCTTTTCTCTAGAAGTATTTCTCCTTCTTTTCTTCCCTCACCCTCATCCCATCAAAATGTACTCTTCTTCAGAGATTTCATTTCAGATTTCATTTGGAAGGTGATAGGGAGGCCTCCACAAATATTTGCTGAATGAATGAAGCTAAAATGAATTACATCAACAAAGAATGCCAGCCTCTGGATGCTTAGCTATTCCCAGAAGTATTAGCATTCTTAAGCAGGAAGCTTGAATTTCAGGCATTGTTGACAAAGGGAAGAATTTCAGGCCAGCCAAGTTGAGTGATATATTTGGATAGAGATGCTTGCTGTTCCATGGCTTCTTAAACCCACAAAAATTTATTAAGACCCTTTAATGCTCCTTTGAAACCAAAGTTGACATTAAAATGTAAAACAGTGGTTGAGAAGCACTGTTTGCATCTAAGGAAAAAATTGTGGATTAGGAATCAGAAGACTGGGTTTCAATCCCCCATGTGCCACTAATCAGTTCCTTGGACAAGTAGCTAATGATTACCAACATTTAGTGAATATCTAGTATGTGCCTGGCCCTGGCTTTGTTCACACATAACATTTTTGCAATTCCTTGAGGTGGGTGTACCTAGTATCTCTTTTATAGACAGGGAAACAGGTTCAGAGAAGTCAGGTGTCATGCATGAGGGCACTCCCTAATAAACACCGGGGACAGGACTCAGACCCAAGTTTGTGTCAGCCTGCTCTCCTGTTCCTCCCCCTGTCCCCTGATGAGGCACCCCACATCTCCTGTGAACGTGTAAACTGGGGGCAGGGAAGGAAACTCTTGGGATCTGAGGAGTTGCTTTCTAAGATCCCTTTCATATGATGTCCTCACTATAGTGTTATTTCAGGATGAATATGGGAAGAAGAGAAAACAAGGCTGGCCCTAAGAACTCATTCGGGAACGTAATTTAGTGGTTAGAGTGAAGGCTTGGAAGTTAAAGTTCTGAGTTAAACTTCTTAGGCATCAACAACATGGGTAGTCAGGGCACCTTCATCCTAGGTTGTGATGAGATGCACCTGAGACAAAGCCTGTGCAGTGTGTGGCCCAGTGGGCTGTGCTCAGTGAGCACTCCATGACCATCAAATATTTATTAGCCTAATCATGATTGTGATGAACGCTATAAAAAAAAGTATTGCAAAGGCGGCCAAAAGGGAGGACCATAAGAGAAGAGGCGGATGTTTTTCAGAGCACAGGGGGGCCAGATAACTTCTGCTAGCCAATTTGGAGAACGAACTGCAAGTTCAGAGGCTCCCAGGGCCTGATATCAACCAAACAGAGGCCCAGGAAGGCTCCGCAGAAGGTAAAGGAGTTCCCAGCAGCCGCAGCAGAGGCAGGAGAGAGCCCCTGAAAGGCAGGAAGCCTCGAGGCCGCAGGAAACATGAGCTGGAGAAACAAAATGGGTTTGAAAAGCCAAGCCTGGATTAAGGGCTGGAGGCTTGAAAACTGGAGCAGGAGAGAGAGCCCCGTGAAGAGTTCAAAGTAAGTCACTGCTCCACAGTTTTTTCTGATATCTGTACTATTGTCTCTGATTACCAAATTAATATACTGGTACGTTATGGAGCTTTATATGATGCAAATAGCAAAAGAGTCCCCTACCCAAATTTTGAAAAATCTTTTTATTGCAGTTTAATACATATAGAGAAGAAAGGCACAAGCCATATTCGATGAATTTTTCTCATCGTGAATACTCCCAGTAGCCAGCACCCAGATTGTGGAACATAACGTTAATCAGAGCTCCAGAAGTTGCCCTGTCTTGCCCCCTTCCTGTCACTACAGAGCCCAACAGGAATCTCTTTCCTGATTTGTTTCACCATAGATTAGTTTTACCTATTTTAAAATTTTAAACAAATACGATCACTAAGAATATACTATTTTGTGTCTGGCTTTCTTCACTCAGTGTTATGTTGTAAGATTCAATGATATTGCTATTTAGTAGTTCATTGCATAGATACATGACAATTTATTTATTCATCATTGTCAAATATTGATGGGTTTGAGGGTAATTTCCAGTTTTTAATTATTGTAAGTAAAGCTAAGATCACTCCTATATACGTTTTTTGGTACATACATGTATTCATTTCTCTTTTGTATACCCCTAGGAGTGGAATTGCTGGGTTGTAGGATGTACATAGGTTCAGCTCTGGTAGTTGCTACCGCACAAAGTTTTAAAAGCAAGATCTCTGTGTGGGCTCCTGGAGAAATTTTAGAGTACCACAACTCTCTAAGAGAAGAGAATGAGGAAAGGGCAGTCCGGCGGTGCTTGTCTAATGACCTTCCCATGGATCCCTCTGCCTCCAGTCTACCTAGGACATCATGGCAAGATGACCTGCTCCAAATTCCACTTTTATCCTGTCATCCCCATCCACCCTCCCCGACAGAGGCCCAACCACACTTCCAGGCCAGCATTGGATCACACACCTGTGCACTTGCTGGCCTTTGACTGGGATTTTAGTCATTTCTTCTATTCACTCATCCAAGTGACAGATATTGAATGCCGACAACTCAATTGCATTGTTTTAGAATCTGGGATCAGAGCAACGTACACACCCCTACCTTCATGAAGCTAGTATTGTAGCAGGAAGAGATAGACAATAAACAAATAAGAATATGTTAGTGGTGATAAGGGCTCTGGTGGAAAAGAAAGCAATGTAAGAATAAGAAGAGCAGCGTGGCCAAGGGATGTGCTATTGTCTCATAGTCCATCAGGGAAAGCCTGCAATGCAGACGAGATCTAGATTATGTTTTACATGATCACTCTGGCTTTTATGTTGGAAAGGGCTATATGGGAGCAGGAGGAAGAAAGGACACAGGAGGCCATTGCAAGATTTCAAGCAAGAGATGATGGTGAATTGGACCAGGGTGATGGTAGGAGCAGTGATGAGAAGTGGCTGCATTCAGCATATGTTCTAAAGGTAGGAGTGATAGATAAAGGTTTGCTGATAGATGGCTGTACAGCATGAGACGAAGTCAAAGGTACCTTGTTTCCACCAGGGGCAAGGCCTCTTTGCATATACACCATAGGACAAGGCTCTGAGTCCAGAGTCTGTTGGCTGAATGGGTGGACGTCTTTCCTGGTTACAGCCAGCCAAACTTTCTATGTGAAAGGTTTATTCTCTGTTGTCTCGGAGGTAGTAAATATAAGCATTAAGACAAATAATTGGAGTCAGACTGCCAGTCCCAGCTCTGTCACTTACCAACTGTGTATCTTCAGGCGAGTTATATAACTTCTCTGAGCTCCCACTTTTGCTTTCTTCTGACCAAGAGCTTCAGTTTTCTCTTTTGGAAAAATGGGACAATGATAGTACCTCCATCACAATGTTGTCAGGGATACTGAGATAGTGTACATAAAAAGGCCTGGCATAGAGCCTAATGTTGAGTCAGGGCTTAGGAAATATCTGTTAGACCAGTTCCCAGTTAAAACAAGAAGACAGAAATCTATGGAGTAAGGGTTATCTTTATTTGAATTGCAAAATATAAATATGAACCAGGTTTGGAAATACAAGTTGTAACAGTTCAGAAATGGCACCAGAAACTTCCAGAAGGGGCCATGACAGCATGCCTTTTTAGTTTAGGTGAGGTGGGTGGGTTTACACAAAAACCCTCCTCACCTCCAAACTCTGTAGCAATTGGTAGGTTATCAATTAACAACAACAGCTCCAATGTTTCCTGTTCCTCCTCAGCCTTTTTCTTTGCTAATACCTTCTCTAGATCATCCCCTGCTGCACTGACCGCTGCATGGAGTAGCACCAGAAGAATGGCAGGAGTAAGAGAAATGTCTTGACACAGGGAAGAGGGAGTGCCCACTCTGCGGGCCTGGGGCCAGGGGGGGTGAGGAGCCAGGAAAGCTGTAGGCTAGAAGCCCAACCTCTTCTGAGATTTGGCAGGGAAAGGACATAGGGAAACACCGGTATCTGTTACACTTTGACATCAGCACCTTGGGCTTTCAAAACACAAACAGTAGACAAAATCGCCTAGGCAAGACTGCAGTCCAACTCATAGAGTGGATCTGACAAAGTTAACTCCTATATCCTGACCTACAGACCTCCCCCTTTGGCACTGTGATTGCGGAAGGTCTTCGGAAACGTGGACAGATAATAGATGACTACAGATGGGTCACAGAACCATCTCAGATTTGTGGCAGAGGGGTGCGATGCTGAGCCAGATGGTGGGGCATATAAGGTGGAGGGCCAGGAAATTGCCAAAGTAACAGGCTAGGCACTTGAAATATTATTGTTAGATTGTTAAAAACTAAATAAATTAACATACATAGAATAAAATAAATATATAATTTAAGAGGCATCTTACAAACAAACAAACAAAAAATAGTTGTTATTTTTCCATCTGGGTAGAAGTCCCAAAATTCAGAGTTCTCAGGCTTGTGGTATTTCACAGTTAGCTCATCAAATCCAGCGCTAGAGGGTCCAAATGGCAGATCCCTTGGTGGCTACTTGAGTACATGGCTTCTCAATCTTTATTACTCTCTTCCAATCCACAAATCTTTCCTTCTTCCTCTCCTTCTTTTTTTATCAGTCAAAGATCCTGGAGCATATGGAATTTAACTGGCATCTTAATCCAGAAGTTAAGTGTTTAAACAAACTTATGGGAATAAGTGGGGTTTGGTGGAGAGAATCCGAAGGGCATGAAGGTCTCTCACTTTTGCTTTCTTCTGATCAAGATCCCATTTTGACACATTCAGCTTGGCACTTGAAGGCTCTGGTATTTTGGCAAAGCAATTATGGGAGGCCCAATCTAGATAGCAACTGGGGACGAAGGAATCTTCCTGACTAGCTGTGACGTTCTTTCCCTCTGCAGAGTCTACGATCAGCTGTGTCTTCTCAGAGGTAGCAGTCCCCAGAAGATTCCTAAAGCATAAGAGGAAGGCATTTAATGCTGGATCCAGTTAATAGGTCTTAAGAGTTTCCTAGGTCCAGTCTCAGGAAGTAGGAAGATCATCTGTGAAGGGGCAGAAGAAGGGACAAAGATGGAAGATGCTATTGTCTCAGGTATCTCTCTTGGATATTTCTGTGGCAACTGTCACCCCAAGTGGAGATGACCCACTGAAAACCTTTTTGGCCGGGGGCAGCTGTGTGGTTTACTTGGTTAAGCGTCTGACTTCAGCTCAGGTCATGATCTCGTGGTTTGTCGGTACGAGCCCTGCATTGGGCTCCACAACGGCAGTGTGGGGCCTGCTTGGGATTCTCTCTATCTCTCCCTCTATCTCTGCCCTCCCCACTTGTGCACTCTCCCCCACCCCAAAATAAATAAATAAACTTTTTTGTTGTTTATTTATTTATTTTGAGAGGGAAAAAGAGTACATGTGAACAGGGGAAGGGCAAAGAGACAGGGGGGGGGAGAGAGAGAGAGAGAGAGAGAGAGAGAGAGAGAAATCCAAGCAGGCTCCATGCTGACAGAGCAGAGCTCAACTCGGGACTTGATCTCACTAACTGCAAGATCATGACTTGAGCCAAAATCAAGAGTCAGATGCTTAACCAACTGAGCCACCCAGGTGCCCCTACCAAAAACCTTTTTGCAAACCATTCTGCAAGGAGACCCTAACTCCACAGTAGCCTATCCTCCAACCCATGGGTCAAGAGAAGAATTCAGCATGCCTTGGGGCGCCTGGGTGGCTCAGTCGGTTGAGCGTCTGACTTCAGCTCAGGTCACGATCTCGCGGTTCATGAGTTCGAGCCCCGCGTCAGGCTGTGGGCTGATGGCTCAGAACCTGGAGCCTGCTTCCGATTCTGTGTCTCCCTCTCTCTCTGCCCCTCCCCCATTCATGCTCTGTCTCTCTCTGTCTCAAAAATAAATAAACATTAAAAAAAATTAAAAAAAAAAAAAGAATTCAGCATGCCTTGAAACAGATCTAGGAAAGGTGGTGATGGTGCCAGGGGGCAAAGGATGGACCATTACCTTGAGCACAGGTCTCTCTCAGTGGGAAGTAGTCATGCCCAACTTCACTTTCTCTTCATTTTCCACATCATAACCACCTCTCCTATGGTACCTGAAGGAGACAAGTTTTGTGAGCAAGATTTGCCTGCTTTGATAGGGTGTGGGTCCAGAGAAGGTCCTTCTAAAGAACACTGCCATGGTGGTTCTGTCCGTTACTTGGAAAAGCCAAGAGGGTATGGCAGCCCAACAGACCTCTGGTCAAACGCCCAACTTGCCCCAGGGAATGCCTGTCTCTAACAGCAAAAGCTATAATTTGCTGAGAACTTTCACCTCATTTACAGGATCCTCATCACAACATCCTGATGAGGTAGGTAGACAGAGATTACAATCACTGTAAGATTATAACCCTCAGAAAGACAGGCAACTTGGTCCAGGTCTCACGACAGATAATTTACACTGCTTGAAAACAGGCACAGAGTGCTTGGCAGGTTTCCCCCAGTCTAGAACATAACCTGGACTAGAAACATGGCCTGGGGTCAAGATGCCTCAGAATTAGAAGACTATACCAATAACCACATACCACCCATGCTCTATCAAACCACATACTAATGCCACCAAAGAACAGGGCAAAGAGAAAGAACTGTGTGAAGAGGTGGATCCATGGATGGGTTACTGTGCCTGCTATGAGAAGCAGGAGCTGCTATGGCCTCACAATTTTTGCCCTGTGCTCTGGACACCGGATTCATGTCATGCCAGAGAAGCCAGGTTCCCAGAGAACCTGTACTCCAGAATGTCGGTCAAATGCCTAGCACCGAGTTTGGGAGGTTGGAGGGCTCATGTGATCACAGGCAGAAGACCCAGGAGGAGGGATGGAAGTGATACGCAGAAACAGCCTGCAGGGGCCCAATACTCACCGAAACATGAGAAGCCCCACGATGACAAGCAGACAGACAGACGACAGCACCACAGCCACCACAGCCAGGACGGTCGTATGGTCATAAGTATATAAGCGGTTTTCCACCGGGAGGCTCAGCCCATGGCACCTCTCTCCGTGGTAACCTGGGTGGCAGCTGGTTTAAGACAGAACAAAGCAGAGAGGAGGTTAGTGGTTTGGCCTCTCTCTATAGGCAATGGCCCATCTACCTAAGCCAAACCCCAGTCCTCACAGCCTCAGTCTATCAACCCCTGACCCGATTCCTATCCCGATTCCTGCCCTTCCTCTATCCTTCTAGTAGGAATTCAGTAGAAGACTTTTGAGGAGCCCTTCTGAAGGTTCTGTGGCCTTCCTTCCCAATTCCTCACCCCCTACTCCATTTCCTCTGGCTGTCTGGCTGGAGATTCCCACTCCAGGCAGGGAAAAAGTGAGGGAGGACTTGAAGGTCTTAGCTAGATACGTTCCATGTGTGGATGATTTATTACATGTGTGTTAAGAGGTTTTGTTTAAGGCCTTCAGAAGACTTAGGCCCATGAGCTGGTGGGTTGAGCTGAGGGGACTGAGTATCACTCCCTCTAGTGAGGCCCCTCAACTCTGACCTAGAAATAAACCCAGGCTTCTCCACCACTGCTTCCAGCACTCAGTCCCTCTCAGCCACGGCCCAGCCTATTAATAGGTCCTGTTCATTTGCCAGGAGTCATTTTTCTCAAGTTCCCTCCATTTAACTCCCAGCTCCCCCTGGGTGCAGAGCCCAACTTGAGAGCTTAACATCAACTTTTGGCCTCTGAACCCTGGGCTATCTGGCCTCCTTCATCACAGGACAAAGCAAACAAACCAAGGTAACTTCTTGCCCAGCTGTCTTGCCAGAGTGTGGAGGAATGTCAGAAACAACCCCCTGGCTTTTCACACTCGAGAAATAAATCAGATGACAGCCACCTCTTCCAACATAAAGCACTTCCTGGAAGCTCTTAGGAAGACTCAGAAGTGCGTTCAGTTGAACAAGCACATTCATGTTCCTTTCTTTATCTGAGCACCCGAGAGGCCCTTTGATGTAGATGGAAGCCCCGTGCTAGAGAGAAAGGCCGAGCTATCTTCCCAGTGGTCACTCAGCAGAGCAGAGGTGTGGTCTTCGTTTGTCTGACTCTGAGCTCAGTTTGCTCCCCAACTGCACCCACAACTGCACTGGCACTGTCTGCCTGGGGACTTTAGGCCACTAGCTTGCTGAAGGAAGCACTGAGAACCTGGTGGGCCTCTATCCTGAGCTGCACCTCCTCTGGGAAGTACATTATGCATATGGTGCCTCAGAGCAAGGAATTCCTTCCTTCTGCCGAGAGGCACCTGGGAAACAGATCTCTCCAGACCTGGCAGCAACAGACAGGCCAGGCTGTGCTTGTGGGGTGCCAAGCACCTCTCCCTGCCCTGGATCCTCCTGGGTGTTTTGGGGAACCACCTCACTGAAGGACAAAATGTGGGTCAGGCCCATATACACATAGCAGGGCACACAGCTCTTTACCCAGCCTCTCCATGAATCTAATCTGTTCTATCAGCCAAGGTGGGCAAAACAATAACCCTCCCCCTGCTCTTATGGAAGACACTCTTAGGAGTGCCCTTGGGAAATCACATCTGCATAACAGTTTACAGTTGATAAGACACCAGCCTTACCTGCTAGCTCAGCTGAGACTCAACATCTGGTAGACAGGTACAGACCCATTTTACAGATTGAAAGAGTAAGATTAAGGGTCAGAGGGATTGTGATTTGCCAAAAGTAACACAACTAAAAAGCAACAAGGCTAAGACTAGAAAGTAGTCATAGCAGATTCCAATTCATGATTCTTTCTACTCTGAACAATGCAGGCTACCCCAAGGAAACACATATCTGATGAGGTGATGGGTTCCTGGGGCAGTCTGACCCTGCTCTTTGACTTACTATTTTACTATTATTATTATTAACTTGAATAATAAATACCAAACATTAAAGGCTTATGTGAGCCAAGTACTCTGTGCTAATTGCTTTATAAGAATCACTTCAGGGGCTCCTGGGTGGCTCAGTCAATTAAGCATCTGACACTTAACTTAGGCTCATGGTTCATAGGTTTGAGCCCCATGTCGGGCTCCAAGCTGACAGTGCAGAGCATGCTTGGGATTCTCTCTCTCCTCTCTCTGCCTCTCTCTCTCTCTTTCTCTCAAAATAAATAAATAAACTTAAAAAAAAAGAATCATTTCATTTAATCTTAAAAACATCTCTCTGAAGTAGGAGTTACTACCCCCATTTTAAAGATGGAGAGACTGAGGCTTAAGTTGTTTAGCTAATTTGCCCAAGGTTACACAGCTAGTGAGTGTAAAGCCAGGATTCAACCCAGCAGTCTAGATGACTTCAGAGACTGTGCTCCCTCGGGGGAAGGGAAGCCGAAGCTCAGTCTGTTTTTCACTTTCAGCCATCACTCAAACCCCACAGGTAGTTACTCAGATGATAGAAATAAAGCTTGGCCTCAGAGTCCCGCAATTCAGTTACATAATCCCTCCACCCCCACCCTGAGTCAAAAGGATAATAATGTAAACATCCTAATATTACCCACCTCCCCCTCCCTTTGCAGATGACTCCTGGCTTCCCCTGGGAAGGAGGGGGGATGAGAACGTTCCAAGCATCCTGGGTGGGGGCAAGATCATGTGTCTTACCCAGAGCCAGCAACCCACCAAACTGGAACATGTTCCTCCTACCAATGTTGGTGACCCATTTCAGAATTTGTGTTACAATAGAAGTTAAAACCCTCTAGGGTCTAAAGACATCTTCCAAACTGGGTTTCTCCAGTTTGGATGTCAGAATACATGAGTTCCAGATCAGTCCCACTGCTATTTCTAGCCAAGTGATCTTGAACAAGTTACTTTTACCTTTGTAAGCTTTGGTTTCCTCATGTGAAACACAAGAATAATAAACACCCGCCTCGCTAGCGTATTTTGAGATCAAATGAGAATATACAGGTAAAATCACTTAGCAAAAGACCAAGTCTCACCAAACTGTGACTTATTGTATTATTAGATGCCAGAGGGTACTGCCCTGAGGTATGGGCGGCCAAAGTCAGATGGAGCCAAAGAGAAGGGGGCTCACCATCCCTTTTCAGGATCTGGCCAATGAGGCCAAGGGGAGGCTCCAGACCCATTTCTCTTCCAACTGAGTTCTCCTCAGCCTGACTGCCCCAAGGTTTCCTCCAGCCACAGGAAATTTCACAGCCAGCTGCTGGGTCAGCAGCTAGTTAGGAGCCCCAGGAAACTGCTCTTTGAGGGCAGCGTTTGGCTGGTGACACAAAAGGGCTTTGCTGTGAATTGTGGCTGTGGAGGACCGGCTTAGGAAGCCAGCTAGCCTCAAGCTCACAAGGGCAGCCTGAACACACCCTAGCTGGTGGTTCCTGGGTCTAGAGGGAAGGAGGAGCAACAAAGGGCCCCAAAGGTAGGTGACCAGATATCACATTTGCCCAAACCAGGAACTATGTGTCTTCTTGCTGCATTCTGCCCAGAGTACCAAAGGCCGGAGTGAGGGGGGCAGCCAAATCAGACACTGAATCCAGCCCCTTGAAAATCTGCTTAGGAAGCAGAGACAAGGTCTTCAAATCAGGTTGGCATGCCCTTAGGCTAGTAAAAGCCTTAAGATACCTCTAACATAACAGCTGCCCTCTATAAAATCCTATTCAAACTCTGTAAGGACAGATAGGGAAGAAGGACACAGGCCAACATCCAATACAGCCTGGGGGCATGAAAAGCACGCTGGACTGGAAGTCAGGCACCTGAATCCCTGTCCTGTTTCCATCCACTTATTTAGCTGTTGATCTCAGGCAAATCACTTCCTACTTCCTGGCTCTAGTTTCCTTACCTTTCAACTAGAGATAGCAAGCCCTTGCCAACTTCCCTAGGGCTTTTGAGAATCCTAGGACATGACTGTAATTCCCTATCCCCTAGAATAGTTGGCACCAAGTAGGCACTCAACACATACCTGCAGGGCTCAGCTCATATTAAATGTTAATAGTGAAGTTACGGGGCAAAGGAGAGAAGGCATCATCATGAATATCATCACTATCCCTAGGGCCACCTTGGCTCTGGGCACCCTTATCTACTGGCCTTAGCTGGTGGGTCATGCCCAGCCCTCTAGGACAGCAGCCTTACAAAGGTTCTCAGCTGAGCAGTAGAAGACCACCCACCAAAGCTCTGGATCATTTTGGCCCAGACAGATTCCTGGCCTCAATCCATCTTGACTACCCTCAGAGTCACTGCCTCCACCCTGTGCTAATGACAGCATTTTACAAATTTAAGACAAATATTCCCTACCCTATCCCAACACCCTATAAGGACTGTCTATGTTACTCTAAAGCAACTCCCTCCAATACCAAGCTCCTGACAAGGGCGTTATAGGAGAGGACACACAAGTGATCATGGACAGGGTAGAGTGATGTCTTGCCAAATGCCAAATATAGGGCAGCTTTGCTATGTAAGATCAGACAGGACAAGGAAACTTTAAAAAAACAAGGGATCTTTACCAGTCACAACAGAAGACATGCCAGGCAGTCAGCCTTTTTGACAGGTTGAGACGTGGTGTGCACCTAATCATCTCCTGGCCCTGTCCACAGTCTCCCAGGTCACAAAGACTGTCCTTTGTAGGGACCTTGTGTCCAGAGGAAGAGTGGATGTTTGTAGTCTGATGTGGGTGTTGGCCTCAGGCACAGTGGCGACATTATGTCTGCCAGAAAGCATGGCTGTGCCGTCACCCCCGAGGGGTCGCCAAGGCTGCCGTTTGCTGGGTTTGGCCTAGCAGAATAGCTGCGGAACCCATGGCCCTTCCACCCAGGGAAGGGGTGGTGCTGCCTGACCGGGGGCTGATGCCTACTGGGTTGGGTTCCATTTCCTGTTAATCTGGCACAAAGGAAGTGTTCTCCCACTCCCATGGCCAAAGGCCAACACCTACCATGTCCCCCACCTCCTGGCCCTTGCTGGGATGAGGAAGAAGAGAGGAGGGGCTTCTCCCTGCTCTCATGATGATCACTTCCTGTAGAGTCCCGCCGTTCCTTCAAATCAATCCATACGTGCTCACTCATATGAGTGGACATATGTCCAAGCACACACATCTGCACAGTGTGAGTCTGACTGCACCTCATAACTGCCTGCAGGGCTTGGGAAAGGAGGCCACAGGAGCTCCACTCCCCCTCAGGAAGCCTACTCTGCCATGTGTCCTACTGGCTTCTCCCATCTGGAGTAGGGCATAAGGTAGGAATGAAGGACCTGCCTGCAGGTATAAGCTCTCCTAGCCACACGCTCGTGTCTGAGCAAGCAGGAAATGTCCCCAAGGATGAAAGAGCGTCACAAACCTACACCACAGGAAATTACATCCTATGCGGGGGAGAGCCCCTTCCGCTGACTAAAAATATTTCCCCTCCTCCCAACTTCCGCCTAAAGATTGAGAAGAAACTGAGTAGAATTATGAATTCAAGGAACAGTGACAACGAGGAACAGCCACGTGACTGACAAAGAGTGTGCTGAGGAGAGTCAGCCCGGAAAGGGACACTTACATGCAGGATGGAGCCCGGAGCTCCTTCACGTATTTGCACTCTCCGTGGATGCAGAAGTCCTTGTATTTCCGAAGACATGGGTCTCTCTTCCTCCCTAACCCCTTGCCTTTCTTCTTTTTTTTCCCACGCTCCTCCTTGCTGGGTGTCACCAGAGGCTGTGGCTTGGAGGAGAAAGCAGCTGCAGGAGAAAAGTACCCTGTTAAGTTTTCGACTTTCCTGGGGTTAAGAATTCCATCCATGTCTGGACGGAAAACATACTCTGTGACCCCACCTGAAGTGAGAAGACTTGGGTAGACCCCTTGGCTCAGTGCCTCCCAGGGGCTAAAGGAGGACTGGGCAGAACAACCAGAAAGCAAAGGAGGAAGTAGAGGCTACAGGGGTCCCAAGGAACACATTTCGCAAACTCAGTTTAAGAACTTCATTCTAACAATGTTAGCTTCTATTGAGTAACTGCAGCTGACGGGGCATTTCTACCAACCTCACTCCACCGTCCGTCCCCATCTACTCCTCCACACCCACTTGGTTCTATTTTGGCCTTAAATCAGCCTCATTTCCTGATGCTGCACTCAGTGACCCACTTGCAGGAAGACAGTGTCAGAGATAAAAATTGCTTCTGGAGAAGGTACTTGGAAGGGGTTTTTTTTTTTGGGGGGGGGCTCCTAAAATAACAACAGTGTACATGTCCAGGTGGCCCCCTCTGAGGCACCTATTAGCACCAGGGTACCATGAGCTCAGGCCAGAGCCAGGCTTGGGGACCACAAGCAGGCCATGCCTGGTCAGGGCCTTGCTTTTTTGACTTCAAGCAGAATATTTACCCTGCTCTGTGCCCTTTGCAGCTCACCACTTCTCTCAAATGTCTATATACATTTATCCCCTAATGTCCCATTTATAGTTTTCCAGGATGGGGAGTATGGTGTATACAAGGGGGAGAAATATGGAAAGTAAGGAACTATCCAGAAGGAACTGGAACAATGATGACTCCCCCCCCCCCCCATTCTTTCCACACTTCAAAGGGGGAAAAATAGCCTCACACATCCAGCTGGGACTGACTATGGGCTACACCCATCAGCCCATCGGGGGTCTGATGCCAGTCCCCCCATCCCCTGCTCCCAGCAGAAAAAAATGTGCCCACTCTCCATGGCTGTAGCCATGTGTCTGGCAGAAGGGTGAACATCACATATTAGATTAGAGACTCAGGATCCTCAAGCTGGAAGTGACTTGAAAGAATATCATGGGGGCGCCTGGGTGGCTCAGTCAGATGAGCAGCTGACTCTTGATTTAGGCCCAGGTTATGATCTCACGGTTTGTGAGTCTGAGCCCTACGTTGGGCTCTGTGCTCATAGCGCACAGCTTGCATTGGATCCTCTGTCTCCCTCTCTATGCTCCTCCCCCACTTGCACTTTCTCTCTCTCTTGAAAAGAAATACATGTTAAAAAAAAAATTAATATATACAAAAAAGAAAGGATACCATGGCTTTCCACTTTCGGATAAAAAACCTGAGGTCCCCAAAGGCATGACTTGGTAAAAGTCATGCAGGGTTGAGATCAGAAATGTGGTCTCTGGACTCCATCCATGTCCTGTATTCTTTCCCAATATACCAAGGTGCCTCATACACCCTTGTCCCTTCCCCTGGACAAGTCTAGAGCACCTGGGATGTTGAACCAGGAATGAAACAATGAATGGGCTCTGAAGTCAGCAGATCTGTGCTCTAATTTCATTCCTGCGATCTTGGGCAAATGGCTTACTCTCTCTGAACCTTGGGGTTCTTAGTGAGTAGTGGATAGCAGGAGTTCAATCTGAGAGGGTTGCTACAGGATTAATTAACCCACAATAGCATAATGAGTGCCTAGAACACAGTAGGTACTTAATAAATGGTAATGGCTATTCATTTTAGATGATAGGATCCTCAGACCTCACCTAGCAAAGCCAAGAGAAGGGAAAGCAGGCAGGTGCAGTAGTCCTCAGTTTCCTCTGGTGCAGACCCAAGCACCTTCAGAGCTCAGAAGGTGAGGCAGATGCTCAGAGGAATCGAGTGACCAGAGCCGTGGTGAAATTGTGGCAGGAGGGCCAAGTCAATCAGAGAGGGGAGGAAGAGAGTGACAGGGTGACAGCCAGGCTTTTGCCAGGGACAGGGAGCAGTGAGTCAGGTTTGCAGAGGTATGAGGAGCAGGCGTGTGGGTGGAGGGTGAGTCACAGCCCAGCTCTGCCCTGACTAGGAGGAGAGGGCTAGGAGAATCCAGGTTGTTCCGGCCAGGGTGGCCCAAGAAGGCTACTATGAGGAGACGAAGGGTGGCAGCCCAGGCTCAGCTTTAGAGCTGACCCTTGATTTATACAAGCAGAGACAGCACCTGAGGGAAGTTCTGGGTAAGGAGAGGGAACGGTGGCTGAGGAGCCGGCCTAGCAGCCGGGCTAGAACAGGTGGGTATCTTTCCAAACAAATACAGTAACTCTGGGGCCCCAAGGCTCGATCCCTGCTCCACCCTCAAGAATCACTGCAGGTGGCCTGGGGCAGGGCAGTGGGCAATGCTGGAGACTCTGGACTCTGCCCTGTGCCAGTACTCAACCACAGCCACATCTGCTGGTTGGAGGATCCCACCTGGCCCTTCCTCCCTTGGAGTCTCTCTCAAGGACTCAGGATGGTCAGGAGGTCTCCAGGCTTTGTGTAGGATTTGTGGACACATAGCATTTCTGTATATCTCCCTAAGGACTTAGTGCCCACCATTCATAGCCTCCCCAGCAGGTGCTGGCCTCACCTGGGGGGCCAAGTGTTCCTCATTCCCCTCTGTTTCTCCAACCTGGAGACAGGTAGATGGAGAAGACTACACACCTACTATATTCCTAGGACCTCCACCTCTGTCATTTTACACATTATAGTCATTGGATATAGGAATCAAGACTTGCACCCATTTTTGTATAGAAACTCTAGGGAAAGCATCTCAATCATGACTTGTCCCTTACTCCAGCTTACCCCAGAGGAATGTACAAGACCCCAGACCCCTGCCTTCTCAATGTGCCCAGAAGGGCAGCAACTCGGCATGTGAAATTCAACAGCAAGAAAGACCTTGGGACCCACATTTCAGAATCCCCCAGTATGCTTGTCAGGCCCCGCAGCTTTTCCTTGAAGTCCTCCATGAATACCTCCACCCACAAGTGTGCCCAAACAGCATGAATCCTGTATCCACTTATTTTTCAATTGCCCACTGGGGTCCGAGGATGGGGAGCCCTCACACCCACCTCTGAAAAGGTCCAGGTCTGTCTCTTCCAAGTCCAGGACTTCCCTGCCCCGGCTGCCTCCCGAGGGCAGCAGCTGGTCTGTTGATTCAGTGGGAGAGTCCAGGTTGCTGGTTCCAGCTGCCAGTCCTCTTCGAAGCCGCTCCAGGCTCTCGCCAGTTACCAATGCCGAGAGCACTGCGGGTGAGGGGCAAGGCCGCATTAGACCCCGCGGTCACCACGCACCAATGCTGGCGCCCGTCCGCCAGGGAGCACGGGCCCCACCAAGTGGCCTGCGCTGGGGTCGCCGCAGCGACCTTCCCCCGTGCCCCCAGCACAGTGTCCCCAACCCCCCGACCTCCGGGGGCGTTGGCAGCCCTCTCACCTGCAGCCAGAAAGACCTTCAGTACCACCGACGGCAGCAGCTTCATGGTCCTGGACCCGGCGGAGGCGGCGAGGCAGCAATCACTTTGGAGGCGGCGGCCACGGGGCGCTGGCACGGGAGCCCGGGCGGGCGGAGCGCAGGAGATTGCGCCCGGTACGGTCTGCTGCGGGCCTCTGGGTGCAAGCCTGGCTGGGACCTGCGTGGAGCTAGCGGCCGCCGGGCGTCTGTCTGATTGCTCAGTCAGTCCGCCCGCCCAAGCCCTTGCGTCTCGGTTAGGTTGGCCAGCCACGCGCCACCCGCAGGTCCCTCGGTCGACTGAACGATTCCCGGCGCGCGGCTGGGAATAAGGCTCTGGGAGGCGCCGAAGCTCCGCCCCGCCCTCTCCCCCCCTCCCGCGCTGGGCCGCTCGCCCGGCTCCCGGCGCCGGCCGCGCAACCCCCGCAGCCCCCCACTCAGCGGGCGCGGCGGGGGAAGGGGCGGGAGTAGGGGGCGGCGCTCACATATTTTGGGACAAGGCCAGGGCAGCCGTCGCCAGGCTGTGGGTAGTGCTACTGACCGGCAGGTGGCGGGGACTAGTTCCTACCTTTCCCCAGACGCTTGTCGCGCTGCAGCCTTGTGACTGCTACGCTCTGCCCTTGGACACCTCTCTTTCTGCGCTGGTTCCAGGCTGGTCCCTCCAGCCATCCCTGCTCCAAACCAGGCATCTGCACCCATGTCACCTTCTGAAAGAAGACACTTCCTTTTTTGCCTAGCAATACAGCAAATAGTAAATGATAATTTATTTTATCGTTTAAAAATTAGACGCATGAAAAAAATTAGACACACGAATGGCAGCAGGTCTCATGAGCTACAAGTAATCAGAGTTGCAGTTGCAGCAAAAACAAAGGAAGTTAGTATTCCTCCAGCAGCTAGAGTGGCTTCCCTCCATGTTTCTCGCAGGGGGATAAAGTCTTCATTAAGATTTTTGAACTATGGATTATAGTTCCCAGGCTTCTGGGATTGGAAAGACAACGGTTGTGCAGCAAGCCTCATACTTTTTTTTTTTTTTTTTTTTTTGACTTGGAACAGCACCTTCTTCTCCAACGTAAAAACTGAGACCTTCTTCCACAGGACCCAGCTGGTTAGCCTAAGTTGCTATTTTCAACAGGTGCCAGGAGATTGATGCGTTTCTCTTCCAACCTATGTGTTTTTACAGGGGTCTTCGGCAGTCAGTGTCCTGACCCAAAGAAATTACTCTCCCAGTAGATATTTCAGCTCCCAGGGACGTACTGGGGAGGGAGTTGTATGACATAGGGCTGGGTTGGCATTCAGAGCCCTCAGTTTGTGCCAGATAGAGCTGCTTGCCTGATTCAGCCCATGTGTAGGGATAAAAACAGGCCTCCTATTTATACACAGGCTATCCCACTGTCTCTCTCCGTCTCCACTTTTGCAGGGGATCTGCCCTCTTGACTTGCCCCTAGCAACCACTCCCAGGCTTAGGTTTCCATAGGAAACACTATGGAAATCACTATCTGGAATCACTACAGATCTAAGTTGGAATATTGACCTTGCCACTTATTGAGTGAGTGTGAACAAGATATTTAATCTCACTGTGCCTCAATTTCCAAATCTCTCAAATGGGAATGATAATAATGTGTATTTTATAGAGAACTTTTTAAAGATTGAATGAAGAGGGACACCTGGGTGTTCCAGTTGGTTAAGCATCCAACTCTGGGTTTTCGCTCAGGTCATGATCTCATGGTTTGTGAGTTCGAGCCTCGAATCAGGCTCTGTGCTGAAATCAAGGAGCCTGCTTGGGATTCTCTGTCTCCCCCTCTCTCGGCTCCTCCCCTGCTCATGCTTGCTCTCTCTCTCTCTCTCTCTCTCTCTCTCTCTCTCTCAAAAGCAAATAAATAAACTTAAAAAAATAAAGACTTTACAAAGAAACATATATAAAGCAGTAAGTACACTGCCAGTCTTATTATAAGCCCTCAGTAAATGTGACCTGTTATCTTATTATCACTAGGCATTCTATCCTGACTACTCCATTCCCTTAGAAGTCTCTTTTCTCTCCCTTCTCCCCAGGTCTGAGGCTATATGTTGGGCTGGTATCAGGCGGAAGCTCACCTATCACCTATTTGGCCAAGTGCCACTTTGGGATTATTCTTCTGGGTGATCATTAGTACCTCTCTGGATGATCACCACCCAGGCCACACCTTAGTTCTCAGCAGCTGCCTGACCACCTCCTTCCCCCAAACCAAGCCACGTTAGGGTCAGGGCTCTCCCCAGGGGAGGGCGGAGGGAAACACTTCCTGACACACAGCCAAGTCACCCCCTTCCCCCCCCCCCCTGCTGCCAGGTTCACACCCCGCTCTCCTGTCCCAGCCTGCCTCTCCCTTTGCATGCTCTGTCCTTCCGCCTTCTCACCTCCACATCAGCCTTAGCCCCATTCATGGGGCAACTCCAAGCTTTCATCACACCTAGGAGACTTACCCCACCTTGGTTTGCGTGTCAGGCAGGTCTTACGGGAAGGGCATGGAAAAAGAAGACAAAAGGCCTGGAATAATTTTGGGACAGTCACTTCCCCTCTGAGAACCTTGAGTGTCCTCTGACCAAAAAAAAAAAAGAATCACGATTCACGCTGGGGCAGCCTCATTGTCATCTTTATTCCACAAACATACACTGAATGCTTTTCAGGCACTAGGGACACAGCAGTAAACAAGACGACTAAGAATATGTTCTCAGGGAGCTTATGTTCTACAGAAAGGGAGACAGGCAACGTATTAAGTAAATAAAAAAGGAAAAGCAGATACAGTTACAAATGTTATAAGGAAAGTTAAAATACAATGATATCCTGTAGGATGATGTGTCCCAGTGCCTGAGATGACACTTGAGATTTGGTGACTGATCAGCAAAGTCCTCTCTGAGCAGGTGACATGTAGGCTGAGGCCCGAGTAAAAAGAAGGAAACAGACTTGTGGTCATCCATTGCAAAAGCATTCCAAGTCATGCAAATCGTGCAAAAACTAAAGTGGGAACAAATTGGAGCATTCAGGGAACAGCAAGAAGGCCAGAAAGGAAGGATGGATATGAGGTGACACTGAAGCAAAGGCTAGGGACAGATAACAGAAGACATAACAGGCTGAGGTAGATGCTGGGTTTTATTCTCTATCCCTGTGAGCATCAAATAGATGTTGATGGGAAAGCACAACTATGCAGGATTTTTCATGTCCTCCTCCTTCACTTGCTCTCCAGCTGTCAAGTGCCGTGGATAAACTCCTAAGGAAGCAGAGTCCAAACAGGCCACTCCATTTCCCCAAGTGTCTATGGAACATGAACAAACTGAGGCTTGGAGACTGGCTCTGGGCCACCAGTGAGTCACAAGGAGGCAAATCCAAAGCAGAAATCCTGGCATCCTAATCTCCAGCCCCGTGCTAGGTTCCCTGGTCTCTGGAAAGACAGGCTCCATGGGACACTGACTCACTGCTAAGCCATACAGACCTTGATTTGGGGAGAGGACTCACAAACCGAGGGGGAGGAGGTGGGAGCAAGGTGTACTGGCGGTGAGAAGAAAGGGGAGAAAGGGACTTGGAGCGGGAACCAGCCTGAAACCCTTGTCCAGTGTGGCTGAGATGTCTATGTTAGTAGATTGGTTCCTGCAAACCTGGCTGTGCAGCAGCATTACCTGGGAATGTATTAAAGATAAAAAGGTCCAAGCTCCTCCCAGTCCTCCTAATTCAAAAACCTCCTGGGGTGGGGCCCAGGTATTTATACTTTTGTCGGTAATCCTGACATCAGCCAGGTTCAGAAGCACCGGTCTGTATGATTCACTGGGGTAACATACCGAGCATCTGAACAAAATCTGAACCTCTGAGGCAGAGGCAGAGGCACTTTTGGTAAGGATACTTCTGTGCTCAACACCTCACACACATTTTCTTGCATGAGCCTCATAATTGCCCTCAGACTAGATATTCCTCCATCCTCTAAGGGGCTAAAGCTAAAACAGGTAACAGTCCAAGGTCACCCAGCTAGTGAGAATCTAGGCCTCAATTTGAATTCCTTCCTTTTTTCCTGGGCCTGTGTTCTTAAGCTCAACACTGCCCTTAACAAATGGGTGAGACAATGGCTGCCCTATCTCTGCTTCCACAGACAGTAACATCATCAGCTTTACCGAGGCTCAGGGCTCCACCTGTCCTGCAGGGGGACGGTGATAAGGGTCTGCCTCACAGGCTGGAAAAAAGGACCAGGTAGGACAGCAGAGCAGCTAGTGAAATGAGTATACCCTTGGGAGCCAGACATTCAAGGGTTCAAATTTTGAACATGCTATTTTTTAGCTTTCTAACTTAGGACTTGTTATTCAACTTCTCTGACCTACAGTTTGTTCATCTGCAAGATGGGAATAATAATAGTAATAATAAAGCCCTATTATTATAGGGCTTTGTGATGGTTAAGTCAGATCATGTGTATAAAGCAGAATATGATGGGTGGCACATGGTAGGTGCTTACTTGGTGACAGCTGCTATTAACAACTGCTTCAAACCTCACCCCCCACCCCCAAATCCCCAAGTGTTCTCTTTCTTTCTTTCTTTCTTTCTTTTCTTTCTTTCTTTCTTTCTTTCTTTCTTTCTTTCTTTCTTTCTTTCTTTCTTTTTCTTTCTTTCTTCCTTTCTTTCTTTCTTCCTTTCTTTCTTTTCTTTCTTTCTTTCTTTTTTTCTCTCTTTCCCACCTCTCTCTTTCTTTCCCTCCCTCCCTCCCTTCCTTCCTTTAAGCAGGAACTTTATTTTTTTTTTAATTTTTTTTAACGTTTATTTATTTTCGAGACAGAGAGAGACAGAGCATGAATGGGGGAGGGTCAGAGAGAGGGAGACACAGAATCTGAAACAGGCTCCAGGCTCCGAGCTGTCAGCACAGAGCCCGACGCGGGGCTCGAACTCACAGACCGCGAGATCATGACCTGAGCTGAAGTCGGCCGCCCAACCAACTGAGCCACCCAGGCGCCCCTAAGCAGGAACTTTAAAAAGGTGCTGCTTGGTCATGGGGCAACCATCCTCCCTCAGAGCTGAAGTGGTCTCTCTCTGCTCAGAGATGGCCATGCTTATGATGAGAGGGTAGACTCCAAGGCCTCCTAGAGTTTTGAAAACGTTTACCCAAGATAGCAACCCTGGTTCAGTTCTCAGAGAATAGCATGTGTCCCCTGGGGGAGGGGACTCAGCCACCTTCCCCTTCCACTCTGACCAGGAGGAGTGAGTCCTAATCAGACCCAGAGCTCTGGCGGCCAGGGAAAGGGCACCTCCACTGAGGGTACTACTATCACCAGGGGCCATGAGCCCAGAGTTACCTAAACTTGAAAGTTCATACTTAAGGGGTCATTGTTCCCTGCCTCAGTCTGCCTCAGTTCCCTCCTCTGCATCCCCATCTGAGCCAGTTGATCAGGCAGTTTTGGGGGTACAGCTGGATCTGTACTCAGATCCACCCTTTGGAGCCCGCTTGTACCTCCTCTGCTGACTGGAGGTTCCTGGAGATAGTGCCAGATAACATACTTCGTGCACACCCAGGAGTGAACGGGATCTCCTGTCTGATTGCCTGGGGTCAGGATCTATTTGCATAGGATGAAGACTAGGAACTGATGATTTGGGGAGAGGGTACAGGGGCATGAGGAGTCCCTGTCATTGCCAGATGTTGAGGAAGGAATATTTATAAGGTGCTTGGCTCAGGCCTGGATTTCAAGCCATCCTCCTCCATTTCTGGGCCCATTTCTGGGACTTTGAGGGATTAACGTCTCCAGTCTCAGGATGTTGTCACTTTGGCCGTCCCATAGCACAGATGGCTGTCTGTCATCAAAGAGAGGGCAAGTGATTCTTCTTGTCCAACACACAACCCACTCTCCTCTTTAAGCCTCAGGTTCCTCACACGGAAAACGAGAGGTTGAAACAACTGTTCTGTATTCAGGCACCGGCCGGTAAGTTCCATCATGAATTGTTCGCAGGCATGCTGCTATCCAAAGGCCTGCTGAGACAATTCTATGGCAACGAACAGTGCTTGATCTATGAGGCATGATAACGTTTCTCTCGGTGCCTCAGCTTCTTCGTCTCTCAATGTGGAGAATAACAGTCTACTTAGGGGGTCCTTGTGACTAGGGACGTAGCACCTCTGAAAGTGCTTGGCAAAATGGAAAGCCCTAAATAAATAGGTCAGTACCATTATTACTAACTTCTCCAGGGTTCAGCCTTGGAATGAGGTCACATCACATCCTGTACCAGAATTGTGTAAGTTTGGTTCCCCTTAGAAATGCGATCACAGGGGCTCCTGGGTGGCTCAGTCAGTTGAGCGTCTGATTCTTGATTTCCGTTCAGGTCATGATCCTTGCGGTCTTGAGATCAAGCCCTGTGCTGGGCTCCACGTTGAATGTGGACGCTGCTTGAGATTTTCTCTCTCCCTCTGCCCATCTCCTCTGCACTCAATCTCTCTCTCTAAAAAATAAAATAAAAATAAACAACAACAACAACAACAAAAGAAATGCGATCAGAGAGCTGCAATTTAGCAATTTAACCTTATCTATTTGCTTTTTTTTTTTTTTAAACTGAGGGTGGATCTAAGACAATGATTCACAAAGGAAGAGATACTGCCCCCTAAGGGTCATTCTACAAATCTGCGGGGAGTCCTCAGGCATTTGGAGGAAAAGATGTCAGGCTCAATTAAAACGTGCCCCACCCCCCACCACACTGTCCTACATTCCACATGCTTTGTAAAGAGTACAAATAAAGCATGCAGAATTGTATCTCTATAATTATTTCAGTTTTTTAAACTTCACATTTTTTTAAAGTTTATTTATTTATTTGTTTAAGTAATCTCTACGCCCAGTATGGGTCTCAAACTCACAACCACAAGATCAAGAGTCACATGCTCTTCCAACTGAGCCAGCCAGGTGCCCCTCTCTATAATTATTTTTTTTTGAGTTTATTTATTTATTTATTTATTTGAGAGAGACAGAGACAGCATGAGTGGGAGAGGGGCAGAGAGAGATGGAGAGAGAGAGAATCACAAGCAGGTTCTGTGTTGACAGCACAGAGCCCCATGTGGGGTCTGAATCCACAAAACCATGAGATCATGACGTGAACCCAAACCAAGGGTCAGGCCCTTAATGGACTGAGCCACGCAGGCGCCCCTCTATAATTATTTTAAAATACTTTTGAAAACCGGGGGCACCTGGGTGGCTCAGTTGGTTAAGCATCTGACTTCGGCTCAGGTCATGATCTCACAGCTTGTGAGTTCGAGTCCCGTGTCAGGCTCTGTGCTGACAGCTCAGAGCCTGGAGCCTGCTTCGGATTCTGTGTCACCCTCTCTCTCTGACCCTCCCCTGCTCACACTCTCTCTTGCTTTCTCAAAAAAAATAAAAATACTCTTGAAAACCTATGTATAGGAAAAAAACCTGGAAAAATACATCAAAATGTTAACATGGACAGATTTCTACAAAAGAGAAAAAAGTAAATGTGTAGATGCCATATTCTCTGTGAACTTTATTTCAGGATAGTAAAGGAATGTTACTGTATTGGCTCTAAAAAAATTGATTCCGAAAGGATTGAGGACCACTAAAACCAGAGGTAGTCACATGAGAAGCTTCTATGTATCCTTTGTAAAACTGCTGTTCTAGATACTATTACATATAAGGTCCCTGGCCATTGCCTGAATAAGGTGTAATAAATTCCTCTTGTAGTTGAATGTTAGAAATTTTGACTCTCATGACCATCTGGCATAGCTCCTTCCTTTTATTAGATAATGACAAATGTGGAATTCATGTGTTCCCTTTTTGCCTCCACCTCCAGGAAGCTCACAATTAAGTTTTGATTCTCAGCTGCAATGATTATCTCTAGCCTAGAATTTTGAAGACAACTATTTCTTTCTTCTCCAATTTGGTTTCATTATGAGGGATCGTGTTTTAAATATTTACTTGTATCTGTGTCTTTTATTGTCTTTAAATCTTTTCTGGAAGTAAGGGGAGCATAAATAATTAATGTGAAGCTCAAAAATCACATACCTGCAGTTGTCTTCCCAACACTTCCTGAGTCTGGAAATCTCGGGGGGCCTGGAAAGCCTGAGGCAGAGCAATTTAGGGCAGGTGCAGGTGCTTTTGTGCTGCAGACTCAGTCTCTCTGATACCTCTTCCTCCTCTCCTTCAAACGCCCTCACCCCTCTACTCCAGATGGAGTGTGGGCATTATGAGGAGTAGAAGCAGGATCCAACTGTCAGGGCTCACTCCAAGTGCTGGCTGGATCTGGGTGGTCTGGGGTCAAGTTGCGTATCAGGGAAGGGCACCAGCTCCAGGGTCAGAGAAGCCCAGACCTCCAACAGGAGAGACTCTCCCACCACACACGTTCTGCTAGCATCTTGTCTGAATCCCTCAGAGCATAGGCTTTGGAACTCAGGCTGAGGCATGCAACTGACCCCTTCCTGAACCCTGGCCCACTAGCCCTCAGCTATGACTTTGGCCAAGGTACCTCTGAGGCTCAGTTTCCTTATTCAGATGGATACCTACCTCCAGGGGCCATGGTGAAAACTCATAGAGGTGACCTGAGAGGTGCTAAGGCAGTGCTGGAAGCAGTCAGAAGCCAGTGGATACTGCTCCCCAGGGGGAAGGGGGGCAGCCCTGCAGCCCTGGGTCAGTGTTACTCTTGCACCAGTCTGCCACCCCCAGCTGGAGGCAAGAGTTTGCGTTAAATATCAGCTCCTCACTCAGTAGCTATGGCAAATGGCTTAACCTTTCTGAGCCTCACTGTTCTTATAATAAAGTGGGAATAATGAAATGTGCCTCATATTGGCGGTGTGAGTAAAATTATTAACAGTGGTTATTTTGGGGTAAGGGCATTGTGAAAATGTGTTATGTTTTATGCATATGGGCTTTTGCTGTTTTTTCTACAACAAATAGGAATTTAAAAAACATGAATTATTTATCTATTGTAAGTCATTTCAAAACATGCCTTTTCTAAAAAAAAAAAAACTTAAATTTACTGAGTGCTCACTACATTTTTGGCATTGTTCTGAGCACTTTATTTTTTGATATTTATTTTTTAATGTTTGTTTGTTTGTTTGTTTGTTTATTTTGAGAGAGAGGGAGAGAGAGAGAATCCCAAGCAGGCTCTGAGCTGTCAGCACAGATCCCAAAGTGACGGTGAGTTCATGACCCGAGCCTAAACCAAGAGTCAGATGCTTATCCAACCGAGCCACCCAGGTGCCCCTGCTCTGAGCCCTTTATATACATTATCTCATTTAATTCTCCCAACAGTTGAGGCACCTGGGTGGCTCAGTCTGTTAAGCGTCTGACTTCAGCTTAGGTCATGATCTTGCTGTTCCTGAATTTGAGCCCTGCGTCAGGCTCTGTGCTGACAGCTCAGAGCCTGGAGCCTGTTTCAGATTCTGTGTCTCCCTCTCTCTTGGCCCCCCCTGCACTCGCACTCTGTCTCTCTCAAAATTAAACTTAAAAAAAAAATTTAGTTCTCACAACAGTCCTCTGAGGAAGATAGTATGTTCATCCCCAGTTTAGAGACAAGAAAACCAATGTGGTTTTTTTTATTTTACTTTATTTTTTTTTAATTTACATCCAAATTAGGTAGCATATAGTGCAACAATGATTTCAGGAGTAGATTTCTCAATGCCCCTTACCCATTTAGCCCATCCCCTCTCCCACAACGCCTCCAGTAACCTTCTGTTTGTTCTCCATATTGAAGAGTCTCTTATGCTTTGTCCCCCTCCCTGTTTTTATATTATTTTTGTTTCCCTTACCTTAGGTTCATCTGTTTTGTCTCTTAAAGTCCTCATATGAGTGAAGCCATATGATTTTTGTCTTTCTTTGACTAATTTCACTTAGCATTATACCTTCCAGTTCCATCCACATAGTTGCAAATGGCAAGATTTCACTCTTTTTGATTGCCGAGTAATACTCCATTGTATAGATATACCACTTCTTCTTCATCCATTCATCCATTGATGAACATTTGGGCTCTCTCCATACGTTGGCTATTGTTGATAGTGCTGCTATAAACATTGGGGTGTATATGTCCCTTCGAAATAGCACACCTGTATCCCTTAGATAAATACCCAGTAGTGCAATTTGCTGAGTTGTAGGGTAGTTCTATTTTTAATTTTGGGGGTAACCTCCATACTGTTCTCCAGAGTGGCTGCACCAGCTTGCACTCCCACCAACAGTGCAAAAGAGATTGTCTTTCTCCGCATCCTCGCCAACATCTCTTGTTGCCTGAGTTGTTAATGTTAGACATTCTGACAGATGTAAGGTGGTATCTCATTGTGGTTTTGATTTGTATTTCTCTGATGATGAGTGATGTTGAGCATTTTTTCATGTGTCGGCTGGCCATCTGGATGTCTTCTTTGGAGAAGTGTCTATTCATGTCTTTTGCCCATTTCTTCACTGGATTATTTGTTTTTTGGGTGTTGAGTTTGAGAAGTTCTTTATAGATTTTGGATACTAACCCTTTATCTGATATGTCATTTGCAAATATCTTCTCCCATTCTGTTCGTTGCCTTTTAGTTTTGCTGATTGTTTCCTTCGCTGTGAAGAAGTTTTTTATTTTGATGAGGTCCCAGTAGTTCAAGAAAACCAATGTGTAAGGAAGTTGAGCAACTTGCCCCGCTTGTTGTGAGTGAATCTATACATGTGATACACTTTCATAAAACTATAATGGATACATACATACATGGATGTATACATACACATGGATATACACATAGACAAATGAATGCATGTAGAAACAATTGGAATCTGAATAAGGCCTGCAGTCTAGCTAACAGTATTGTACCTATGTTATTTTCCTGATTTTGATATTGTGCTATCTTTATGTAAGATATTACCATTGGGGAAAGCTGGGTGAGGTCCAGCTGGAGACCTCTCTGTAGCTTTTTTTTTTTCCTGCAACTTCTTCATTTCTTATTCTATAGACTCTGATAAATATATAGTCAAAAATTTAAAAAGTTCTTAAAAACTAAAAGTTTTTTTTAAAGCTTATTGTAAGGATTACATGAGATAATGTGCCTAGAACACAGGGTTGGATTCAATTGACATTTCAATATATATTTTTGGGGCGCCTGGGTGGCTCAGTCGGTTGAGCGCTGACTTTGGCTCAGGTCACGATCTCGCGGTCCGTGAGTTCGAGCCCCGCATCGGGCCCCTGTGCTGACAGCTCAGAGCCCGGAGCCTGTTTCAGATTCTGTGTGTCTCCCTCTCTCTGACCCTCCCCCGTTCATGCTCTGTCTCTCTCTGTCTCAAAAATAAATAAACGTTAAAAAAATATATATATAGGGGCGCCTGGGTGGCGCAGTCGGTTAAGCATCCGACTTCAGCCAGGTCACGATCTCGCGGTCCGTGAGTTCGAGCCCCGCGTCGGGCTCTGGGCTGATGGCTCAGAGCCTGGAGCCTGTTTCCGATTCTGTGTCTCCCTCTCTCTCTGCCCCTCGCCCGTTCATGCTCTGTCTCTCTCTGTCCCAAAAATAAATAAACGTTGAAAAAAAAATTAAAAAAAAAAAATATATATATATATATGTATATATATATTTTCTTTCTTCCCCACTCTGGGAGTGACTATTTTCACAGATATAGTAATAATGGCCTCCATATAGTGTGTTCTATGTGCTAGGCTTAATTTCCATGCATTGTTTCACTTAATAAAACCTAAAAGGCATGGGTCCTTATATTTATTCCCCATTTGCTCATAGGAAAACTAAGGTTCTGCAGTGACAAATCTCTTCTCCACTTGTTAGAAAGTGACCAAGCCTGGATTTACACCAAGGCAGTCTGTTCATGACACCACTCCATCCCCTCCAGGTTCAGCTCAGAGTATTGCATAAAGGTATGCTTTGAACCTTGGAAATCATCTACCCCAACTGTCTCAGTTTATACAAAGAAAACACGCTAGAAAGGGGAAGGGCTTTGGTCAAGAACACCTAATAAATCTGTGACTGAGCCAGGATGAGAACCCAGTGTTTGGATTCCTGGATCAGGGTATTTTCCAGTGCCCACAGGCAAGGCTGCTCACCCATATAGCATACTTCCTCTGAACCCTGCCTTGGAGACAACTGGTGCCCACAGATAGACCTGCGGGTTCTCACATCCCTCACCCACCCGCACAGCTCAGGCCACTCAGGACCCAAAGGTAGGAGTGGGGCCCTGGGAGAGTGGAGGCATGGTGACCCTCTACTGCAGGCAGCCTTGAGAAGTAGGGTAGTTAGGGTCACAGAGAAGGCAAGGGCAGACCCTCTGAACTTTGGCAGGAATGGGGGTGGGAAAGGAGGCTATGTGCAAGAGGTCCTTGTTCCTGTCCCCCCTCAGGCTCTCCTGAGTCACTTGCTCTGAGGTTGGGGCACATTCTTGAAGGGGATGGTCACAGGGATTCCAGGCCCTCTCAGGCCCTAGGCCAGTTTCTATTCTTCCTGGGGCTGAAACCAACTCCCACCTCAGACTCAGCACCCGGTTTCCACATGGTAATATGATGACTCACTCCATTCCTATCTTGGGACCTCCTTGGACTTGGGGCAAATCGCTCCAAGTCCAGACCTGGGGTTGGTGGGAAGGGTCATCAGCCCAAGTCCCATTTCCCAGGGAGGAGGGGTGTCCCATGTAGCTAGTGGAGGGTTTGACTCACGTTCAAAAGAGCACGATTGGCCCTCTTTCTCCATCCTTGTTGCGCGGCTCCCACATCCCATCCCGCCGGGCCAATCCAGGGAATGTTGGAGCATTAAGGACCCCTCCCTTTCCTCTTGTCACCTCATCGCCCTGGCAAGTCCACTGGGGAAGCAAACCCTGCAGCCTAGTGGACCAAGCGATCCTGTCCGCGGGGAGCAGCGCCCTCGTGTGGCCTCCAGGAGAAACGCGTTTATTTCCCAGCACCCTCCCCCCCAACCCCCCTCCCCACCCCAGCCCCTTTCTATGCTCTCATTGAACAAGAATTTATTGAGTGCCGTTAGGTACCTGCTCTGGGGGCCCCGGGGAAGAAGATAGGTAAAATACCTGCTCTGTGAACGGTACATTCCAGTGTGTGTGTAGGTGTGTGTGTTGGGGGGGGGGGGGGAGGTGCAGGCAATATACGACAAATACACGAGGCAGATACTAGTAGTGATAACTGTTAGAAAGAAAATGAAACTGAGAAATGTGATGGAAAAACAGGGCTGGATGGAAAAAAAGAAAAAGGTCTCCTTGAATGGGTAACGTCTAAGATGACACTTAGGTGACAGGGATCCAGTCATATAACCATCTGGAAGGAAAACTTCCCTTGCAGAGATGAGAACTAGAAGACCCCCAGGCAGGAACAGGCTTTACATAATAGACAAAGACCAGGACAGCTAGAAAGGAATCAGCAAGAGAGAATGGTACGAGATGTGGTCATGGAGGTAGGCTAGGGCCAGACTACAGATTTTATAGGTCATGACGGAGTTTGATTTTTCTTCTAGAAGTAATAGGAATGTATTGGGTGAGGTTTGAGAAGAGTAACATAGCTTGATTACCTTTTAAAACAATTCCTATGGCTGCTGTGCAGAGAATGAACTTCGGCCAAGGAAGAGTGGAGGCAGGGGGATTATTGCAAGAGATTAAAAGCTATAGAGATAATTCAGGTGACACATGGTGGTGGCTTGGAACAGGGCAGAAATGGAGGATGTGGGAGATGTGGTTGGATGCTGGGTTTACTTTGAAGGAAGAGCCAAGAGGACTTGCCAATAGACCACATTTTCTTCTGCTCCTTTGGCCCTGGGAACTCCATACACACACTCTAGTTGGCTCCTCTATCCTCACTGGGGGTCTGGGTTACAGAGGCAGACCCCAGGGACCCAGCTAAATTGCAAAGTTTCCAGGATCAAACAAAGGAACTTAAGACTCAGGCGTTGTGTTCTCCATGAACTGTCTCCACTTTCCATTATTAGCCCATTTAATGGGAGGGTACTCTGCCTGTTGTCTCCCTTACTCGATCTAGCCTGGCTTCTATACCCCTAGTTACTCATTAAGACATTTGTTTATCCAAATAGGGGCCCTTAGGGTGTATTGGTGACACCCAAAACAGTCCTGGGGGTGGTGGTGTTTGTATCTGATACAGAGTAGGGGGCAGGATCATCTGATGATCTCAGTCTTCAGACCCAGGCCAGTGACTTACTTATGTTAATTTACACAAAACACAGTGGGGTCAGACCTGATCCCACAGAAAATGCACACAACATTTTTGCCCCAGGCTGGGCATTTCTTTAGAGCCTGGGAAAGATCAGGCTAGCCTTACAAACATTTTCGGGCAGCAAGGGCTGGGGAAAGCAAGCAAGAAAGGGGATTACCCAGTTGGCTCTGGAGCCAGCAGGCCCTGCTCTGTTTGTGTTGCGCTGCATGGAGGGTGGGGGTGCATTATAAATGCAGCCAGCCAGAGGGCCCCTGGCTCAAAACCTAGGACTCAAAACCTAGGACTGCACCATCCCTGGGAGTCTGTGCAAGCCTCCCCAAGATGAAGCTGCCAGGCCAGGAAGAGTTTGAAGTCTCCAGTGCTTGTGAAAATGTGCCCACAGGAGAGCTGGAGAATGGCCCTGGCTCTTGCCCCAGCCCTGACGGCACCTCAGACACAGACAGAGGGGATCGGGGGGTACCCACGGACCCTCTGCTCTTCATTCAGCTGAATGAACTTCTGGGCTGGCCCCAGGCACTGGAGTGGAGAGAGACAGGCAGGTGAGTGGGACCCAGGGCAATTTTATGGGGTCTTGCCCCTTCCCCATATGGTGACTCCTCCTGTTTGGGGAGATGCTCTGACCCAATTAAGAGTTCCTCTCTGTGCTCTCCAATTCAGGCCCTCACTCTCCATGATGCTCAGTTTTCTCTGCAGTCTACTTTTGAGTTCCCCAAGACCCCAGATGAGGGGTGAATGTCCAGGAAGGGGCATGCTATGCACCACTGGGCCCAGCCTCCCCCCCCCCCCCCACCATTGCTCTACTTTCCCTGGCTCTCCTGTGTTCCCACAACCTGGACCTGGGAGAGATGGCCCCAATAACACAGTCTATTCCTCTCCACCACAGGTGGGTGCTGTTTGAGGAGAAGCTGGAGGTGGATGCAGGCCGGTGGAGTGTCCCTCACGTGCCCACCCTGGCACTGCCCAGCCTTCAGAAGCTCCGCAGCCTACTGGCCGAGGGCCTTGTGCTCCTGGACTGTCCAGCTCAGAGCTTCCTGGAGCTCGTGGGTATGCTGGGAGCCTGTACAGGGAGGGCCTGAGTAGCTATGCCATTTCCCTAAGACTTCCCCCCAAAGCCTTGGAACTTTCCAGAGCTCACCCCACTGCACCCTAGGGATTATCCGTCCCTGTCACAGGGAGGAGATGGAAAAGCAGAATGGAGGAGCAACTTTCCTGAGATTCCCAGAAGGGAAAGGGAGCCAGGCAGAGGGGAAAGGGGAAGAGTGTGGGGACAGGGAGCTCTCAGGAGAGGGTTGAAGGCCCATCTCTATTCTTTAGAACAGGTGACAAGAGTGGAGTCGCTGAGCCCAGAGCTGAGAGGGCAGCTGCAGGCCTTGCTGCTGCAGAGACCCCAGCATCTCATCCAGCCCACAGGCACCAGGCCCTGCCAGGGTGAGAGGCCCCTCCCTGGGCCCAGGACCAAAAGCCCTGGGTGGGAGGGTCCCAGATCCCCCCTGCGCTTCTTGGACTAAGAGCAGCCTAACCTTGGCTCAGACCTCTCACCCCGGGGCCTCAACCCAGGCCTCGTGGGTGAGAAGTGGAGGTAACGGTGAGGGGAGAAGAATGGAGGGGCCAGAGTTTTGTGAAGGGACGCTCTTGACAGGCACCGTGCCAGGAGCTTTACATGCAGTATATTCTCATTTCATCTTCACAACCATCCGGTGAGGCAGTACCACAATTAGCCCCATTTTAGTGATGAGAAAACTGAAGCTCAATGAGGGGAACTCTAGTTTTCATAGTTTATCACAGGTAAACCTGGTCAGGGAGCCCTGGTGTGTCCACCTCCAAAGCCTGTACTTACTCTCTGCCTGATCGTGTTTCGAAGGGTCTGCTCATCCAAGAGAGGCTTCTCACAGTGAGGAAGCCCCGCTGAAGGAACAGGTTTGTGGTCCTTCCTTGGGCAGGGCTGGGAGAGGAGTCAGGCCTCATTATTAATCAGTACCCTACCAAAATCTGCCTTCCCACGTAACCACTCATCCATGTGTCTCTTTGAACCCCCCATCCAGCGTCAGAACCCTCTGAGACGGAAGCTGCCTCCAGGGGCTGAGGCAGGGGCTGTGCTGGCAGGAGAGTTGGGCTTCCTGGTACGGCCCCTGGGGGCCTTTGTACGACTGCGGGATCCAGTGGTGTTGGGGCCCCTCACTGAGGTGCCCCTTCCCAGCAGGTGAGGCTGTGGGGAGTCGGGGGTCCTGGAGCCCAGAAGGATCTCTACTGGGGAGGGGGTTGAGAAGTCTCTGGTTCAGTTCTCTGAGGGGGCGTGAGTGGGGATGGTGCTCAGGGGTCTGGGGAGGGGGTGGTGGTCAGGGCTGCAAAGTAGGTGTGAACATGATGAGTGTATGAATGGGGGCTGGTAGGAAGGTCAGAGGTCAGAGCTGCCTTGTGGGATAGCAGTCGCTTATTTTCTCTGGGGCCTGGTTCCTCCCTCAGGTTTTTCTGTCTCCTCCTTGGTCCCTCCACACTGGGAAGGGGCTATCATGAGATGGGCCGGGCCATGGCCGTCCTCCTCAGTGACCGGGTGAGCTGGGCAGGCAAGCGCGTGCGTGTGTGAGTGTGTGCACGCACGCGCACTTTTGCCAGTGAGAGTGCACACTGTGGCCTCTAGATGTGACTGAATACAGCAATGAGGCAGAGTGTGGCTTTGTGTCTGTGCACGTGAGGACTTAAGTTTTCTTGGCTACCAATGTAGCCCCCTTAACTAGGACACTGCTGGCACACGGTAGGCCCCCAATACTCACTGCATGCATGTATTAATGAAGGAATGCTTGAATGACTTGTGTCTAGCTTTGAGATTGTAAAGATTCATGTAAAGGTCCAGATCGGCATTTACTGCCCCTTTCTGCCCCTATCCCTAGCAATTCCAGTGGTCAGTTCGTCGGGCCAGCAGCCTTCAGGACCTTCTGGCAGCCTTGGATGCCTTCCTAGAGGAGGTGACAGTGCTTCCTCCAGGTCGGTGGGACCCGACAGCCCGGATCGCCCCACCCAAATGTCTGCCTTCCCAGCACAAAAGGTATATGGGGGTCTCCTCCACAGACCTTGGGTCCAGTTCCACTGTTGAGGAGGGGAGGGGATCCCAGGAAAGGGATACTTTTCTTTGGATTCAGGGTCTGCTGGCAGAGATAAGAGCAGCCACCAGGAGGCAGCAGGCCCAGTCACGTTTCGGTTGGAGATCCTCAGGCAACCTGGGTTCCCCTTCTCTTCAGGCTCCTCTCACAACTGAGGGAGGTCAAGGGCCCATCTGCCCAGCATGGGGCCCTGGCTGAGGACAGACATGGTCACTGGCCACATGTGCCCAGCCCAGAGTTACAGCGGACAGGCAGGTGAGGTGAGCTGGGTGAGAGCAGGGGTAAGGGTCCCGGGAGGGGAGAGGGGTCACAGGGGCACAGAGGTGTATGCTCACGATGGAGGGGCTCAGCCAGTCACAGGGAAGGTAGCAGGGATAGGGGCGTGGGGTGTGGGCACTTGGGTCACTGACAAACCATGGGTGGGAGGCTGTTTGGGGGCCTTGTCCAGGATGTGCGTCGGAAGGCCTTGTGGTACACCAGTGACTTCCTGGACGCGCTGCATCCCCAGTGCTTCTCGGCTGTGCTCTACATCTACCTGGCCACCATCACTAACGCCATCACTTTTGGGGGTCTGCTGGGGGAAGCCACCGATGGTGCTCAGGTGAATCGGGAGATGTGAGGGGGGGCAGGCACAAGTTTCAGTATTCTGCTAGCTACCCCTGGAGCAATGGGTGGGCCGTGGAGGCTCCCTGGAAGCTTGGGTGGCTGCACTGAGGACTCCGGTGTCCTGTGCTGACAGGGTCCTCCGCCGGCTTCTAGGGGGTGCTGGAAAGTTTTCTGGGCACTGCAGTGGCTGGAGCTGCTTTCTGCCTGTTGGCTGGCCAGCCCCTCACCATCCTCAGCAGCACGGGGCCAGTGCTGGTCTTTGAACGCCTGCTCTTCTCCTTCAGCAGGTAGGAGAACGCCCCCACCCTCACCAGACCCTCACTAGCTGCACTCTTGGCCTGATCCTGGCTGGGTCAATAGGGAGGGAACTGTCTGTTTGGCTCCAGGGGTACCTAGCCTGGGGTAAGTGGGGAGCAGAACAGCCCTGGCAATCCCTGCCTGTCTCACTCCCCCAGAGATTACAGCTTGGACTACCTGCCTTTCCGCCTATGGGTGGGCATCTGGGTGGCCACCTTTTGTCTGGCACTAGTGGCCACAGAGGCCAGCGTGCTGGTACGCTACTTTACCCGCTTCACCGAAGAAGGCTTCTGTGCCCTCATCAGCCTCATCTTCATCTACGATGCTGTGGGCAAAATGCTGAGCTTGACCAGTGCCTATCCCATCCAGAGCCCTGGCTCTCCTGCCTACGGCTGCTTTTGCCAGTACCCAGACCTGGGAGGTGGGTGAGGGGAATACGGAGCTGGAAGAGATGGGGGAGGATGTGGGAGGGGGAGGGGATGTCCCCTTGCTGTCCCCCTTGTTAAGTTCAACAAAATCCTGAATACTTTCCCGATGACCAGCAGCACTCTTCCCCACTTTTGTTTTGAATCCATTGAGAAGTTAACAGAGCAGGCCCAGTATTATCTTTTATTTTTTAAGTTTATTTATTTATTTTGAGAAATAGAGCAAGCAGGGAAGGGCAGAGAGAGAGGGAGAGGATCCCAAGCAGGATCTTCACTGTCAGCGCAGAGCCCAAGATGGTCTCAAAGTCACGAACCACGAGATCATGACCTGAGCCGAAGTCAGACACTTAACCGACTGAGCCACCCAGGTGCCCCAATATCATCTTTATTTCTGACAGTGCTGATAGAAAAACATGCTTATATCTATGGGGAAACGGGCTTCCTAACAATGAAACCAAAATTAAATAGATTTACCCGCCCAGTCATGGCTGCCCTGGACAGGGACTGTCTTGCCACAGAAGGGCAGAGCTAAGTTGCATGCACAGGGCAGGCAGCTTATTCCCAAGAGTGGGGAGAGGAAGGGACAGGGAGAGGCATGCTCCATTCCTTCTCTCAAATTCACCAATCGAACAAATTGCTGCTCTTCCCTAGTCTGAGTGACTGACTGAGGGGGAGAGCAGCTCAGAGTTTTACACTTGCACATACCCCTGCACAAGGAAGCAGCAGGAATGGGGAAGAGATATCCTCTCAAGAGCACCAGACTCTGTGTTAGGCATGAGCAAAACCAGTTCTGGGCCTGATAGAAACCCACAGATTGGTGTGCTCATCTTTTAAGCAAACATTTGCTAGGCATCTGCTCTGGCTGGTCCTATGCCGGGCACCAGGGATACAGAGACGTAAGGAATTGGTAGGGACTGGGAGATGTCCGGAGGAGCACAGCATTTAGGGTCAGAAGACAGATGAGTCAGAACTAAGAACTTTCTGGCTCAGTTGGATCCATGAGATCAGGCTCCTGAGGGGCTGGAGAAGCTTTCCAGAGGAGGCACGTATACCCAAATTGTTCTCTGCTTCCCAGGAAATGAGTCTCAGTGGAAGGAGACAGAACCAAAAGACAGAGATGACATCTCAAGCATGGTGAGGGCCAGTTCCTGGGAAAGTCCTGGGAAAGACATGGTGGAAGCCAAAGAAGTCAGTGGTTCCTGGCTTTTCCCTCCCCACAGGCTAGGGAAACCATTACAGTTCACAGAGGCCCAGACATTTGCTGTGGCTGGAGACCTCCTATCCTGGGCCCTTGGTGTCTCAGTGAGTGTCAGTCAATGTTTATTCTGCCACCCATAACCCCATACCTGAACACCCCTCCATACAGGACCTAGGCCTGGTCAATGCCTCCTTGCTGCCCCCACCTGAGTGTGCCCGACGGGGAGGCCACCCTCGTGGTCCCGGCTGTCATATAGTCCCAGACATCGCCTTCTTCTCTGTCCTCCTCTTCCTTACTTCTTTCCTCATAGCCACGGCCCTCAAGCATGTAAAGACAAGCCGCTTCTTCCCCTCTGTGGTGAGTGTTACCTCTGTCTGTGGGAGAGTACTGCCTCTTGGCCTTGGGCCCTGTCTGTGAATGGGAAAGGGTAAAGAGGGAGGGGGCTGGCAGGCCTGAACCTGACCAAGTGTCCACTGTGTGGCCAGGTGCGCAAAGTGCTCGGTGACTTCTCCTCAGTCCTGGCCATGCTGCTGGGCTGTGGCCTCGATTCCTTCCTGGGTCTAGCCACACCAAAGCTCATGGTGCCCAGCGAGTTCAAGGTGAGAGCTGGGAGTGTAGAACAGAGGGGAGAGCAGGGCCAGCAGACAGGACTTTGGAGGAGGAAGATGAATGGATACCATGCTTTTCTTCCTCTGAGCTTCCATTTCCTTGCTCATAAAATACAAATAGTAATAATAATGACCTCACGGAGTTGTTGTGAGGATTAATGAGGTGTTGCTGCCAACACAGTGGGTACAGAAAACATGGGAGTTATTATTATAAATTAGGGGTTAAGAGGTTGGGTTCTAGTCAGCCAGCCCTGGGCTCGAGATCCAGTTCTGCCACTTCCTAGCTGTGTGACCTTAGGCAAGCCAACCCACATTTCTCATCAATGAGCCTCAATTTATTTACCAGTAAAATGGAAATAATAAATAACAATAGCTGCTACTCTATAAGTTGTTCTAAGGTTCACAGAAGATGAGTGTAAGTCACTCATCTGGCACATACCAAGATCTCAAAAAATGTTACTTATTGTTGTCATAGGTTGGCCCTACCCACCCTACTACTCCGCACTGTCTTCTTTGCACCCCTGTTTGCCGGCTCTGATCTGCTAAAGCTGGAGCTCCCTCCCAAGGGCACGGCAGTGCACAGGACAAGGCTTGGCACAGACTTAGCACCTAGACTTTGCCTGTGCATTTGGAGACCTCCTCTCCAGCTTCCCCCAGGACAGGAGAGCAGGGAGACTCCACCTGGGGTAGCCTCAGGGGCTCAGAATCTGAGATGGCAACTGGGGTCCCCTCCCCCACACAGACGCTTATAATCAGAGCGGACGCAGACACACCTAGCCCTGCCCTGGCCCCAGATCAAGGCAGGTTTGAGCCTGAGTCGCCCCACCCTGGTTGTAGGGGGCGGGGGGGGGGGGGGGTGCCTAGGGAGGAGGGCTCTGTACATCAAGAAATGTGGGCAGGCCTCACCCACCATCTCCTCCTCTTGCAGGGAGGGAGGGCACCTGAGAACCAAAATCCAGAGCCCCTGGCTCCAGCCCAACTCCCAGGCTGGTTCCCCTTCTTCTGCCCTCTTTTAAGGCACTGGAATGCTTTCAACCAGTTGTACATGCACACGTACTGCTCCCACCTACCACCCAGGGTCTTGGAACTGGGGTAAGGGGGTTGGGGGTTATGGAGGAATGCCAAAGCCGGGGTGTGCAGGTGAGGTGCTCTTGGGAGGCCTTCTCTAACTTGTCCACGGAATGCCCTCTCCCAGCCCACACTCCCTGGGCGTGGATGGCTGGTGTCACCTTTTGGAGCCAACCCCTGGTGGCTGAGTGTGGCAGCCGCCCTCCCTGCTCTGCTGCTGTCTATCCTCATCTTCATGGACCAGCAGATCACAGCGGTCATCCTCAACCGTGCCGAATATAAACTGCGGGTAAGACCTGCTGGGTAGGACCAGAGGCCCCTAGACCAAGGTACAGAAACTCCAGGGTGGGGTCCAGGCCCTCCCTCTCCCACTCCAGAGGACAGAGAGCCCAGATCTGGCTTAGTTTCATCCTCGATGCTCCACCACTACCTGCAGAAGGGAGCTGGCTTCCACCTGGACCTCTTCTGTGTGGCTGTGCTGCTGCTGCTCACTTCAGTGCTTGGGCTGCCCTGGTATGTCTCAGCCACAGTCATCTCCCTGGCCCATATGGACAGTCTTCGGAGAGAGAGCACAGCTTGTGTCCTGGGGGAACCCCGCAGCTTCCTGGGCATCAGGTGAGGCCAATATTGAGGAGGCCAGAGTGAGAGATCCATCCGTAAGGTGGTGTAGGGGAGTACAAGGCAGAGTGATTTGGACAGCTTAAATTCCAAGCCTCCAGAGGGCTCTCTCACTACTCCATAAGCACTGCAGTGGGGTGAATGGGTGGGTTCCGGGCTGAGATGGGCGTGTCAGGTCTTCCCTCTTCTTCTTGGCCATGGGTGTGGGAGGGCCCGTGGGAGGAGCCTCATGGACACAAAGGCCGAGGCGGCCAGCGCCAAGGGAGGGTGAGGTGCCACCTAACAACCCCCTCCCCCGTCCCCGCCCCCCCCCCCCCCCCCCCCGCAAGGTAGGAGTGCCTCACTGATGTTACAAAGTTACTGTGACAAAAACAATTTTCTAACCTGTTGGAAATAAATCCGTGGAAAGTTTGTGAAATCAACTTTGAAACTGTGAAATGAAAGTTTTTATGGCAGTGTAAAAATCGCTAACGTTGCACCAAAATAAAAAATAAAAACAAAGAGCAACTATGAGCTTGAGCTGATGGAGAGGCCTGGAACATCCCAGCTCAAGTGCCCTGCCCCTTCCTTTCCACCAATTTTGCACATGATGCTAAGGCCCCCTCCCTGCCAGGCTACTATTGGGAGGGTGGGGGGGGAAAGGGCTCTCTCCACTTCCCTCCTGCCAGTGCCTATAGTGGCGTCTGGTCAGCATCTCCAAGCCACGCACCCTGGGGGCTCTCCCAGCCCCTAGCTAACTCTTCCCTCACCCCACAGGGAGCAGAGGCTGACAGGCCTGGTGGTGTTCATCCTCACAGGAGCCTCCATCTTCCTGGCACCTGTACTGAAGGTACCTTTGTTAGGCTGGCATCAGGGGCAGGGCAGTAATAATAACAAATACAGCAAGAACTGACACTGGCTAAATACTTACTGTGCACTAGACACCGTGTTAAGTTTTCTCCACACTTGGTCTCATTTGATCCTCACGTGAACCCTGAGAGACATTCATACTTCACCAATGAGCAAACTGAAGCTTGTTTGTTTTGAGAGAGAGAGAGAGAGAGAGAGAGAGAGAGAGAGAGAGAATCTTAAGCAGGCTCCACGCCCAGCTCAGAGTGCAACGCAGGGCTGGATGCTGGATCTGACAAGCGTGAGATCACAACCTGGGTGGAAATCAAGAGTTGGACGCTTAACCAACTAAGCCACCCAGGTGCCCCAAGGAAACTGAAGTTTAAAGAGATTAAGTAGCTTACAAAAGGCCACCAAAAGAGCTAGTTTCTCAGATCTATCTGAGAATCCAAACTCTTACCTGGTGGGTTTTCTACCCAGTGGAGCCAGGTATGGGCACGCTACCATCCCCTATGGGCCAAGAGGTATGGCAGTCTTGCTCCAGCCTGCCAACAAACCTTAGACTAACAGTGTGATCATCACATCCCAGGAAAACCTTGAGACAAAACCCCTTCACTTCTCCCTTACCAGATGTTTATAGAACACCTGCCATGTGCAAGGCTCTGCTAGGCACTTGGGAGAAGTGGCAGGGAGGAAGGGGAGACAGGAGTATTGAAAAGAGATATGGAGCCAAGCCCCTATCAGCAACATACGCACATGAACAAAAATTAAGTAATAAGTAATCGTAGAAAGGTTCAACAAGCTAAGGCAAGGACACAGAGAATGGCATACAAGAGTCACCAGGGAGGAAAGGTTTGGGGAGGGAAAGGTCATGGAGGCTGGGTGAGAGTAGAGTAGTTGAAAGAGCCAGATAGACTGGATTGGCTGCTTGCTAACTAGGTGACTCTCATTCAGCAGATATTTACTGAGCATAAACCATATGCTAGGCACTGTTCCAAAGACTGAGGATATAGTGGTGATCAAAAGAGACCATCCACTGCTTGAAGTCTGGTGAAAAGAGACAGAAAAAAAAAATTAAAATAAAACAGGAAAATTTCAAATAGTGAATACTTCTAATGAAAAATATAAGAGCATAAGGTGATTAAGAGTGCCAGGGGTCTACTTTAGATTGAAAGGTGTCAAGACACCCCACCACTTCTGGGGTATCAAGAGATGAGCAGTGAGAAGCCTGAGTAGCGAGAAGGAAGTCAAGGAAGAACATTTTAGGTAGAGGGAAATAGCAAAGCAAAGCAAAGGCCTTGCAAAGGATAGAAATAAACCTCGGCATATTGAGAGAAGGAAAGGAAGCCATATAGCAGGAACAGAGGGAGCGAAGAAGAAAGTGATAGATAAGATAGGAGAAGTAGGCCAGGTAGTGGACAAGTTAACTTAATCTCTCTGAAACACATTTCCCCCTTTTGTGAAATGGAAATTATAAAATTTACCTCATCTGACCATCTTGAAGCTTCAGTATCAGGCATGCAAAGTGGGAAAGGAAGAGAAAGACTTGGGTCAACTTAGGTGTGGATGCTGGAGGCTGGGGTTGGAGCCTAAGGCTGGGGTGGGGGTGGAGGTGAGGGAGTGTGGGTCTGGGCAGCTAGCAGAAGTGAACTCCTTTGCCAGCTCTCTACTTTTTTTCTACCAGTTCATCCCGATGCCTGTGCTCTATGGAATCTTCCTGTACATGGGAGTGGCAGCGATTAGCAGCATCCAGGTGGGCCCATTAGAATCACCAAGCAGTCTCACTCCTCCTCTTCTTCCCTGCTGGTGCCTTCTGCTTATACTTGCCAAGTCCTCTCCTCTCCTCTTCCTGTCTCTCCTGGGCTCAGGAACTCTGATGCCAGGCTCTGAATGGGGAGGGCGCCAAGGGAGCCTTCTGACTTCCCGCTCACGCTGGACTTGGACAGCTAACAGTGACACCCTCCAGGCTGAACACCCTGCTCTCCTCCTCCTCTTATTCCCCTAGTTCACAAAGAGGGTACAGCTATTATTGATGCCAGCAAAACACCAGCCAGACCTCCTCCTCTTGAGACATGTGCCTCTGAGCAGGGTCCACCTCTTCACAGCTATCCAGCTTGCCTGCCTGGGTCTGCTTTGGATAATCAAATCTACTCCTGCAGCCATCATCTTCCCCCTCATGGTAACTTGGGGCAAGGTTGGGTAATGTCCTGGGGGTCCTGGGAGACTCTGAGCCTGGGAGGGTGGCCAAAGCCTACACAGGAGGAAGACATTCCCCTCTCACTTGCCCTAGCTCTGGTTGGGAGTTTTAGGACAAAGAAAGATGGCCGAGAGATGCCTACGGATAGGTTAGTCTTGGGATACCTGATTCAACTCCATTTTTCTAACCTCTTTGGGCTGATCAACCACAAGCAGGAATATAAAGTCCAAAAGAAAACTGAGGTCCTGGGAGAGGCAATACAGGCACTTTTATTACTCAGTGAGGTGATAACACAGGTGGTTTCTGGCCTTATTCTTACGCTCTGAGGAAGTTAAGAGCCATAGGCTTTGTAGTAGGACCAACCACATCCCAGCTATGTGACTTCTGAGAAGTTTCTAAACTCTCAAGGCCTCAGTTTCTTTCTCTATACAATGGGAACAATTATATCTACCTCGTAGGAATGTGTTAGCATTAAGTGAAACAATACACAGTGTCTAGTACATAGGAAGTGCTCAACGAATGTTACTGTAGTTCATGTTTCTGCTGCTATTGCTGACAGCTCTGGGTTTTGTTTGCATCCCTGCAGTTGCTGGGCCTGGTGGGGGTCCGAAAGGCACTGGAGTGGGTCTTCTCACCACAGGAACTCCTTTGGCTGGACGAGCTGATGCCAGAGAAGGAAAGGAACATCCCTGAGAAGGGACTGGAGCCAGAGTACTCACTTAGTGGTGACACTGAAGATGTAAGCTGCAGGATGGGCCCTCTCAGGAGAAGGGGGCAGGAGTGGGGAAGACCTTCTTGACCAGGAATTATCCCTAAAGTCTAATATTTCTATTAAGCCTGAACACAATCACTCCCCTTAGCTCCTCACTGACACAGGTACACCAAAGGGGTGAAGGAAATCTTTCTTTATAGGGCCAAGGGCCCTAGTTTATCAACCCATGGGATTGGAAAGGTCTGATGACAATTTGGTGGGCTTTTTCAACCTTGATCTTTGTCTCAGTGTGGGTTTATATCCTTTCACTTTCTGGGTCCCTTTCTCTCTGCTCTGTCTCTGCCTATTCCCAACTCATCTTGGGATCTTTCTTCCACAGTCAGAGCTGATGTATCAGCCAAGGGCTCCAGAAATCAACATCTCTGTGAATTAGCTGGAGTAGGAGGAATTTGGGAGTAGAGACTCCAGGAAACTGAGCATGAGGTGAGGATGTGAGGGAAGTGCCCCTGGAGTCAGGGATGGGGAAGTGTGCGCTCAGACCTTGGAAACTTCCAGTGTGCTGACTAGCCTGTTTTGCCTTCATGTTCCAGTCCTTCATGAACCCCAAAGTAGAGGAGGGAATAGAACGGTCTCCCCAGAGGGAAGAATGAAATAAGCCAGGGTACCTGGGCTTGGCTCCCTGCGGCACTGAAGTCTGGCCAGTAGAGGGAGCTGAAGCTCACACCAAATTAGATGTAGAGATGGGGGGGGGGGTTGGTGGGAGGAAGGGGTAAGATGATGAAAGAATGTAGGGAACTGGGGAGGAGATGAAAGGAAGATAAATGTCCCTGCTGCTTTCCTTCGCCCTGGAGGCCACTTCCTTAGGCTGCTGAGAACCACACTCCAGACAAGTGGAGGGATTCTGTCACTTGCCCACTTTGCCATTCCTTCAATTTTTATTCCTCCACTTATGAAAACATTTTATGAATACTGTACTTAAGGAGTATTTAGATACTAGAGAGACAGGGGTAAGATAATCATGGTCCCTAACTTCATCAGTTTAAATTCCACTGGGAAAGACCAACAGGCAATTGTTGGAGTGGGATAGAGGTGGCTAAGGGAAGCACCAGCTGTGGGAGCAGAGAGGCCTCTCAGCCCTTCTTGGAGGGTGGCGAAGGTGGGGTGGTGGGAGTTGGAGAAAAGGAAGGGGTGCATAACTTGAAATTTGAAGAATGAATAAACACTGTGCAGGATAAGATGGAGGGACATGTTCTAGGCCGAGGGTGAGGCATGTGCAAAAGCCTGGTGTTTTTCCCCTGTGATAAGCTGAATTTCTGGGGTCATAGAACCCCCTTCTCTCCATGCTTTTCCAAGCTCTAGAGTGCAAGAAGCCCCACCATTTGCAATGGAAAATTCTAGAGGCCAGAGGGAGAAAGGGCAATTCAGTGGCAAGCCCAGAATAAGATCCAATTTTTCCTTATCCCCTACCAACTCCTTTGCCTTGTTCTTTGCCCTACTGTGCCCCTGAGCACTTGCTCTGACTCAACTATGTCTTCTCTTCGTTCACAGGTGTTTACTCAGGAAGTTAGGACATTGTTGGTTTTTGGCTTAACAGCCAGATGTTCAGTCGTCTGGGAACAATGGGGCAGGACTGGAGGGCAGCTGGCCAAGACTTGTATTGCCCTCTTGAGCAGGAGGTAGAGAGTGGCAGGGAACAAGCAGGTCTGCTGGTAAGCCCTGATGACTGACTAGGCCCCATTCACTCTCTATCCCATTAAAGGGACCTGGAAGCCCTTACTATTTTAAACTTTCTGCCCTTACAAATTCTTCTTTACAGAATTGGGGGTCTTCAGCAAACTTTCTTCAGTTTGCAAAAGGGGAAAGAAAACTTTCCAGAAAAATTATTTCTCTATTTAAAACAGTTTTCTATACATAAAAAAAAAAAAAACTTCACTGATTTTTGACCACAAAAGTAAATGAGGTTATTGAAAATATCAAAACATCAAAGACACATATAATTTTGAAATGAAAACCATGCCAGTGATAACCAGTGTTCACATTTTAGTGTATATTGTTCAGATTTATTTCAAGGGACACGTTAATATTTTTATTAAAATGGGATTATACTCTTGAGTTCTACATGTTTGTCACTTAATGTGAGTTGAATATGTTCCCCTGTTGGTACATACATTCTTTATCTACCTCATTCTTTTTGTAATCTGCATAGAATGAATAACCTTATAATCTGAAAAAGGTATCATATACACAAGGTATCATATACGCAAGTACAAGAATTTCTTCAGAGTATATACCTAGGAGTGAAATTAAAGAGTAATGATAGAGCACTTGTGTATGTCAGTTCATCTGTGAATTTTAAAGTTAAAAATTATATTTAATCTAGCATCTAGCATTTTAGTTGTTTTAGTCAGGAAGGCTATTCAAAAAGTTTAATCTATACAAGGCCAGAAGTGGAAATTCTTTTTTCTATAATGTTTTATTTTTAAGTAAATTCTCCCCCCAATTTGGGGCTCAAACTCACAACCCCAAGATCAAGAGTTGCACATTCCACCATGAACCAGCCAGGTGCCCCGGAAGTGGAAATTTTGAAGGCTCTTTTTAGTGCCTTTTTTTTTTAAAGATGTTGTTTTTTTATTTTTTTATTTTTGAGAGAGCAAGAGTACCCAAGTGAGTGAGGGGGAGAGAGAGAGAGAGAGAGAGAGAGGGAGGGAGGGAGGGAGAGAGAGAGAGAGAGAGAGAGAGAGAGAGAGAGAGAGAGAAGTGGGTCTCACCTGGTGGGGCTTGAGTTCACCCATGTGGGACTTGAACTCACTAACGGTGAGATCATGACCTGAGTCAAAGTGAGATGTATAATGACTGAACCACACAGGTGCCCGGCTCTTCTAAATGTTTTTTTAAAAAGGCTCCTAACATTACAGCCTGAGTACCTATTGATTGAGAGAAATATATACCAAAAGTATAATTTAAACTTAGATAGTTATGTATTTTACTCATTTCAGCAGCATCTACATAATGTTGAAAACATCTTTATTTAGACTTATTTAAACATTCAACAAATACTTATTGAACATCAGCAATGTCTTGTCAGATAAAATTTCTAACATCATGGAGTTTATACTGAAAGACAGAAATAACAAACAAAAAATAACATTATCTGGGATAATGACAAGTACACTGAAGAAAATCAGTAATATGATAGGGACTGGGAGAAGTTCACTAGAGATGGATGCTCAAGGGAGGCCTCTCTGAGCAGGTGATCTTTAAGCTGGCACCTGCATGACAAGGAACCAACTAAATTATCATCTGCCTGCAGCCAAGACATGGTAAACAGAGACATGAATTTAAGTGTCCTACAGTCCCCAGATTGGGAACCACTGTCATAAGGGGAAGACTATGAGGTGAGCTCTGGCTTCAGATGTAGCCCTTAGCTTGCTCAGTCCAGGCCATGTGAGCCTGAAACATTCCTTTCCTGGCTCTAACCCACAGTCTTCAATTTTCTGTCAGTAAAATTGGGCCACAGTCCTGATTCTAGGGTTCTATAAGGGTTAATTGATGCCTATAACATTTTTAAGATGTTTAGATGAAAAACTCAGGGCTGTATGGAGGGTTATTAGAGCCTCCCTAGCCCCAGGGAAAATCTCTCCATATCAGTAACATAGGTCCTCTCTTCTCTAGTCTGTAGCTGTGGGACAATGACTTTCACACTTTTGTGGGTATTAGGTTGTTATAATGTGAATTCCTTGGGCTCTTGGCCTGAGGTTCTGATTTTCCCTGAGGTTCTGTGTCCTTCTGTCCCCTTGTCCAGGACCTCATGTTTCCCAACACTCTAGATTTCTGTCTTTGCAAATGGACCAGAGTATGTACTTGTCCATATATACTGTGGTCAGAGACATCTTAGGTCATTTTTCCTAAGAGCAATCAAGAGGAGACATTGGGGAAGGCAGGAATGTGTCTGTATCTACTTCTCAAATGTAGACCGATATTAGGAGGAGGATTAGGAGAAACCTTTGAATAAGAAGGGAGGAATTGCCGACTGGTCGAAAATGAGAAAAGAAGGTGAGTACAAGGAAAATAATCCTGGTGTGAGGCCAGTTCACTGCTTCTTACCTCTTTTCCTGGTGCTGAATTCCACTATAGGAGCTGTCCAGGAGTTGACAACAAATTCCTTCAACAAATACATATATATTAAATGTCTATTATATGCCAGGCAATGTAGTCTATTGTATTACTAGGTGTAGGAATTCAATGTGAAATAAGATCTCTGCTTTCCTGGAGCTTCCATTCTAGTAGGGGGAGGCAGCAAATAAATAAATACAATGATATATATGTAAGACTATTTCAGACAGTGGTAAGTACAATAATACAAGATAACATAATAAAGAGGGAGAGTTTGGCAAGTGACTGTCTTAGATTGGGGGTTAGTAAGGGCCTCTCTGAGAAGATAACATTTGAGCAGAGACCTGAATGACAAGAAGTCGGCCTTGGGAATAGGGGAGAGGGAGTGGAGGGAAAGAAAGCATTTTTTGGCCAAGGTAATATCAGTGTAAAGGCCCTCAGGCAGGAAGAGCTTCAGAATGTTTGAGAAGGCCCACAGAGCTAGAGTGGAGGAGTGAGGGAGAGAACAGGGGAAGGTGAGGTTGGAAAAGATGAGGATCAGTGTGGTAGGCTACATAATGAATACTTTGAAAGAGGCAATATGGATGAGGCCTTGTCCCTTTGGGTAAGAATAGTAGAGGCCAACCTAGAACAGCCAAAACAATCTTGAAAATGAAGAACCAAGTTATAGGACTCACAACCTCTGATTTTCAAAATTACTTTAAAGCTCCTATAATCAAGACAGTGTGGTACTTGCATAAGGAAATACATACAGGATTGACAGTCTAGGAACACATACTCACACTTACGGTCAATTGATTTTTGATGAGACTGCCAAGACAACTCAATGGTGAAAAAAATAGTCTTTTCAACAAATGGTTCTGGGAAAACTGGATATCTCCATGCAAAAGAAAGAAGTTGGACGCCTGCCTCATATCATATGCAATAATTAACTCAAAATGCATCAAAAACTTAAATATAAGAGCTAAAACCATCTCTTCTTAGAAGAAAATAAGCCTTAATCCTCATGACCTTGGACTTGGCAATGGTTTCTTAGAATGATACCAAAACACAAGGAACAAAATAAAAAAATAAATTAGACCTCATAAAAATTTTAAAACTTCTATCCTCCAAATGGCACTATCTAGAAAGTGAAAACAACCAGCAGAATGGGAGAAAATACATGTAATTATACATCTGATAAGGGACTTGTATCTAGAATATATTAAGAACTCTTACAACTCAATAACAAGAAGACAAATAACTCAATTTAAAAATAGGCAAGGGAAGGGGCACCTGGGGAGGCTCGGTGGTTGAGTGTCAGACTCTTGATTTCGGCTCAGGTCATGATCCCAGGGTCATGGGATTGAGCCCTGTGTAAGGTTCCATACTGAGCATGGAGCCTGCTTAGGATTCTCTTTCTCTCCTTCACTGGCGCATGCTCTCTCTCTAAAAAAAAAACAAAAAAAAAACCCCAAAACAAAACAAAGCAAAAACAAAAACAAAGGAAGGGGCATCTGGCTGGCTTAATCAGTGGATCATGTGACTTTTGATCTTAGGGTGGTGAGTTTTAGCCCCACATTAGGTGAAGCACTTACTAAAAAAAAAAAAAAAAAAATAGACAAGGCCTCCAAATAAACATTTATCTAAAGAATATATAATAATGGGAGGACCTGGCTGGCTTAGTCAGAGGAGTGGGATCACTTGACCTTGTGGTCATGAGTTTGACCCCATGTTGGGTATAGAGATTACTTTTTTTTTTTTCAACGTTTATTTATTTTTGGGACAGAGAGAGACAGAGCATGAATGGGGGAGGGGCAGAGAGAGAGGGAGACACAGAATCGGAAACAGGCTCCAGGCTCTGAACCATCAGCCCAGAGCCCAACGCGGGGCTCGAACCCACGGACCGCGAGATCGTGACCTGGCTGAAGTCAGACGCTTAACCGACTGCGCCACCCAGGCGCCCCTAGAGATTACTTTAAAACAAACAAACAAACAAACAAACAAACAAACAAACTAGGGGTGCCTGGGTGACTCAGCCAGTTGAGTGTCTGACTTCGCCTCAGGTAATGATCTCATAGTTCCTGAGTTCAAGCCCCACATTGGGCTGGCGGCTGTCAGCACAGATCCTGCTTCAGATCCTCTGTCCCCATGTCTCTCTGTCCCTCCTCTGCTTGCGTTCTCTCTCAAAATGAATAAACATATATAAAAATAAATAAGTAAATAAACTTAAAAAATAAAGAAGATATACAAATGGACAATAAGCACATGAAAAGATGCTCAACATCATTAGCCATTAGGAAAATGTAAATCAAAATCACAATGAGATACTGTTCACACACATTAGGATGGCTATAAATAACAAGTATTGGTGAGGATGCAGAGAAGTTGGAACCCTCACACATCACTGGTGGGAATGTAAAATGATGCAGCAGCCCTGAAAATAGTTTGTGTCCTTCTAAAAGTTAACTATAGAATCATCATATGATCTAGCAATCCCACTCCTAGATATATACCCAAAAGATTTAAAAGCAGGGACGCAAACAGATACTTTGTACCAATGTTCATAGCAGCATTATTCACAATAGTCAAAAGGTGAAAACAACTCTGATGACTCAACAACGCAAAGTGATGAATAAACAAAATGTGTTATATCCATACAGTGGAATATAATTCAGCAATAAAATGTAATGAAACACTGATACATGCTACAACATTGATGAACTTTGAAAACATCATTCTAAGTGAAAGAAACTAGTCACAAAGGACTACATATTGTATGATTCCATTTATGTTAACTATCCAGAATAGACAAATCCATAAAGATAGAAATTAGACTATTGGTTGCCAAAGGTTTGGCACCTGGGAGGGAAGGGGTGGGGAGGTTAAAGGTAATGGCTAAGGAGTATAGGACTTATTTTTAGGGCTGATGAAAATGTTCCAGAATAGATGTGATGGTTGTACAACTCTGTGAATACAATAAGAGCCACAAAATTATGTGGTCTGTAAATTATATTTCAATAAATCTATTTAAAAAAATAAAAAGAAGGGCGCCTGGGTGCCTCAACTGGTTAAGCATCTGACTTTGGCTGAGGTCATGATCTCGTGGTTCATGAGTTCGAGCCCTACGTAGGGCTCTGGGCTGACAGCTCAGAGCCTGGAGCCTGCTTTGGATTTTGTGTCTCTCTCACCCTCTACCCCTCCCCTGCTCACGCTCTGTGTCTCTCTCAAAAATAAATAAACATTAAAAATAAAAAAAAATAATAAAAAGAATGGTAGGGGCCAGAGCCTGGTATCTAATTAGCAGGGTCACAACAGGGAGGCTGAAAACCTCTAGGGCCTCCAAGACCAAAGGAATTACCACTGCTGGGCAAGAACTGGGGGAATTCTCCAATACTGACTCCAGGAACCTAACAGTTAAGTGAACCCAAGGGAAGAACCACAGTCTTGGGAGATTTCTCCAGGTTGTTTTTAGAGACCTGTGTTTGTTCATCTCCTGCGAATATATCCGTGTCCAAAGGGGAAAATGTATAATGATGCAAACTAGAGCTGTGCTCTCTCTCTAGATCCTCTGCTCTTCTCAATGATAATATATTAATGTCAGAGTCCTTAGCTCCAGCCTGACCTATCTTCTCTTTATTAATAACCACAGGATCATAGAGCTGGAAGATCATCTCCTCTTAAAGATGCAGAACTGAGGGTTCAGAGGAGAGTTACCTGCTTGATCACACAGCCAGTAAACAGCATAGAGGGGACCCAAATTACGGTGAAACACCTTACCCCTAAATTCCCCATCCTAGTGACTAAATCCCTAATGAATCAGTAATAGCCTAAGGAAGGACAGCTGTCAGGCCAAGGGGAAGGGATGGATGGTAGGAGAGCAAGGGAGAGGTGCGGGTGGATGTGGAGATGGAAAGTGACATATGTGGCAAAGTAGTTGTTATTATGCTGCTTTACGTTTTTTTTCTCTTTGATTTCTTTCCATATTTGTCTATCTTTTTAAAAAAATTTTTTTAACGTTTATTTATTTTTGAGACAGAGAGAGACAGAGCATGAATGGGGGAGGGGCACAGAGAGAGGGAGACACAGAATCGGAAGCAGGCTCCAGGCTCTGAGCTGTCAGCCCAGAGCCTGACGCGAGGCTCGAACTCACGGACCGCGAGATCGTGACCTAAGCTGAAGTCGGATGTTTAACCGACTGAGCCACCCAGGCGCCCCGTCCGTATTTGTCTATTCTAATTAACCATATGGGGCTGTGGCCTGGAAGAATTGTTGGTTCTTAAAACTCATTGAAGGGCTTAGGTCATTTTAAGAAATGGGCCAGCACAGGAGGAAGGAAATACAAGTATCACTGTTCTAAGAGATGTCCCTGGCTCCTCCCAGTTCCTGCTATTGAGCCCAAGTGGGCCAGTTGTGGCCCCTTACAGCTTGTCCCTACCATTTAACTTCAGGTTTTCTAAATAAACTCCTCATGGCTGGGAAGGTCCCTGTTGTCTGCCCTATCTAGTCTCTCTCTTCACCCTATGCAGACAAAGTTTTATCTGGAGACTTAGAAAGAGAGAGAAGCAGGGAAAGGAGTATCTTTTCCCTTTCGTAGATTCACATCAGAGATGCCCAGAGCACATTCAGAGCTCTTGCTCCCAAGCTTTGACTGCTGAGTTAAAGACGAGAGTTGGCTGAGTAAGGAAAGACTGAAAACCCAGCAGAGACTTCATAGATCATCTCCTCCATCCTTCTGCCTCCACTGCAACTGCTATATAGTACTGCAGCAGTCCTGAAACTTTCTGGTTTCATAACCCCTGTACACTCTTAAAAATTACTAAAGACCTACAGTTCTTTTATTTATTATTAAAGACCCAAAGAGCTCTTGTTTCTTTATTTTTTTAATGTTTATAATATTGATTGTACTTTTTTTTTTAAGAGAAAGAGAGAGTGTGTGAGCAGGGGAGGGGGCAGAGAGAGAGGGAGAAAGAGAATCTTAAGCAGGCTCCACATTCAGCGTGGAGCCCCACCCAGGTCTCGATCCCATGACCCTGGGATCATGACCTGAGCTGAAATCAAGAGTTGGATGCTCAACCGACTGAACCCTTGTTTATAGAGCATCCTGAGCTCTTGTTTATATATGTGGGTTTTTTCTATTAGTGTTTAGTATATTGGAAATTAAAACAGGAATTTACAAAACTCTGTAAGTTTAATTCATAAATGTGAACATAAGTAACATATTTTTATGAAAAAAATCTATTTTTTGACGCAAAATTTAGTAAGAGTTAATTTTTAATGTGTGACTTAATAAAAGACAGATGGATTGTCCATCCTATCAACTTCAAAATTCAGTCAACTGCAATTAGTATTTTGGTTGAAGAATATGAAGAAAATCTGGATTCACATGGATATGTAGTTGGAAAGGGAGGGATATTTTAATGTTTTTTTTTTCAGATAATTGCAGTTATTATCTTTAATACCACATGAAAATTCAACAACTGTTAGTTTTCTAAAGGTTGAAATCATAACTATAAAATTTTCATACTCTGTTACATTAAAATCCACTAGCCTAGCTTTGAGTGTTGTTTTATTCATTCATGGTTTTATAACATCATGTATTGGTCATTTGGGAAATACAGTTCACTGAGTTATGCAGCTCTTGCAAATACTGACACATTTTATTATATAATGTCAAAATAATATCAGAAAATACATTTTGCAATATCATCTCCTATCTCACCAAAAAAGTCTTTAAGTTTTGGGAAACTGTCAACCAATGACAGTGGATGCAACTTTCCAAAATCCGCATTTATGCCCCAAAACTTGAATTTTATATTTGGAAACAATATACTGTCAGCTGTTTTCCTTCAAATGGCAGGCTCCAGAAAATGTCTGCCAAATACACCAGTCTGAATTACCAAAATTTATGTCAGTCATACTTTAAAGTAAAAATGATGTTCCATGAAAAAATGGTTAGTTCAACTTACAACAAAAATAGTTGCATGAGTGTTTTCCCTGGAGACAACCAATGTTCAGCAGAAGTGTTCTATGTATACTTCTCATTTCCTCAAATAGAATATTAAAATACATGTAATGAAAGGCTGAGATTTAATTAATAAAATTAATTTTTACTTCTTCATTAAGGACTTTTTAAAAATGTTTAAATATTTATTTTGAGAGAGAGAGCACGTGTGCAAGCAGGGGAGAGGCAGCAAGAGAGAATCCCAAGCAGGCTCCTCACTCAGCACAGAGCCCAACGCCAGGCTCAATCTCACAAACCATGAGATCATGACCTGAGCTGAAATCAGGAGTCAGATGCTCAACTGACTGAGCCACCTAGGTTCCCTTGCATGTCTCTTACTTTAAATTTTTTTAAATGTTTATTTATTTTTGGGAGAGAGAGAGAAACAGAACGCGAACAGGGGAAGGGCAGAGAGAGAGGGAGACACAGAATCTGAAGCAGGCTCCAGGCTCTGAGCTGTCAGCACGGAGCCCGAGGCAGGGCTCGAACCCATGAACAGCGAGATCATGACCTGAGCCGAAGTTGGACATGCTTAACTGACTGAACCACCCAGGTGTCCCTGCACGTCTCTCACTTTAAATCAAAAGCTAGAAACAATTAAGCTTAGTGAGGAAGGCATGTTGAAAATAGGCAAAGTAAATTGAAAACCTTCTGTAAAGGATTCACATTCTAGATGCCATTAAGAACATTTGGGATTCAAGGGCACTTGGATGGCTCAGTCAAGGGTCCAACTCTTCATTTCAGCTCAGGTCATGATCTCACAGTTTGTGAGATTGAGCCTTGGGTCAGACTCTGCGCTGACAGCCTGCTTGGGATTCTCTCTCTCCTCTCTCTCTGCCCATCCCCCATGTGCATCAGTGCTCTTTTTCTCTCTCTCAAAATAAATAAATAAACTTAAAAAAAAAAAAGAACATTCGGGATTCAAACCGCCAACATTAACAGGAATTTGGAAGAAGTTGATTCTAACCCTCATAGACAACCTTGAGGGATTCCAGACTTCAATGGAGGATGTAATTGCAGATGTGATGGCAATAGCAAGAAAAATAGAGTTAGAAGTGAAGCCTGAAGATATGACTGAACTGCCACAATTTCTTGGTAAAACCTTAATGGATGAGAACTTGCTTCCTCTGGATGAACAAAGAAAATAAGTTCTTAAAATGCAATCTACTCCCAGTAAAGATGCTGTGAAGATTGTTGAAATGACAATAAAGGATTTAGAATATTACATAAACTTAGTTGATAAAGCAGCAGCAGGGCTTGAAAGCATTGACTCCAATTTTTTTTTTTAAGATATAATTTTTGGGGCACGTGGGTGGCTCAGTTGGTTGGGTCAACATCGGATCCGACTCGATTTCAGCTCAAGTCACGATCTTGCAGATCATGGGATCAAGTCCCTCACTGGGCTCGGTGCTGACAGCGCGAAGCCTGCTTGGGATTCTCTTTCCTCTCTCTCCATCTCTCTCCCTGGCTCAGGTGCTCTCTCATAATAAATAAATAAGCATTTTAAAAAGATTTTATTTTATTTTATTTTTAAAAATTTCTATGTTTGTTTTTGAGAGCGAGAGAGACACAGAGAGACAGCGCATCAGTAGGGAAGGGGCAGACGAAGAGGGAGACAGAATCCAAAGCAGGCTCCAGGATCTGAGCTGTCAGCACAGACCCCGACATGGGGCTTGAACCCATGAACCACGAGATCATGACCTGAGCCGAAGTCAAATGCTTAACTGAGCCACCCAGGTGCCCCCCAAAAAGACTTTAATTTTTAGTAATCTCTGCACCCAGCATGGGGCTCGAACTCGCAACCTTGAGATCCAGAGTCGCATGCTCTATCAACTGAGCCAGGCAGACACCCAGGACTAACTCCAATTTTGAAAAAAGGCTCTACTGTGAGTAAAATGCTGTCAAGCAACATCGCACACTACAGAGAAATCGTTCACAGAAAGGAAAGTCCTTCAGTGAGGCAAACTTCATTGTTGTCTTGTTTTTTGTTTTTTTTTTTTTAATTTTTTTTTCAACTTTTTATTTATTTTTTTGGGGACAGAGAGAGACAGAGCATGAATGGGGGAGGGGCAGAGAGAGACGGAGACACAGAATCGGAAACAGGCTCCAGGTTCTGAGCCATCAGCCCAGAGCCTGACGCGGGGCTTGAACTCACGGACCGCGAGATCGTGACCTGGCTGAAGTCGGATGCTTAACCGACTGCGCCACCCAGGCGCCCCTGTTGTCTTGTTTTAAGAAATGGCCACAACCGCCTGAACCTTCAGCAACCACCATGTTGATCAGTAGGAGCCATCAGCATCAAGGCAAGACCCTCTACCATGAAAAAAAAAAGATGACCTGCTAAAAGCTCAGATGATGGTTAGCATTTTATAGCTGTTCCTCTACTTATTTAACCATTTATTGATGGACAAATGTAAAGTTTCTGTGAACATCTTCACACACATATTTCTGAGCTCATGTGTGAGTGTCTCTATGCCAATTCTCCCAGAATTGGAAGTGGATTTTGCTAGATTAAAGGGTATGTGCATTTAAAAATTTGAAGGCAACTCCAAACTGATTTCCTAAAGATGTTATCAATTTATAATCCTGCTAATGGCATATGAGAGGACAACAGGGAACTTGTGAGAATAATTGTTGGGCATGAGATGATCAGGCTCTGCTAAGTGGTCTCACCAGTGCTCTTGAGGGTTTTAAAATATTTGAGTCCTGGGGCGCCTGGGTGGCTCAGTCGGTTAAGCATCTGATTCTTTTTTTTTTTTTAATTTTGTTTTTTATTTTTTAAAATTTACATCCAAATTAGTTAGCATATAGTGCAACAATGATTTCAGGAGTAGATTCCTTAGTGCCCCTTGCCCATTTAGTCCATCTCCCCTCCCACAACCCCTCCAGTAACCCTCAGTTTGTTCTCCATGTTTATGAGTCTCTTCTGTTTTGTCCCCCTTCCTATTTTTATATGGTTTTTGTTTCCCTTCCCTATGTTCATCTGTTTTGTCTCTTAAAGTCCTCATATGAGTGAAGTCATATGATTTTTGTCTTTCTCTAATTTCACTTAGTATAATACCCTCCAGTTCTATCCATGTAGTTGCAAATGGCAAGATTTCATTCTTTTTGATTGCCGAGTAATACTCCATTATATAGATATACCACATCTTCTTTATCCATTCATCCATTGATGGACATTTGAGCTCTTTCCATACTTTGGCTATTGTTGATAGTGCTGCTATAAACATGGGGGTGCATGTGTCCCTTTGAAATAGCACACCTGTATCCCTTGGATAAATGCCTAGTAGTGCAATTGCTGGGTCGTGGGGTAGTTCTATTTTAGTTTTTTGAGGAACCTCCATACTGTTTTCCAGAGTGGCTGCACCAGCTTGCATTCCCAAGCGTCTGACTCTTGATTTCGGTTCAGGTCATGATCTCAAAGTTCATGGGTTTGAGCCCCGTGTCCGGCTACCTGCTGACAGTGTGGAGCCTGCTTGAGATTCCCTCTCTCTCTCTCTCTCTCTCTCTCTCTCTCTCTGCTCCTCCCCTGATCATGTGTTCTCTCTCTCTCCCAAAATAAACTAAAAAAAATTAAAAAATATATTTCACAGTCCTTCAGTTATTCTCTAGGAATTCTAATATCCTTATGAAATCCCTAGTACACAGAACAGTATTGCTGCTTCCTTTGGACACTATTATGGCTCAATCTTGGTTAAAAATCCTTCCAGCTTAAGGGCAGAGGCACTAGGACAGTTTAGGGCTTTAACCAAATCCCAGAGGCCATTGACAGGCTTGCCCATTTCTCAGACATTTGCCCTACATAACTCTTGTAAGGGTGAAGCAATCCTCTTCAAATGACAAACATTTTTCATCTAGTAAATCTAAGCTGGAACAGTCCAACCCTGGCTGTTTTTTTCTTTTTTGTCACCAGTGGTGCCAATGCCAGGGTTAAAGAGGTCCTTCTAGGCGAAAAGTTTCAGGGTAGAGTCTTGACCACAATTTTTCTTATCGCTTCTGTGAGCTTGTACTAGGCTCATGTTTCAGCTAGACTGTCTATAGTCCTCTTGGGGCCACAGCAAACACCATGCCACTTCCTTGGGGAAGAACATATGGGAGGTGGCACTGTTACCTGCCCTGCAGGTGAACGCCATGCTGCGTCTCTTGCTTTATAGGCCTGCCTTGATGAGCAAGGGGGTGTGGTTAACGAAGGTGAGTTCAAACACTCCAAAAGAGTCTCTAAGATCAGCCTTCAGAGTGACTCAGTTCTCACTTATAAGCCAAAATTGCTCTCCGAGCAGGAACCCCAGGCTTGCTCTCTTCTCACTTTGGTAAGCAATGCAATGATGTACTTCTGATTCTGACAGGAAACATCAGAAGGTGATGGATGGAAACGTCCCCTTAGAGATTTTTCCAGGAGGTATTGACTCTAATACACAGTTCTCCAGTTTCTTCTTTATTAAACAGGTAGTATGAAGCCTAGAGGACTCCTCAAGGGCCCTTCTGATTCAAAAGTACTGACTCACTATGAGGCAGACCACCATGACCTGGAAGATAAGCTGAGTCTTGATGTGGGGGTTTCTAAATAACTATTATCTTATCAGGAAAGTGCTCAGACAATGAGATTCTAAATTTTCACCAGTCCTGGAACCTTCTAGAGTCTGTGGCAGAATGCCACGGTACCTGCCAAGGAGAGCTTCTAGAGAAGGTAGGTGTGGCTGCCCAAGTTGCAGTGTAGAAGAGGACATATGAAACAAGGTGTTTGGAGTAGTCAGCCTCGGGTTTCCCACATGTGTGGAATTGCAGAGGTAGGGGCTTCACTGTAATGCACTTGGTAAGGTTCTGGGTTTCTTCAAAGGATCTGTGATTGCAGGTTGTTAGTAGCCTGTTCTTGTCAAATGAGCTTGTACAACTGCGGATCAAGGTATCTGGGATGAAGGCCTACACACTTGCTGATACCTATTCATCAGTGTGATTCTTGGGCTTCCCTTTTAATTACTCCTGAGGGGTGGAGGAAAACACACAGAATTGCTGCTAGTATTCAGATTTTAAGTATGCATCTTTCTGTGGAGGCAGTACCCAAAATATATTCACCAAGGATTCACCTGGTGGAAAAGTGACTTAATCTTCATTGCTAACATGACCTTTCTGCAGAGTGATGTTTTTTTAATGAAAACCAAAGCTACAACTCAACATCTTTTAAAAATTCGTTCCCAGTTCCTTATTGCCAATAAGTATCCCAATTTGATGAATCTTCTGATTTTACACCTATAGTGATTTTTTCTTACAACCTTTATTTTTTTCTGATCACCAGAGTAATACATTACTTATAGAAAAATTGGAAACATAAATAAATAAAAATAACCCACTATTCCACCATCCACAGATAATCTCTGTCTGATATTTGTTATTTTTTTTTATTTTAATTTTTTAAATTTAATCTCTGTACCCAACATGGGGCTCAAACTCATGACCCTGAGATCAAAAGTCACATACTCTTCCAACTAAGCCAGTCAGGTGCCCCTGATGTTTGTCATTTTGAGGTATGTCATTTTCTATTCACTGTAGTGTATTGAGAATATATATACATCTTGTCTTATAACCTTATTTTTTATTTAACATAATATGAACTTCATTTTTTTTTTGAAGTTTATTTATTTTTGAGAGAGCATGAGTGGGGGAGGGGCATTGAGAGAGGGGTACAGAGGATCTGAATCAGGCTCTGCACTGACAGCATATAGCCAGATGCGGGACTCAAACCTAGTAACCTGAGATCATGACCTGAGCCAAAGTCTGACATTCAACTGACTGAGCCACCCAGACACCCCTGTGAACTTCATTTTTTTCTATACAATATTTTTGTTCCTAGGTCTGATTAAACCTTTTTTTTTTTTTTAAGATTTTGATTTTTGGGGGCATCTGGGTGGTTCAGTCAGTTAAGCATCTGACTCTTGATCTCAGAGCAGGTCTTGATCTCAGTGTCGTGAGTTCAAGCCCCACACTGGGCTCCACAATGGGTGAGATGCCTACTTAAAAAAAAAAAGATCAGGGGCGCCTGGGTGGTTCAGTCAGTTAAGCGTCCCACTTCGGCTCAGGTCATGATCTCACAATTTGTGATTTCGAGCCCCATATTGGGCTCTCTGTTGTCAGTATGGAGCCGGCTTTGGATCCTTTGTCCCCTTCTCTGCTCTTCCCCTCCTCGCATGTGTGTGCATTCTCTCTCAAAAATAAATAAGCATTAAAAAAAATTTTTTTTTAGATTTATTTATTTTGGAGACAGAAACAGAGCACGAGTTGGGGAGGGGCAGAGAGAGAGAGAGAGAGAGGGAGATATAGAATCGGAAGCAGGCTCCAGGCTCCGAGTCATCAGCACAGAGCCCGACGTGGGGCCGAACCCAGCAACCGTGAGATCATGACCTGAGCCGAAGAAGATGCCCAACCGACTGAGCCACCCAGGTGCCCCAATAAGCATTTTTTATTTTTTTTTTTAAATTTTTTTTTTCAACATTTATTTATTTTGGACAGAGAGAGACAGAGCATGAACGGGGGAGGGGCAGAGAGAGAGGGAGACACAGAATCGGAAACAGGCTCCAGGCTCCGAGCCATCAGCCCAGAGCCTGACGCGGGGCTCGAACTCCCGGACCGCGAGATCGTGACCTGGCTGAAGTCGGACGCTTAACCGACTGCGCCACCCAGGCGCCCCAATAAGCATTTTTTAAAAAAGATTCAAAAAAAGATTTTATTTTCAAGTGATCTCTACATCCAACGTGGGGCTTGATCTCACAACCCCAAGATCGAGAGTCATACCATCTATTGACTGAGCCACACAAGTGACCCAACTCATAAACATAAATTCCTAGACTCATAAACATAAATTCCTAGAAGTCCAAAGGAATAAGCATGTTAAAAATGCTCACAAGAGGGGCCCCTGGGTGGCTCAGTCAGTTAAGCGGCTGACTTTGACTCAGGTCGTGATCTTGCAGTTTGTGAGTTCAAGACCCATGTCGGGCTCTGTGCCAACAGCTCAGAGGCCAGAGCCTGCTTCGGATTCTGTGTCTCCCTCTCTCTCTGTACCAACCCCCACTCTGTCTCTCTCTCTCTCTCAAAAATAACCATTTTAAAAAACTGAAAAAGGGGCATCTGGGTGGCTCAGTTGGTTAAGCGTCCAACTTCGGCTCAGGTCATGATCTCACGGTTCAGGGGTTTGAGTCCCATGTTGGGCTCTGTGCTGGCAGCTCAGAGCCTGGAGCCTGCTTCGGATTCTGTGTCTCCCTCTCTCTCTTCTCCTCCCCTGCTCATGCTCTGTCTCTCTCTCTCAAAAATAAATAAACATTAAAAAAATTATAAAAAAAAATTTTTAAATGCTCACAAGAGAGCAGATCTTAAAGTTCTCAACACAAGAAGAAAAAATTGTAACTATGTGAGGTAATGTACGTTAACTAAATTTATTGTGGTAATCATTTTGCAATATATATGTATATCGAATCATTATATTGCATACCTTAAATTAATACAATGTTATAGATCAATTATATCTCAGCAAAACTGGAAAAAATAAAAATAAAACAATTAAATTTTAGAATAGTGTTAGATTTATAGAAAAGTTGGGAAGACAGTATAGTTGCCACATAGCCCATCTCCAATCTCCTCTATACTAATATCTTAGTATCTTATATTAGTATGGTACATGTGTTGCAATTAATAAACCAACATTGATATAATATTAGCTAATTAATACATAGTTACTAAGATCCATAATTTATTTATTCAAGTTTATTTTGTGTTTATCTCATGTCCTTTTCCCGTTCCAGTATTCCATCCAGGATACTACATTACATTTAGTTATCACGTCTCCTTAGGCTCCCCTTGACCATGACAGTTTCTCAGACTTTTGCATGTAGTATCAAGGGTATATACTATCAACAGGAGTTATCACTGATGATGTTAATCTTGACGACCTGGCTGAGGTAGTGTTTGTCAGGTTTCTCCACTATCAAGTCACTTGTCCCTCTCCCATTTCCATATTTTACTCTTTGGAAGGATATCACTATGCACAGCCCAAACTTAAGGAGAGGGGAGCTAATGCTTCACCTCCTCAAGGGTAGAGTTTCTACATCAATTTGGATTTCTTCTGCATGGAAAACTTACCTATTGTCCCATTTATTTATGTATTCATTCAAACATTTATTTACCCATATGGACTCAAGGACATTTATTTTATACTTTGGGCTATAATTCAATATTATTTATTTGCTCAAATTATTCCAGCTTTGGCCATTGGGAATTGTTTCAGTTAGCTCCTATTATCTCTTTGAAATACCTTCATTATTGTGTGTGTGTGTGTGTGTGTGTGTGTGTGTGTGTGTGCGCGCTCATGCGTGCGCCCACATGTGCGCGTGCATGTTTAGTAATGTCTTACTTTCTGGCACTCTATGTTCCGGGTTCATCATGTATATTTCCTGTCCCAGTCCCAGATTCAGTCCCAGTCCTAGATTTCTCCAAGGAGTCTGGTTCCTCTCATTGGAGAATGTTATTAAAAGCCAAGATGTGGGGCGCCTGGGTGGCGCAGTCGGTTAAGCGTCCGACTTCAGCCAGGTCACGATCTCGCGCTCCGTGAGTTCGAGCCCCGCGTCGGGCTCTGGGCTGATGGCTCAGAGCCTGGAGCCTGTTTCCAATTCTGTGTCTCCCTCTCTCTCTGCCCCTCCCCCATTCATGCTCTGTCTCTCTCTGTCCCCAAAATAAATAAATGTTGAAAAAAAAAAAAATTTAAATAAAAAAAAAAAAAAAAGCCAAGATGTGGGTGCAAGGTGTACATGTTGCTACTGGAATATCATTTCTAGGTCCTCTCTGCTGACAGACCAAGAAAAAATATGTGTGTATACTAACTTGTGTATATGCACATACCCATACATATTCCTACATGTATCCACTTGTAATTATATTAAACTAACTAGAAGTTCTGATGTCTCCAACTCTAATCCATTACCACATAGATCATACTAGCTTCCTCCCCTTGCTTATCTGTAATCACCCACTCCACGGTGAGAAACAGAAACTGCCAGCCATTTACATAATTGTTCAATTCCAATACACATATATGGTTTTAGAAATGTTTGTTAACGCACATCCCCAGGGGAAAATAACTTAATCAACTATTGTACATTGCTTATGTGCTGTTCCTTTTGCCTTTAGAGTGACAACTGCTTTCCAAACTTACATAGGTCAGTTGCTTTTTCTTTCACTCCCTTCACTGAAGTTGTTTCACACATTTGTAATACAATTATATATATTTTTGTCATCATCTGCATTCCATTCTAACATATCCTGACCTACTAAACAAATGAAAACATTTTTTCATACGTTAAAGTTCACTCTTGGGGTGCATGGCTGACTCAGTTGGTAGAGCATAAGATTCTTGATCTCAGGGCCATGAGTTCAAGCCCCACATTGGGTATGGAGACTATTTAAAATAAAAGTAAAAAAATTAAAAAGTTCACTCTTTGTACTATGAAGTCTATGAGTTTTGACAAATGCATAGTGTCACGTATCCACTATTATAATTCCGTACAAAATACAGTATCATACAGAATGTTACCAATCTGAAAGTCCCTGTTCTTCACCTGTTCAACCCTTCCGCCACTCCAATCCCTGGCAGTCATTGATCTGTTTACCATCTCCACAGTTTTGCCTTTTCCAGAATGTCATATAGATTCATTCAGTATGCAGACTTTTTAGACTGGCTTCTTTTGCCTAGCAATATGTATTTAAAATTCATCTATGTCTTTGCATAGTTTGATAGTTCATTTGTTTTTATTACTCAACAATCTTCCATTGTATGGTGATAACACAGTTTGTTTATTCATTCACTTATCAAAGGATACCTTGGTTGCTTCCACATCTTGGTGATTGTGAATAAAACTGCTATAAACATTCACATGCAGAATTTTATGTGGATAGGTTTTCCACTCAGTGGGTAAATACCCAGGATTGCAACTATGGATTACACGGCAAGACTACATTTAGCTTTGTAAGAAACTTCCAAACTTTCTTTGAAAGTGGTTGTACCATTTTCATTCTTACTAGCAGTGAATGAGTTCTTTTAGCTTTGCATCCTCACCAACAATTGGTATTGTCAGTTATTTGGATTTTAGCCATTCTAATAGATGGAAATGAAAACTTAAAGAAAGGATCTTTTAAAAAATTTTGTTTAGTGAACTCTGTCCAGAATACACCTGGAACTCACTGATACCAATATGAGTTGGTATCAGTGAGATACCTATGAGAGTTGCATGCTCTACCAACTGAGCCAGGTGTCTGTAAAGAAAGGATCTTGATACCTAATGCCACACTTCTCTTCAGAATGTTTGTATCAATTTTTCTGGAGTAACTTTGTTTTTATACTACTGTTCCCCACATTTATCAGGCACCAAGTCATGCTGATTTTTTATGATTGCTGATAGTACATTTTACTTAACCTGACAGTCACTACCCTGATCCAGGCCTTCATGATCTCACACCTGGACTAAGCACAACAGCAAGACTGCTCATTTCCCAGACTCCAGCATTTCCTTGTTCTGACAAAACCCATGCAATGCAGCCAAAATAAAACAAAATTGTAATCGTCCCTTAACTTTTATCTTGATAACTCTGCTTTTCAAGAACAATGGTATGTGGCCTATTGAACCAAATTTAAAGCATTGAGTCCAGTATTTAAGATTTCTTTAACCGAATTTCTCTTTAATCCCCATTTTGAGTTCTCTGTATGGTGCAAGTTAGTCGTTTTACCATCCTGACATACAATTTGAAGACTTTTACTTCTTTGTGATCATTCCCATCATTTCTTTCCATTTGGGATGCTCTACCTCCTTTATTTCCCTGTCATTATCCTAGCTCAAAATGGTCATAATCAAGCTTTTTCCTAAATAAACTTACTCCATGTTAATTTCTCTTTTACTTCCTATCTACTCAACACTATAAAATAGTTTGTTATACTGTCTTGAATGTCTTTCTGTTCTCTATTATTCCATGTGCATTTTATCTACTTAACCATCAGTCAATAAGTATATATGCATCAGCACAGTTGAAAGGAAGTACATTAAATCTTCTTTTTCTTTTACGTTTTCTCTAAAGCACTTGGCACAGTGCCCTGCAAATAGCAGGAGTTGAATAAATGTTGGTTGAATGAACAGATGAGAACATTGCACAATGTGATATAGGTTTATTTAATTTAAATATTTAATTTTTTATTACACAAAAAACATGTTAACTATGGAAAAAACTAAAAAAAAAAAAAGCCTGTAAAATGCAAACATTCCAAAAAGAAAAAGAATTATAAATCTTTGTATAATTCCATTACCCAGAGATAATTACTATTAACCTTGGTTTTACATGTAAATGACCATATTTTTTCTATGCGTGCATGGTATTTGATTTGAAATGATGACTACATTTTGTAATGAAATGCTTCTTAAGTTATGTACCTTTAAAGTATACCTTCAAAGGTCAAGTGGACAAACTATCTAGGTCTAAGAGCACTATACCAGTCAATTGAAGTAGACTTGTATTTCTGATTCCTGGCTCAGAGATCTTCCCACCAAAACCTAATTCTTCTCCATAACCTTAAAGCATATTCTCCTTGACATGCTGTCCTTTATCCAACAATTCAAGGATTAAGGAGTTCTAGCAGAGCCCCAAGGAAGAAGGTGGATATTAATTGTTCCATCATCTCTCCTTTGTTGAGAACCTGAATGATTCCACCACAAGAGGTATTTATATACTCATTAGTTTTAGAAGTTTGAAAAAAAAAATCCCTGGCATGAAAGGTGTATAATCAAATGGAGCAACATCATTTACTGCCTTCATTCTTGTTGGGCAGGCAGTAAGGACAGAACTTTTAGGAGGTAAGCAGGCCTTTTTGTGTGAATATATATTATATTGTCCCTTTTTAGGAAGGGTAGGCTAAGTAACAGAATAAATTCTAGGCAACTTTCTGAATAATTTGGTAAATTTTCTTAGGCTGTGTGGTGTGTTAGTCCAGCTGCATGCAGGCATAACTCTTCATTTTTTAAAATATGCCTAGTTTTGGGATGCCTGGGTGGCTCAGTCAGTTGAACGTCTGACTTCGGCTCAGGTCATGATCTCACAGTTTGTGGGTTTGGGCCTTGCATCTGGCTCTGTGCTGACAGCTCAGAGCCTGAAGCCTGCTTCGGATTCTGTGTCTCCCTCTCTCTTTGCCCCTCCCCTGATCACGTTCCGTCTCTCTCTCTCTCTCAAAAATAAACATTAAAATTAAAAAAAAATATGCCCACTTCCTGGATGTCGCTAGACATCCCTCTTGCAGGTGTATTCAACTATAGCTCAAATAAGTAGTTGCCTTCGGTCCAATTGCAATTTATTTTTATGTTTATTGATTTTATTTCATTTTTGAGAAAGAGAGAGAGAGCGCGCGCAAACAGGGGAGAGAGGCCAAGGGAGAGAGAGAATCCCAAGCAGGCTCCATGCTCTTTGTGGGGGCTCAATCCCACGACCCTGGGATCATGGTCTGAGCAGAAATCAAGAGTCAGACTGAGCCCCCCAGGAACCCCTCTAGTTGCAATTTTACAACTTTTCAATTAAATTAATTTGTGCCCACCACTTACTGGAGGCCAGACAGATTAGAAAGTTACACATCTGTAGCACTGTTAAGGGGAAAAAAGTAAACAATCTAAATACTCAACATTATCATGTAAACAGAATACTATGAAGTAGTAAACAAAAATGACAGAGCTCTTTATAGACTAATGTGAAATATCTCTGGAATAAATCAGGTGAGAAAAGCAAAATATAGAAGCATGTATAGTAATAATCTGCCATTTGTGTTTAAAAGGGAAAAAATAAATTGATATATATATGAAATTACTTATATATGTAAACACTTCTGGAAGAATATTTATTTATTTATTTATTTATTTATTTATTTTTATTCCCTTCTGATTTTATTTTTTAATTTTAATATATGAAATTTATTGTCAAATTGGTTTCCATACAACACCCAGTGCTCATCCCAAAAGATGCCCTCTTCAATACCCATCACCTACCCATCACCCTCCCAATCCCCATCAACCCTCAGTTTGTTCTCAGTTTTTTTTTTTTTTAATTTTTTTTTCAACATTTATTTATTTTTGGGACAGAGAGAGACAGAGCATGAACGGGGGAGGGGCAGAGAGAGAGGGAGACACAGAATCGGAAACAGGCTCCAGGCTCTGAGCCATCAGCCCAGAGCCTGACGCGGGGCTCGAACTCACCGACCGCGAGATCGTGACCTGGCTGAAGTGGATGCTCAACCGACTGCGCCACCCAGGCGCCCCTGTTCTCAGTTTTTAAGAGTCTCTTATGCTTTGGCTCTCTCCCTCTCTAACCTCCTTTTTTTTTTTTTCCTTCCCCTCCCCCATGGGTTTCTGTTAAGTTTCTCAGGATCCACATAAGAGTGAAACCATATGGTATCTGTCTTTCTCTGTATGGCATTTCACTTAGCATCACACTCTCCAGTTCCATCCATGTTGCTACAAAGGGCCATATTTCGTTCTTTCTCATTGCTACATAGTATTCCATTGTGTACATAAACCACAATTTCTTTTTTTTTTTATTTTTTTTTCAACGTTTATTTATTTTTGGGACAGAGAGAGACAGAGCATGAACAGGGGAGGGGCAGAGAGAGGGAGACATAGAATCGGAAACAGGCTCCAGGCTCTGAGCCATCAGCCCAGAGCCTGACGCGGGGCTCGAACTCACGGACCGCGAGATCGTGACCTGGCTGAAGCCGGACGCTTAACCGACTGCGCCACCCAGGCGCCCCCACAATTTCTTTATCCATTCATCAGTTGATGGACATTTAGGCTCTTTCCACAATTTGGCTATTGTTGAGAGTGCTGCTATAAACATTGGGGTGCAAGTGCCCCTATGCATCAGTACTCCTGTATCCCTTGGGTAAATTCCTAGCAGTGCTACTGCTGGGTCATAGGGTAGGTCTATTTTTAATTTTTTGAGGAACCTCTACACTGTTTTCCAGAGTGGCTGCACCAGTTTGCATTCCCACCGACAGTACAAGAGGGTTCCCATTTCTCCATATCCTCTCCAGCATCTATAGTCTCCTGATTTGTTCATTTTGGCCACTCTGACTGGCGTGAGGTGATATCTGAGTGTGGTTTTGATTTGTATTTCTGGAAGCATATTTAAAAGCTAATAAAATGGTTTGCTTATGAGAGAGGATCTTGGTGTTTAATGGGCAAAGTAAAATGACTCCTTTCATTGTATTTTTAAAATTCTTTTTGAGATTTGAACCATGTGAATATATTAACTATTCAGATTTCTTAATGTAAAATTATATGGTCTCAGAAATTAACAATGTAGTTGGAAAAAACAGAAGGTGTTTTAAATGAAATGTTTCCATTTAAAAAGAGAAAGATACTAAATTTGGTGGCAGTCAGGGATAAATCCACTTAAGGTGCTAATTAGCATGTCTATAAGACAGATATAATGGTTGGATTATTACATCAGTTTATCACATTGATGAAGTTCCTCTGCCTTTGAGGGTACCAAGGGATCAATGTGATATAGTGGGAAGAGCATGGGTTTTGAGATCAGGCAGAAATAAATTCAAACCCTAGCCTTTCCATATATTGGTCTCATAAGCTTGGGTAAGTTACTTAACATTTTTGGAGTTTCAACTTCCTTATCTATAAAATGGGTGAAATCTTGATAAATTTATTATAAAGGTTAAGTGACATAACATCCAAGCACAACAAATGTGTTGGTTTACTTCTTTCCTTCTATAGATGGGCTGAACTGAGATGCACTGACATACAGAAATTAAATAAATGTCTTGAGAGAATGCAAGTTGCATGTGAAAGAACTATAGCTAAAGTAGGTTAAGTCCCTGTATCTATAATTTCATTTGTCAATCTCGTATTTCTTACAAGAAATGAAGACTTTTATTACCTCAGATGTTTTAAAAATCCTTGGGATATACAGTTTCTCCTTTTGCCTTTTCCTCATCTGTCTAAAAGATGGTCAAAAGTTGATAAGAATGCTTTGAAACACACTACAGCTACAATCTAATAAATACTCCCACTGGCTTTTTGGAGGAAAACATTTTATTCTAATGCTCATTTCTAACAAATATGTATACTTAAAATTTTTAAAAAACATTTATTCATTTTTTGAGAGACAGAGGAGTGTGAGTGGGGGAGGGGCAGAGAGAGAGGGAGACACAGAATCTGAAGCAGGCTCCAGGCTCTGAGCTATCAGCACAGAGCCTGACACGGGGCTTGAACTCATGGCCTGCAAGGTCATCACCTGAGCCGAAGTCGGATGCTCAACTGACTGAGGCATCCAGGCGTCCCCAAATATATATGGTTTAAAGAGGAATTTTGCTGTTTATTTATCACTTGAAAAATCAGTGTATTTTTTCGTTTAGTAGTAAATATCATCTTAAGAAACAATATATCAAAACCAATGTTACCCACAATTCATATTAAACTTACTGATATTTTACATTGAATACTTTGAGTGTGATTTGATATATTCACCTAATGTATCACTTGATATAGTGATGATTTCTCAATTATTTTTCACTTTTGAAACACCAGACGATGCTGTATATATAGTAATATTAAATCCATAATTAACACAGTCTCGATAATAGCAGTCACCAAAATCCAGGAGAATGGTATTCCTAAACCCTAAACTGACTACTCAGTTGTTGTCAAACTCCTGACAACAAGTGTCTCAGGTAAAGATCCAGGTGAAACAAAGATTATTGCTTACTCATATTTTCCTGGCTATATACAGGGTTGATTGTTAGGCAGTGAGTAGAGATTGTATGTTTCTCTCTCAAATATATTGGGGGAAATGCATAGATTTCCTTTCTCTCTGTTCTTGAGTTTCATTACATTTCTTCAAAGAATTTAATGAGTTCAGGGAGTTGCATCAGAAATTATTTTTGTATTAATGGTAGGAATGACAAGCAGTTCCTTTGTAATGTTGTACCAGTCAATACCTGTTTTTGCCTAAGGATGTATCCATACCAATTCTGGATAATCCAGCTTTGAAGTGGGTTGGGCAGAGCTGGGTTTCTTTCGTTGGTGCTATTAGTTTGTGTTGTGACCTAGTCACACATACCTTGAAAATTTAAACAGCACCAAGGAAACAGGTTAATTAATTAAGTTCCACAAATTCTAACTAAAGACAGGACACATGGCATTTATATCAAAATAGTTTTGTAGAAAAGCTACAAGAGTTCTTTCCATTTCCTACAAATTATTATCTAGAAAGATCATTCACCTAATATATTCTGCTTATAGAAAACACCCCCCCCTTTTGCATGTGAAATGCCAAAATTAGCAATTACCAAGCCAATGAAATGTTCACAATCTTCAAAATGTTCTTTAAATAAATGTTTGGCAGAATCCATTTTTTTTAAATTGTTATATTCTTTATAGAATTATCAGATTCCAATTTCAAGGGAGGTGAAATATTAAAAATTGCACAATCAAGATACACACAGCCCTTTGTTAGAGCTGTATGAGAGGAGACGTGCCAGATCTTTTGCTTTGAGCCAACCTAAGTCATATAGACTTTCTCTGGGTCAAGGGGCATTTGCCATACAAACTTCACCAAATGCCTTTCTTCTGGTGATCTTTGATCATAGGATTACTTGAAGCTTGAGTATTTTAAAACCCCTCTTCATTGACAAAGGAGATAGACGGATAGAGATAACAGAAGTAGAGACAGATCCTTAGGGTGGGGTGGGGGTGGGGGGATACCTCTGCCACCCCCACCCAGCCCCGCCTTACTTAGCTTGTTTTGCATCACCAAGAACTGACAAGAATTAGTTTAGTTGGCGGGACCCAGGGGCAGGTGGAAGACTCCTCAAGGAAGAGTAACTAAAATGGGGCTTTAAGTTTAGCACTTTGCTAAGCGCTTTCTGTTAGTTAGCTAGCTAATGTATTCATAACAATAATGCGAGGAGGGACGTACTCATATTAGCCCCATTTCACAGATGAACGAACGAACTGAAAGGCACACAGATTAAACACCAAACGCTCGTAGGTCACACAGCAAATAAGTGGCGGCACCAGTACTGGAAACTGCTCCAGAGCATACACTCTTAACCACCGCTTTCAGCCCTGTGGTCTGATTCCCCCGAGGTGTTAGCGGCCTTCCCACCGTCCTTCGTGGGACAGTTCCCAGTACTGAGGCATGGCGCTGTCCAGCCCTCAGGCCCTCCGCCTTCCTCCAGCAAGAGAACGCGGCCCCGCGGGGCCATCCCGCCGGTAGGTTGCAGAACCGCCGCGCCCAGCCACGTCCCGGCACGCGGGCGGGCCGAGTCGCCCCGGGGCGGCCATCCCAAGCAGCCCCCCCTGGTGCCCTCAGCTCCAGGCGCTGGGCTCCTCCACTCGGAAAGGCTGGAGGCGCCAAGCAGGAACCGCCCTGCCCCCTCGCCTGTCCCAGCCCCCTACCCCCTCCCAAAGAGCAGGCGGCAGATAGGTTACACAATCTCACCTGTCCCAGAGGTGGCGACCGCTCTAGTGACTGACGCTCCGCTCCTCCAACCAGAGACTGCGAGGAAGGTGGGGACTAGACGAGACTGATTGCTTCATTCCTCCAATCCCCGTGCAGCAACTCTCCGGCCGCAGTCTCGGCGTCTGGCGGAGAGCGACAGGTGGGAGCTTGGTAACCTCTGTGCCTCTTGCATCCTTAACGTATAAGCCTCACCAAGCTCAGGGTGAATTCTACTCCAAATCTCACTAATTCTGGCGGGTCGTCACCTCAGCCGTCATTTTAATCAGAAGTGGAAATTCCCCAACCCTTTCCCGTCACCTCAGACGGGGGCGGGATGAATGGTACTATTGCCTGCCAATTGTACCACGCGACGTCCTGTGACAAAGTGATCGACACTTTATGGCGCCAATGAAGCCTCCCCTTGTCAGGGGTCACTATGACTGACCACAAGGCCAACTAATCCACTTTAAGGTCGTGACGCGATGGTTACAGAGGTTGACCAATAGATGTAGAAAAAGACCGGAAGTCGGCGCATGGGGACTAGGAGGCGGGTGTTCGCAACCGCCTAGGCCTGCGCGGGTCAAAGCAGCTTGGGGGCCGCGAGCCAGCAAGCGGCGCGTGACGAAGAGCCTGAGCGACGGGTCACCTTGCCCAATGATCTGCAGCCGCTGGGGAACTGCAGCCAGTGGCGAGTGTGAGGGGCGGGAGGCAGCAGGTTAGGCAGTGAGAAGTTAGTGGCGCTGCTGGGACGGGGGGAAGGAGAAGCTTCTTCCTCCTGCTGTTCCTCTCGTTCCCGGGATCGGCGGCGGCGGTGGCTGCGGGTGACTCGGCAGCGTCTCCGGCTCCGCGTGCGAACCATGCTGACCGATGGCGGAGGCGGCGGCACCTCCTTTGAGGAGGACCTGGACTCGGTGGCTCCGCGATCCGCCCCAGCCGGGGCCTCGGAGCCGCCTCCGCCGGGAGGGGTCGGGCTGGGGATTCGCACCGTGAGACTCTTTGGGGAGGCCGGGCCCGCGCCTGGAGTCGGTGGCGGCGGCAGCGGTGCGGCCGGAGGGGACGCGGCGCTGGATTTCAAGTTGGCGGCGGCGGTGCTGAGGACCGGGGGTGGAGGTGGTGCCTCTGGCAGCGACGAGGACGAGGTGTCCGAGGTACGCTTCCAGGACCCCCGTCTCCCATACAGTGTGAGGCATGAATTCTCTTTGGGCCAGCATAGAGTCGGGGCCACCTTCTCGCTCCCCCGGCGTTCTTTGACAGCGAGCGGCTCCATGGCGGCAGTGGCAGCGGTGCGGGCCTAGTGCGCCCTCAGCTTACTCTTCAGCCGGCGGCTCGAGCCGGACCGGTTCCCGTCACCATCCGTAGACCCACAATGGGGAGTCCTTTGGTCTCCAAGCTTCGCGCGGGAACAAGGACTCCTCTGGCTACCTCCCGCCCACCCCGCTTTGGAGATGGGGGGGGCGGGGTCTTGCCTGAGTCCCTGCCCTTGGTACTGAGAGAGAGAGAGAGAGAGAGAGAGAGAGCGAGAGAGAGAGAGAGCGAGAGAGAGAGCGAGAGCGAGACAGAGGGAGAGACAGACCGAGAAACCGAGTTTGCTAGCTGCAAGACCATTTCCACTATATGCCCGTGCCCAAAGTTGAGTTGTCTGACATTTATTTGCTTGTGCCTTACCTGTGTATGTAAGAAGACTTCTTCATTTCCTTTTTTACTTTGAAACTGGTTAGTATGAAGAAGCTCTCTGCTTTTACTCTGAAAAAGCACGTGAGCCTTTCACCTGGGACCTTTTGTGAAGTTATGCAGGAAAAGGAAATTCCAGTGCATCTTTGAGCTTCGGAATAGTTGGGTAGATGAAGTCTGTAGGTTTTTAGTCTTGGGGAAGGTGAAACCCTGGACACCTTTTGCAGAGATTAATGATTAGATCCTTAATTTCTTTTAACTCTTTAACTCTTAACTGTGTGTTTTTAGGTCTGAGCAACATGGGATGCAAGGCATCATTATCTTTTGGGCTTTAGGGAAAAAGGAGATATTTTATGTATGTACTTTTTTCTCTTGACCATGACTTGGATATGGTACTGTTCCTTTATGGCTATTGTTCTAAGTGCTCAAGAGTATTCTGTTTTGGTTCTAAGGTGCCTGGTTCATTCCCCTATGACCAATTATTTTAACCTCTGATCTTGGTGTTAAAGTACAGAGATTTCTCTGTGTACAACTATCCTGGCTGTTGTATTTGAGAGGAATAAGAAACTATTTGTGAGTTGCTGAATACAGTTAGTGCATTGTCTTACCATTCTACCATTGTCTTACCATGCCTGAACAGGGGTTCATTTAGATTTAAAACCTTAGTACATTTTCATTCCAACATTTTGCTTTGGAAAAAAGCGTGTGGGATGTAAGGGAGCTAATCCCTTGAATGTCCATATCTTTGAATTTCACTATAAGTAACTTCTAAGCCAAAGTGGGACAGAATTTTATTTGAGTACACAATTATGGGGAGAGTCTCTGGAGTACCTCCACTCTTGTACTTATGGAAGGCTTTCTTTTATCCTTTCAATGGAAATTGATGACTAGGAACCTAAAACACATGTACTTTTTACCTAGGAAATAAGTGGGAATTTCTTTAGACTCTAAACATTAGAGGTTTTTTTTGTTTGTTTGTTTGTTTAACTTGTTAGACTGAAAAGGTTTGCTTTGGTCTAAATGTGATGTCCTTGATTTTCTGGACCATTTTCACATAATCATCATAAGTGAGATAAAAGATCACTAATTCACATAAATAATATTTTTACATAAATAGTATTTTTTACATAAATATATCTGGGAAATGAGCTTTTGTAGTAACCATTTCTGTAAGGCTTGTACACACACACACACACACACACACACCCACTCTCAGTCTCTCTTTCTGTCTCTACCTTACTGTATTTCATTTGGAGTCTCCCTACCATGCGATTAAAGCTGTGGGCAGAATCCACAGCTCTTTGGTTTTTTGATGTTTATTATGGAAGTTATATATTCATGATTCTTTTACCCATTTAGGCTAATGGTAGAAGAACTTATTTTCCTGTTACTTAACTGTTCTGTGCCTAAGAAAAATTTAGGTATTTAAGTGTATATGGGTGAGTCTCATTTTGTGTCTAGGATACCCAGAGACTTTACTAAGGTCTAAGATGATGGTCAGTGTGTATATCTTTCTTAACCTGTGGGGAAAGGAAATTTCGTTTCTACGTCTTTTTTCTCTCATACCATATAAAGAAGAAATTCCTGGAGTATCTAGTCTCTCCTGTACAGTGTGTGTGGTAGACTACAATCTCTGTGGGAGTGAAATGAAATATCTTCTCCCATATTATTGCCTTTAAATTCCTGGTATGAAGAGACCATAACGTTCTTCAAAAAACACTCACCCAATTGGCATTTTATGAATAATCCTAAAATCTTTTTTTTTTACCTTCCCTAGATGTTTTAGAACCAAGTATTTAGAATCTAGACATCCAGAGAAATAACAAGTTATTTTACAGTTTGAGAGTAAACTTTGTCGTGTTCCCCCAATAGGGCAGGACTTGGTGAGAAATAAGTAAGAAATGTGGAGGCTTAGTGTATTTGCTTGAGAATAAGTCGAAGTTCTATACATTTTGTGTACAGAGGCATAGATACTCCAAGGACCTTTTTTTTTTAATTCATTATTAGAGCCAATAGTTTTGAAAAAACAGGCTGTTTTTCCTTGCTGGCTAAGTCAAAAAACCTAGTTTCCAGAAGGAGCTTGAGTATTTTTGTAAAATTTTTATTAGAATGGTACCACCTTACAGAATACCACCATTTGGGATCTTTGGTTCTTGTTTTAAACACTCGTGGAGTGCCTGTAGCTCAATTGGTTAAGCGTCTGACTTTGACTCAGGTCATGATCTCGCAGGTTCGTGAGTTCGAGCCCTGTGTGCAGCACTGTGCTGACAGTTCAGAGCCTGGAGCCTGCTTCAGATTCTTTGTCTCCCTCTCTCTCTGCCCAGTACCCACCCCCCATCAATTCTCCATCTCTCTCTGTCTCTCAAAAGTGAATAAATGTTAAAAAAAATTTTTTAGGGGCATCTGAGTGGCTCAGTCACTTAAACATCCAACTCTTGATTTCGGCTCGGGTCATGATCTCAAAGTTCGTGAGTTTGAGCCCCACAGAGGGCTCTGTGCTGGCAATGTGGAGCCTGCTTGGGATTCTCTCTCTCTTGTCTCTCTATCTCTCTCTCTGTCCCTACCCTGCTTGCTCTCTCTTTCAAAATAAATAAATAAAATTTTTAAAAAATTTAAACATTGGTAAATACCTGTTTTGTATTTCTTCAGGCATAGCAAGCATGTTCCTTAGCTGTCCAAGGCCTTGAATAGAAATTGGAACTTGCGTTGGATGCTATTAAATGTACCCATTGTTCAGAATAGAGGTCAGGTTGGAAAAAACAAATTTAATATTTATGTATTTTGAGAGAAAGAGTACAAGCAGGGGAGGGGCAGAGAGAGAGGGAGAGAGAATCCCAAGCAGGCTCCAAATTGTCAGCGCAGAGGCCAACTCAGGGCTCGAACCCATAAACTGTGAGATCATGACCTGAACTGAAATTAAGAGTCAGATGCTTAACTGATTGAGCCACCCAGGAGCCTCTATAGTGTTTTGATTTTTTTTAAGTAAAAAGAAGAAAATTCCTAAAGAAAAGACTCTTGTAAGATTTATGACTTTTAATTTTCTCTCATAAGGATGTGTGCATATACTGTATATATTTTTAAGTTATAAAAATCATATAGTCTCCTGGTGAAAAATTCAGCAGTATAGGTAGAAGATACAACATGCAAAGTAAAAGTCATTCTCATCCCCACTGACCCTTCAAATTTCATTTTTCAGTGACAACCAGTATTAAAATTTTTCTTTCAGAAATTTTCTAAGCCTATATAAGCCTATGTATGTGTGTGTGTTTCTTCATATACACACACTGTAGAAACAAATATCCAGTTAGAAAGCATAGCTTGATATCATATTGAGGCTTTTTTCTTCTCTTGAAGCAGGTGCCATATTTACAGTTATGCAAAAGCACACTAAAACTGTATACAGCAATTTATAGCAAAAGCTTTGTAGGGAATTTTTTTCCTGAAAATTATTTTTAGAGGCAAAAGTATAGGCATACGGAATTTCCATTTTGATTTTCTCTAGTTGGAGAAGAGATGTGTCATTTCCTTTGGAGTTTCTTGTCATTTATAATCTAGAGCAAGATTTCTCAACAGTAACCTATTGATATTTTAGTCCAGATAATTCTTATTGTGGGGGGCCATCCTGGGTATTAACAACATACCTTTACCCACTAGATGCCAGTAGAACCCATCCAGTTGTGACAGCCATAAATGTCTGCAGACATTGCTAAATGTCTCCTGGGGACAAAATCACCCCTGGTTGAGAACCACTGGTCTAGGGGCCACTCTTATCGACAGGGATGGCAATTTTGTCATGAATACTCTGTATTCAAACTTTAGGTAAACAAGGTGAGTCAGTACTTTTAATAGCATCTCAAGGCTTATGCTCATAATCTGGACAAGAGAGAAATTGAAAAGTAGTGAAAGGTTTAATGCTGTCAATTTTCTGTAGTAAATTTATCATTTGGGGGAAATTTCACTTAAAATACTATATTATTGTTTAAAAATTCTTAAAAATTAATTTCTAAACAATCTTTATGGGGACTTTATTCAAGGTAGGAGGGGCTTTATTCCATAAATTATTAATATTAGTGATAACATATGAAATATAACTTAAAAATATTTTTAATGTTTATTTATTTTGAGAGAGAGGGAGACAGATCTTAAGTGGGGGACAGAGAGAGAGGGAGACACAGAATCTGAAACAGGCTCCAGGCTCTGAGCTGTCAGCACAGAGCCCAACGTGGGGCTCGAATTCACAAACTGTGAGATCATGACCTGAGCAGAAGTCAGATGCTCAACCAGCTGAGCCACCCAGGTGCCCCTAGGAAATATAACTTTGTATTCTAGTGAGCAAATTTTGGAGACATAGGAAATGTTTACATAGGGCAAAGTTATATGTTATCACTGTAACAATTTGTTACATTGCATGAGTATCAACCTTGCACAAGTTTCATTCTATAAAGCCTTAAGGCTTTACATACAAAATGATGTGTTGATAAATATGATTATATGAATGGTGGGCCAAACCAGAGTTGATTGGATTTGGGCAGAGTAAAACCTTATTGTGAAGTGTGAAGGATGTAGGGGTTTTCTTTTGGTTGTTATTTAGTACATTACATTGGGTGATAACATGCATACAGTTTATGAGTCACAGTGACATAAAGGAAAATACAGTGAAAAGTCTTGATCTAACTCCTGCTCCCAAGTATCCTGCCCTCTACACTTTGAATGTCTTTTTTTTTTCCTTTCAGAATTTCTTTATGGAAATACAAACATGTATTTTTATTTTCCCTATTGTGATACAAAAGGTAACATACTCTTCATGTGAGATTTGTAAGTGGTAAATTTGAGAAGCAATTTAGACTTAAAAAAAATTTTTTTTTAACCTTCATTTTTTGAGAGACAGAAAGAGAGCACAGCAGGGGAGGGGCAGAGACAGAATCCGAAACAGGCTCCAGGCTCTGAGCTGTCAGCACAGAGCCTGACATGGGGCTCGAACTCATGAACCGTGAGATCAGGGCCTGAACCAAAGTTACTTAACCGACTGAACTACCCAGGTGCCCCTAGACTTTTTAATCTAATCAGAGTGATAAAATATTTTAAGAATGAAGCGTTGGAAATGAGTTTAAGCACATTCCTTTTTGAGTCTGTCTGGTAGTGATCTGATAATGTACTAGATGACCTCTGAAAATCACTTCTGGTCTTCTGATTTAGTGATAGATAAGAAAAATAAAATATTTTGCTTTAAAGAAAGCAAAGCAGTTTTTTAAAAAGTATTAGTCTTGAATTGGCAAGTAAAAGAAAAAAAGTGAGAAGTCTACCATTTTTTGTTTTTGTTTTTGCTTTTTGCCTAATTTACCTTCCTAGAGAACCAAAGGTATAAGAAATTCTTTTTTTTTTTTTTTACCAATTATAAATTAACAATTTCAGTATATCTATTTTTTTGAACCTTATTGTTTTCAGTTTTTCTCTCTTGTTGCTTGTCTGTGAAGTCATAGAATCTTGGTGATAATCCTGTCTCATCTCATTTTTAGGTAACTGCTACCATTTATTGAATGCATATTATATGCCAGTACCATACTAGATACTTACGTTATTTTATGTAATCATTTCAACACCCCTTTGAGGTAGGTGTCTGCATTTTTATAGATGAATAAATGTAGGCTCAGAGAAATGATGAATCCATAAAACAAACAAACAAAAAAATGGTTAAAATGTTTCATAGCTAGTAAATGGTAAAGCTAGGATTTATTTTTTTAATGTTTTTATTTATTTTTGAGACAGAGAGAGACACAGCATGAGCAGGGGTGGGGCAGAGAGGGAGGGAGACACAGAATCCGAAGCAGGCTCCAGGCTCTGAGCTGTCAGCACAGAGCCTGACACGGGGCTTGAACTCACGGACTGTGAGTTCATGACCTGAGCCATAGTTGGATGCTTAACCAACTGAGCTACCCATGCGCCCCAGCTAAGATTTAAATCTAGAACTCATGCTATTATTTTGCTTCTTCAGATTAAGAAATAGGCAGTTTTGGGTTACAACATGCTCTTTCTCCAATAAATGCTTACTTAGTCCCTATAGAAGTTATTGTTTATCTAAAGTGAAATGAGAAAAGTAAGGATAGCGTAGTGAGTTTCTTGTAACGGTACTTTTTCCTACTTTTTTTATATTTTGAGAAAATGCACTTCTTACTGTTACAAAATGAATTTTTAAAATATCCATATTTGACCAACTATCACATTAGAAACTTCGTGTTGGGACTCTGGGTAAAGCCTCACAAGTCTGGAAACAGTTGAGTTAGTGACTTGTCCAGGATCACACAGCTAATTCATAGTTGAAATAGGTTATATGACTCCCGTTCTAGTTATCTGACTTGTCCTGCTCTTTCTTTTCTAATGGATTGTACCAGTGAATTTAATTAGTTGCTTAAGACATGCCTATCTCAAACTAGCACATAAACCATAGTTGGCCTTGTTGGAAAAGTTTTATATTATTTAATGAAATTGGTGACTGCCGTATAGATCATTATATTAAAAAAGGCTATTAAAAGTACACCACTGTGGTGCCTGGGTGGCTCAGTTGGTTAAGTGTCTGACTTCAGCCTAGGTCATGATCTTGCTGTTCCTGATTTTGAGCCCTGTCAGCTGTGCTGACAGCTCAGAGCCTGGAGCCTGTTTCATATTCTGTGTGTCTCCCTGTCTCTCTCTGTCCCTCCTCTGCTCATGCTCTCTCTCTCTCAAAAATAAACATTAAAAAAAAAAATTTTAAATACACCACTTGAGTATAGGAGGAGCACTATTCTAAGGTAGTTTTGTAATTGAATTTATTTGAAAAGTTCAGACCTTGTCATTATTCATCTTAAAATAATTAAATAAATATTAAAACTACTGATATGGAAAGGCATATACCCAACTTTGCACCTTTGTCAATTTGGGAAACATTGTTTTTGTATATTGTTACACTCTAATTAATTTGTAGAAATTAAAACCGGTATGCTATTCTATTGGTAGTTAATGACAGTGTGTAGTTCCTGTGAATGAAGATCATTTGTCTTATGATGATTGACTGGTTTACCTTTCTTCTGGCCAACTTTACCTAAACCAGAAAGAAAGTAAAGTTATATATATATACATATACATATATATATATATGTATATGTATATAATATATGGCTGTATTTTATTTGCTAGACTGAAATTTAGCAACTGTTTGTCAAAGAACACATTTCATCTTTATCCTTTTTTTTTTTAATGTTTATTTTATTTTTGAGAAAGAGAGAGTGCGAGCAGGGGAGAGGCAGAGAGAGAGTGAGACAGAGGATCTGAAGCAGGCTCTGTGCTAACAGCAGAGAGCCTGATGCGGGGCTCAAACTCACAGCGAGATCATGACTTGAGTCGCTGTTGGATGCTTAACTGACTGAGCCACCCAGGCATCCCTGATCTTAATCCTTTACATATATTTCTGTTCTCCTAGAAATTTTTCCCTTAGTGGATATTTGCGGTAGTAGAGTGTTTTTGTTTTGTATTCTTTTATTTTGTTTTGTTTAAAGTAGATACCCAGCGTGTCCTGGCTATTTGATTCACCTGCAATGGTGTGCAGTTTTGAAAAGACAAAGGCAAGTATACCCCCCAGGGATTAGCTCTAAGAACCAAAGAATTGTACAGGAGAGCAGTTTATTAAGTTGTCAAGGTAAATTTGATTTAACTGTTTGTATGAGGACAGTTAGATCGAGAACACTTTTTTTTTGTTTTTGTTTTTGTTTTGTGTGTGGTAGAATATAAATAGACAACATTTACCATTTTAACCATTTTTTTGTTTTTTTTTTGTTTTAGTTGTGTTGCAATGTACCTAACACAAAATTTACCATTTTAGCCATTTTAAAGTGTACATTTTAGTGGCATTAAGTACATTCGTGTTGTGAAACCATCAACAGCAGCCATCTCCAGAATGTTTTCATCTTCCCAAACTGAGATTCTGTATTCATCCCCATCTGCCCTTCCTCAGCCCCTACCAACCACAGTTCTACTTTCTGTATAAATTTAACTACCCTAGGTACGTGAAGTAAGTGGAATCATACAGTATTTCTACTTTTTTTTTTTTTTTAATGCATGCTGGGGAGAGGGACAGAGGGGAGGGGAGAGAGAGAGAGAGAGAGAGAGAGAGAGAGAAAGAAAATGAGAATCTTAAGCAGGCCCCATGCTCAGTGGGGAGCCCGATGTGGGGCTCAATCTCACGACCCTAGGATCATGACCTGAGCTGAAACCAAGAGTCAGTCGCTCAGCTGACCATGTCACTCAGGCACCCCACAGTATTTCTACTTTTGTGACTGGCTTATTTCACTGAGCATTATGCATTCAAGTTTCATCCATGTTGTAGCACATGTCAGAATTTCATTCCTTTTAAAGGCTGAAAACCATACCATTGTATGTATATACCACCTTTTTTTATCCATTCATCTGTTGATGGACACTTGGATTGCTTTTACCTTTTGGCTGTTAAGAATATGCTGCTGTGAGGGGTGCCTGAATGACTCAGTTGGCTAAGCATCTGACTCCTGATCTCGGATCACGTCATGATCCCACAGTTCATAGGACCAAACCTCACATCGGGCTCTGCACTGACAGCATGGAGCCTGCTTAGGATTCTCTCTCTCCCTCTCTCTCTGCCCCTCTCCCAACTTTGCACATATGTGTGCACACACACTTGCTCTCTTTCTCTCTCTCTCTCAATAAATAAACTTGAAAAAAAAAGAGGGGTGCCTGGGTGGCTCAGTCAGTTTAAGTGTCTGACTTTGGCTCAGGCCATGATCTCACGGTTTGTGAGTTTGAGCCCCAGGTTGGGCTCTGCTGACAGCTCAGAGCCTGGAGCCTGCTTCGGAATCTGTGTCTCCGTCTCTCTCTGCCCCTTCCCCACTCATGCTGTTTCTCTCTCTCAAATATAAACAAACATTAAACATTTTTTAAAAAATAAAAAAGAAGAATATGCTGCTGTGAACATGGTTTACAAATACCTGTTCAAGTCCCTGCTTTCACTTCTTCTGGGTATATACCTGGTAGTGGGATTGCAGGATCATTTATTTAGTAATTCTATTTTTAATTTTTTGAGGAATCACCATACTGTTTTCCAAAACAGCTATACCATTTCACATTCCCATCAGAATTGCACAAGGGTTCCACTTTTCACACATTCTAGCCCATACTTTCTATTTTGTTTTTGATAATGGCCATCCTAATGGGTGTGAAGTGGTATCTCATTGTGGTTTTAATTTGCATTTCTCTAGTGATTCCTGATGTTAAGCATCTTTATGCACCTTTGGCCATTCGTATATCTTTGGAGAAGTGTCTTTTCAAATCTTTTCCCCATTTTTAATTGGGTTGTTTTTTCATTGTTTAATTGTAGATGTTCTTTGTGTATTAATCCTTTATCATTTATCTAATTTGCACCTATTTTTTTCCATCCCATGAGTTGCATTTTTACTCTGCTGGTAGTGTCCTTTTGTGCCTAAACATTTTGAATTTTGATGAAGTCCAATTTACTTATTTTTTTCTTTTGTTTGTGTGTTTGGTGTCATATCCATGAAGTTGTTGCCAAATCCAGTGTCATGAAGATTTTTTCCAATGTTTTCTTATAAGAATTTTATAGTTTTAGCTTTTACATTTAGGTCTTAGATGTATCTTGAATTAATTTTTGTTTACAATGTAAGGTCAGGGCCCTACTCCATTCTTTTTTGCATGTGGGTATCCATTTTTTTCAGCACCATTATTTAAAAGACGTCTCCCTTGCTTACTGCCTTCAGAGATGCTGCGTTTTTTCCACACCATCTCTCAGGACATACTTGGGTCATTGGTCAAGTCACTGGATTGGTACAGAGGTTTTTTGGGTTTTGTTTTTTGCCCGGCCTGCTATAAAATGAAATTTCCAGTTCATTTCTGAAAAATAAATTGGTCAATAAAAAAAAAATAAATAAATAAAATAAAAGACGTCTCCCCCATTGAATGGTCTTGGCATCCTGTTGAAAATCAATTGGCCATATATTGGAGGGTTTATTTCTGGCCTGGCCTGTTACATTGGTCTGTTTTATGCCAGTATCACAGTCTTTTGATTATTGTAACTTTTGTAGTAAGTTTTGAAATCAGGCAATGTTGGTCCTCCAAATTAGTGCTTTTTCAAGATTGTTCTGGCTATTCAGGGTCCCTTGAGATTCTACAAGAATTTTAGGATGAGCCTTTGTATTTCTGCAAAAATTGCCCTTGGGCTTTTGATAGGGATTGCTTTGAGTCTGTAGATCACTTTTTGAGTGGGAACAAGTTTTAGGTTTTTTTGTTTGTTTGTTTTAATTTTTTAACATTTATTTATTTTTGAGACGGAGAGAGAAAGAACACAAGCAAGGGAGGGGCAGAGAGAGAGAGAGAGAGACACAGAATCCGAAGCCGGCTCCAGGCTCTGAGCTGTCAACACAGAGCCTGACTTGGGGCTCTGCCTCACAAACTGCAAGATCATGACCTGAACCGAAATCGGAGGCCTAACTGACTGAGCCACCCAGGGACCCTTGAGTGAGAACAAGTTTTGATGCAAATCTTATGTAATTTTTTTTATCAGATTAGATATAGCAAATCAAAAGGTTTGAGTTTGACAAAATAATAAAAATCATGTATAATAGGGAGAGACTGTGTGAGCACTAAGTGATGGCTTCCCTAAAGCCTTGAACCCAGTTAACATGGTAATGTTCTGAGTAGATGTTTCTGTAGTATAATCCTTTTTTTTCCCTGATTTGTCCTCATATTGACTAATTTGTGATTGATCACAATGCTTCATATATTGATTAAATGCTAGGAAGAATACATTTTATCCTTTATATCATTAGAGATGAGTTCAGTTTTGTAACACTTATCTCAATATGGTATTAAAGCTAGATAAATGAACCTGTAGTATTTTCTTTAATGATGTGGAATTGAAAAAAATTTCACATGTGCTTTTTATGATATCTGAGTCAGAAAATAAAGGTTTGGCCACATCAGTTGATACTTCGAGAGGTACACTTTGGAAGGGCTTTCAGCTCTTATCAGTTTCTAATTAATTTTTTTCTGTTTATTTTTCTTCTGCTACATCTGTACATTTTTATTTTTGCCTTTTAAAAATTGTACAGTCACTAAATTCAGCAACATATGTGAAACAAAATATCATTATTAAAGAGCAATCCCAAAAGGGGAAATAATCCAATTATATTGGATACATTATCTTTGTTACTTTTTATTTTGATATAATTTCAAATTTACTAGGAAGTTGCAACAATAGTACGGAGAACTCCTCCCATATATTCTTTACCCAGACTCACCAGTTGTGTCCATATTGTCCTATTCTCTCTCTCTATGTAAACAAATAAGCAAATAATTTATTTTCTGAATCATTTGAAAATAGGTTGCACGCATCATGCTTCTTTACCCTTAAATTCTTCAGTGTACATTCCCTAAATATTCTCTTACCTAACCACAGTGCGTTTATCAAAATAAGGAATAATAAGTTTCTGAAGTACTTTTCAAATTCTAATTCCTAAAGTTTTAAAAATTGAAATATAATCCAATATCATAGGATCACTCTTTATGTACAACGCAGTGGTTTTTAATATATTCACAAAGTTGTACAACTATGATCACTATCTATTTGAAAGAATTTTCATCACCCCCCCAAACGTCTCTATTAGCAGTCATTTTTGTGTCCATCTTCCTACTCCCACCCCGCTTTCCTTGATAATCACTAATATGATTTTGTGTCTGGATTTGCCAGAGACAGTGTGGGTATTTCATATAAATGGAATGGTACAGTTGTTCCTCACTTCTTTCACCTAAGATATTGTTGCCAAGATTTCTACATGTTGTATAATGTATCAGTATTTCATTGGAAAAATATTCCATCTTGTGGATATACCACATTTTGTTCATCAATTATTTCTACACTTTTGTTCATCAATTATTTCTACATTTTGGCCACTATAAATAAGGATGCTGTGTACATTTTTGTACAAGTTTTGCATGAACATTTCTTTTCACTTCTCTTGGGTGTATACCTAAGGAGTAGAATTGCTAGGTCATATAACTCTGTGTTTAACTTTCTGAAGAACTGCCAAGCTGCTTTTTATACTGCTGCACCATTGTACATTCCCATGAGGGTTCAACTTCTCTACATCCTTGGTCACTTTTTTTGTTTGTTTTTTATTTATTCATTTTGAGAGAGGGAGAGAGCAGGGGAGGGGCAGAGAGAAAATCTCAAGCAGGCTCCTGAGCTGTCAGCACAGAGCCCAACACACAGCCTGGTCCCATCAACCTTGAGATCATGACCTGAGCCAAAATCAAGAGCAGGGAAGTCCAATCCACTGAGCCACCCAGGGGTTTTCCCCCTCCCTTTAAAAAAAAAAAAAATAGCCATCCTAGTGGGTGTGGAGTGGTATCTCATTGTGGTTTTGATTTGCATTTCCTCAGTAACTAGTGAAGTTGAGTATCTTTTCATGTGCTTATTTGTGTATCTTTGGAAAAATGCCTATCTTTTCCCCATTTCTTGTTTGGGTTATTTGCCATATTGTTGAATTGTAAGTGTTTTTTATATATTCTGGGTACTAGTCCCATATCAGGTGCATGATTTGCAAATGTTTTCTCTCATTCTATAGGTTGTCATTTCACTTGTTTGTGTACTTAACAATTTTAAGTTTTGGAGAAGCTCAATTTTTATATTTATCTATTTTTTTTCTTTTGTTGCATGTGCCTTTGGTGTCATGTCTCAGAAACTATTGTGTAATCCAAGGTCATGAAGATTTATGTCTGCTTCCTTCTAAGAGTTTTATAGTTCTAGCTCTTACATTTAGGTCTTTGATCCATTTTGAATTAACTTTTATATAAGGCCTGAGGTAGAGGCCCAGCCTCATTCTTTTTTTTTTTTTTTTAATGTTTACTTACTTATGTTTGAGAGAGAGAGAGAGAGAGAGGGAGAGAGAGGGTTATTTTGAGAGAGGGAGGGAAGGAGGGGTAGGGGCAGAAAGAGAGGGAGACCTATACAAACTGTGAGATCATGACCTGAAGGATGCTTAGCTGATGAGCCACCCAGGTGCCCCAACCTCATTTATTTGAATGTGCATAACCAATTTGTCCCAGCACCATTTGTTGAAAAGACTGTTTTTTTCTCCATTGAATTGTCTTGACACCCTTGTCAAAAATCAGTTGACTGTGGATATGAGGGTTTGTTTCTGTTAAATTCCATTTGTGGATGTCTTATGCTGGTTGCATATTGTAGCTTTTTGCAGTAAGCTTTGAAATTGGAAAGTGTAAGTCCTCCAACTTTGTTCTTTTTCAAGATTGCTTTTGCTATTCTGAGTTACCGGATATGGTCTCGTTCTCTTGATCTGGTCCTCAGAAGAGTTTAATAGGGAGTATTTAATATGCTGTAGAATTTGTGGTCACACACAAAAGCTCCCCACTTCTTCCATTAATAATATTCTAGCTCTTGAAATTTCTACCCCTTTTATACATACTTTTTTTCAAACTGGAGGAACAACTCATGTGATTTAAACCTGTGTTTGCTAGGCTATGACAAGAGCAAGTTGTCATAATATTAGTGTTTGATTTTTTTCATGTGTCCTTGACAAACCATGGATATATATTTGAGAGGAAGAAAACTGAAGTGGGAGGAGATGGTTGGTTTCGGTAGTTGTAATGTGAATGCACCTGAAATAGACTATAGTCTGTGTGAAAAATATGGACAGAATTTCTTTTTTCAGGATAATAGAGATAAATGAATAAGTGGAATAAAATATAAACCATAGTAATTAGAGTTTTTGCATCTGGTATCTTCTAACAACTACTTAAGAGGTGTGATTCCAATATTTAAGTAACATACAATTTGCTTGACACCTAAGCCAGCGTTATCACCTATGTGATTAAATTGCAAAAACAAATCTTAGATGTCACTGCTCAAATGGCTGCAATTATATTAAATTATTAGTTATTTTGACTCTATGAACAGGGAGAGTTTGTACTACATTTTAGTACCTATTTTACTAAGGATTTGATAAAGAAAAGTTTATTTTCTTTTAGTTTGAAGAGGGCATTATTTAAGGCTATAGTTAACTCAGGTGCATGGATTTGACCTCTTATCCTCCTATTATTTAGAATAATGTGATGGTAGAGTTTTAAAGGTACTTTCTGTTGTGTATTATCTCCCCTGCCCCCTGCCCTTTTTGTAAGTATGTTTCGCACCTAGCATGGAGCTCACCGTGGGGCTTGAACTCAGTACCCTGAGATCAAGACCTGAGCTGAGATGATGAGTTGGATACATAACTGACTGAGCCACCCAAGTGCACCATTGTGTATTATTCCCTTGTTGCTAATCTGTAACAATCGTTGACTCATTCTCTAGAAAAGAAAGTCAGAGTTTAGTTTAGGGTAGGACCTCTTCTTGAACTCACATCATGCATAATAAAATTATGTCTTTTAGAAGTTAGAGTCCTTGGCAGTCTGTTTAATTCTGGTTAGTATTGTAGAGTAGAGTTGTTCATTTAACAATAATTTATATAGAGGCTACTATTTGATAAGCTTTGTGCTGGGGTTTGGAATTACAAAGATTAAAAACTTTGGTCTCTGCCCTTAACAACATCAGCATTTTCACAAGCATGAACATTTCAGGGAACTTATTAAAACAAGGTAAATTATTTATTCAAATTATATTTGACGTTCCAAAATCCTTTCACATATTAACAAATTATATTTAAGTGTGTCAAGGCATTGTGTACTTTAATTACATTAACTCTTTTAATATTTTCATGGTTTTGTGACAGTCCAGGATCTTAAACACAAATGTATGGGACACTATCCTCTGTAAGTTGGATGATCATTATGAAGGTTGATGTTTGGATGTCTTATTTCAGGAGTTTGATGAGTTTCAAGTGGCAAGTTTAAAGGGGCCATGATTAAAAATGAAAGGATACAAAGTCCATCAACATAAGATTATTTTGTGCTCATATTTAAGCAAAACCACAACTGCTTCATTATGTTCTATAAACTCTCTAAGCATGTCCTGCTTCAGAGCATTTGGCATTTGCAGGTTGTTTTCTCAGAAACTTTCTTCTCTTAGTTGTCCATGTGGCATCTATCTCTTACTTCTTTTAGCAGTCTGCCAAGATGCCTTCTAACTGCCTACTATACGTATGCTCCATAAACATCTCAGGGTCACCAATTTTAATTCTGAACCTATCATTTCCCCCTCCACCCCTATGTCCCCCTGCCCCTTTGTAAATTACATTGCCCTAAAGTTAGTTACTGTAGTCAAACCTCAGAGCTCACATCTGCTCTTTCTTCTCATTATACACATTTAAGCAGACACTGAGTCCTGAAGGTTCTTTCCTAACATCTTGTTTATTTGTCCCTATTTCTGAATCCTTAATGCTCTGCCATAAATAAAAACATCATCTTTCACTGGCAGTTATTTCAGTAATCCCTGACTCTGTCTACCTCCAAGAGTATACCTTTCTAATTCTTCCTCTACACTGCTATCAGAGTAAATTCTGTAATGGCAGTTCAGTCATGTGACTCTTGACAAAAAGCCTTCTCATTTCTTAGAGAAAGGATAAATCAAATTCTTTGATGTGGCATACAGTGTTATTTAGGATTTGGCTTCTGTCTAGTTTTTCAACTCTGTCCTTTTTTTTTTAGAGTGAAAGAGAAAGAGAGCAAGCACGAGTGGTAGTGGGAGAGAGAGAAAATCTTAAGCAGGCTCCAGGCCCATTGTGGAGCCGAACATGGGGCTCGATCTCAGGACTCTGGGATCATGACCAGAGCCGAAGTCAAGAGTTGGATGCTTTACCAACTAAGCCCACCCCAACTCTATCCTTTTTGTGCCCTACTTTATTTGCTTTTTGTATTCTATCCATACCAAATTGTTGTAGTTCTCTGAACATATCAAGCTATTATAGGCCTTGCTTTAATTTGCTTCTACTGCTTTGGCTTCTAGAATTATAACAATAGCTACTATATGCTGAGTGCTTATTGTCCACTGGGTTAAGTACTTAACCTATATATTATCAAATAAACTTAACCAGTACCATTTGAAGATAGCAATATTTATAGATATTTACAGTTTACAGATGAGGAAACTGAAGCTTAGAGACATTGTGTAACATACACAAAAGTCATATATCTAGTTGATGATGGAGCCGGGATTTGAATTCAGCTATCTTGGAACTTAAAGCCCATGTTTGTAACTACTGCTATACACTGATGCTGCTGTCATTGATGTCCCTCTTCCCCATCCTGTTGGATACCTTCTTGTTCCAGAGTTGTCATCTCTAACTCCTTTCCTTCGTTACTACCCTAGGTGGAATTGACCATTCCTTCTTCTGTGTTCCCATGTTGTCCGTATATAACTATTACAGCATACATAATACTTTATTGCATTTACTTGATTGTCTTAATGAGCAAGAATCATGTCTTATTTGTTTTTGTCTTATTTGTTTTTGTGCTGCCAGTATACAGTAGAATGTTTGGCACATAGTAGATGCCTGATAAATGTTGAATGAATGTGTCTGTAGTGCTTAATATGCTCAGGTTACTTGTTAGCCTAAGATGAATATAATGGATTCTATATTATTTTTGTGGAGTAGAGAGTATGAGTATAGGAAGGAAACTGACCTTAATGATAGTAGTAGTGGTAATATTAATAAGAATAATAGCGACTAATATTTGTTGAGCAATTACCATGTGTTAAGCCCTGTTGTGAAATTTTAGATACAGTATCTTGCTTACTCATCAATAACCCTGTGATGCAGTTACTGCTCTCCTTATTTTATAGTTGAGGAAAATGAGTTTAAGAGAAGGAGAACAAGTTTGCTAAGATCACACTATGAGAGATGAAGTGGTATTCTAAGAGTCCTTACTCTTAGTCATTATTCTTTCTTCCCCTTACTAGTATTAATTGGAGGTTTATGGGTGTTTGAGGCTCCTTTTAATTTATTAAAATCAATTATTTCTTTCACGCGTTGAATGCTTATTTTCTATTGGGATAATGAGTAGAAGCCAGGACTTCATCTAACTGTGGGGAAAACAGGAAGTTTTTCCTTTCAACAGTAAGATTTTCTTGGCTTTAACTGCCATATACTTCATTCCTTGTGACTTTTCTAATGACTTTGTGAGCAGTCTTCTTTTTAAAAAACCTGTTGTGGCACAACATTTTGTTGTATACGTGTTGTATGTATGCATTAGAAATAATGCAGTTTTGGGTGTCACAAATTACTAAATGAAAGCATAATTTGTCTTAAGACTCTGGCAGAGAAGTGTTAGTGGGTTTGATAATCTTGATTACATTTATTTTATTTAGACAAGTTTTTTCCTGACATTACTGTTATTGCTAAATTGAGGTATTACCATACTTGTAGTTTTTTTTTTTTTATTTACTTAACTGGTTAGTATTTGTTTTAGTTATACTCCATTGTTTGTTTATTATAATTTTTTAAATGTTTATTTATTTTCAAGAGAGAATGAGCAAGAGAGGGGTAGAGAGAGAAAGGGAGACAGAGAATTCAAAGCAGGCTCCTCTTTGTCAACACAAAGCCTGATGCAGGGCTCAAACCCACCAACCATGAGATCATGAACTGAGCTGAAGTCAAATGCTCAACCAACTAAACCACCCAGGCACCCCATTATACTCCATTGTTTAGAAGATTCGCTTAATACAGTTTGGTGTAGTAAAAAAGGGTATGAGTTTTGGGGTCCAAAATACGTGGCTTCAGATACCTGTATGGTTATGTGATCTTGGGCTAGTCCCTTAATTTTTCTGAGTTTCAGTTCCTTAAAATGACGATCAGTTAGTCTACTTCATCGAGTAGGTAAGATGATTGAATGGAATAACATATGGAAAATGCTGATAGATATGAGGCATTTTATTAATGGTAGCCTATTTTTTTAAAAGCACTTGATTCATGGGAGCTTTTGTTTTATTTTTTTGAGAGAATGAGTGAGAGGTGCATGCAAGCAGGGGAGGGGCAGAGAGAGAGCAAGCTCCATGCCCAGTGCTAAGCTGATGTTGGGCTCAGTCTCACAACCATGAGATCATGACCTGAGCCAAAATCAAGAGTCAGATGCTTAACTGATTAAGGCATCCAGGCGCCCCTATTTTTTTTAAATAGCAGATTTATTATTATTATTATTATTATTATTATTATTAATTTTAAAGTAGACTCCATGCCCAATGTGGGGCTTGAACTCACTACCCTGAGATTAAGAGTCACATGCTCTATCAGCTGAGCCAGCCAGCCCCCTCAAGTAGCTATTATTTTTAAGACCTTCCTTTCTGCCATCTTTCATTAGAAACTTAAAAAAAAGTAGATTCTGTATTAAAAGTGTAGTTTAGAAGTTAAGTTTTTGTAACTGAACAAAGTGGAGTTAATTTTCTCCAGCTTTAACTTAGAATTAGGAAAAGCACAATGGTTCTCTCTTGTGCTGTGTGAAACTAATCAACTTCAGAAATCCGAAGATACTGTTGCCTTTTTTTTTTTTAATGTTTATTTATTTATTTTGAGAGAGAAAAATAGAGAGCAAGCAGGGGAGGGGCAGAGAGAGAGGGAGACAGAGAATCCTAAGCAGGCTCCATAGTCATTGCGGAGTCCGATGCGGGGCTTGAACTCATGAACCATGAGATCATGACCTGAGCTGAAACCAAGAGTGGGCACTTAACTGACTGAGTCACCTAAGTGCCCTCCCATTGCCTTTTTTTGAGAAAAAGATGTGGGTCTGAAATTGGCAATACAGTTTTTCTTGTAGAAAGAAACTTGAAAAGCATATATGTTAAAGAATACAGCCTTTTTTGTTCCAGTATTCCAAGATGTTTTTGCTGATTTTATTGGGCCTTACAGTATCAGCAAAACTCATTCCTACATTTATCATTATTTGGTCCTAAATTGCAACTGTATTACTTTCTCCCTTTGAATACATCTTGGGGCATATTTGTGGTTGAAACTTTTGAATACTGTGTTTTTTGCAAAAAGAAATTGCTATGTCCTTCAGTAATTATCTCTTGGAACACTGATCCATCCTTTTTTGCCCTTCCAAGTAGAAATCAATAGTAAGCCACCTACATTCTAAAATTGATGTAAATGCTGATTCTGGCTTCAAGTAGAAGGCTTACTTTGAGTGGGGAAAAGTAAGACATTTTGGTCTATCTAAATATAAATTGTACAAAAGTGAAGAGAAATAGCAAATACATTTTTAAAAAATTTTCAGATGTTTAAAATGTTTTATTTAGGGGCGCCTGGGTGGCGCAGTCGGTTAAGCGTCCGACTTCAGCCAGGTCATGATCTCGCGGTCCGTGAGTTCGAGCCCCGCGTCGGGCTCTGGGCTGATGGCTCAGAGCCTGGAGCCTGTTTCCGATTCTGTGTCTCCCTCTCTCTCTGCCCTTCCCCCGTTCATGCTCTGTCTCTCTCTGTCCCAAAAATAAATAAAAACGTTGAAAAAAAAATTTAAAATGTTTTATTTAGCTTTCCATTTTATTTATTTATTTATTTATTTATTTGTTTATTTATTTATTTGTTTGTTTTGAGGGAGAAAGCGCAAGCAGTGGAGGGGTAGAGAAAAAGGAGAGAGCAAGAATCCCAAGTAGGCTCCACACTGCCAGTGTGCAGCCCAATGCGGGGCTTGAACCCACCAACTGTGAGATCATGACCTGAGCCAAAGCCGGACACTTAACCGACGGAGCTACCCAGGTGTCCCTTAGAATTACATTTTAAATGATCAAATCTGAACCTCTTAAGGGAGCTCTATTTTTGAAAGTTTGTGAGGAAAAGTAGTATAAAAATTTTAGCCTTCCCTTGAGCTTTCTCATAGCTCCAGTTGGAATTCATGGGAGTGATGATTACTCTTAAAGTTAGCAGGAACAAAATTTGTGGCTACTAATATTTTAGTCTCTAACTCAAAATACAAATTTATTTAACATGTTTAAGAGAAAAGCTTCATAATTTATTGTTACATTAACAGGTGTTCTATGCAAAACAATGTGTTTTCAACTTATATTTGAGAGCTTGATAGTCTTTATTTGATATAACCACGTGACTGGAGAATATATAAACAAACATATATATGTGCATTTTTTATGATCGAATGTTTCTTTTTTCACTAACTTTTTACCTCTTAACTAGCAGTTGCTCTTTCCAGAAATATACCTTAGAGAAAGTAGCAGTTGGTTCTTGACGAATATATAGGTGAGGTTTTATTATCTTGCTTTTATAAGTCTTTTTTAAAACACTAATATCATAAAAGTTTTAATTATAACACTGCTTACTTAAACTTGTTAACTTTTTAAATCTTATTTATTATTTTTTTATGTTTATTTTTGAGAGAGGGAGAGCAAGAGAGAGAGAGACAGAGTGTGAGCAGGGGAGGGATAGAGAGAGAGGGAGACACAGAATCTGAAGCAGGCTCCAGGCTCTGAGCTGTCAGCACAGAGCCCAAGGTAGGGCTTGAATTCACAGACCGCAAGATCACGACCTGAGCTGAAGTTGGACACTTAGCTGACCGAGCCACTGAGGCGCCCCTATTTATTTTTTGTGGAATTGAGTTTTGGCCAAAGCATAGCTGGGTTAATGGTTTTTCTAACTAGATTTTGGTGATGTAACTGACATCATTTTTTTCAGGTGATAATATAATAGTTGAGTCTGTGGTTAATTTTCCTGGTAACTGTTGCCGTCCGGTTGTTCATTTCTGAAATGTCAAATGAGGTAAAACATAGGAGAAAATGCTTGTTTCTGTTTTCCTTCTTGCCCTCCTTTGCATAAATTCTAGTTGAAGAGACTATAGTTACGTTTTTTAAAAAGAAGGAAGGGAGGGGCGCCTGGGTGGCGCAGTCGGTTGGGTGTCCGACTTCAGCCAGGTCACGATCTCGCGGTCCGTGAGTTCGAGCCCCGCGTCGGGCTCTGGGCTGATGGCTCGGAGCCTGGAGCCTGTTTCCGATTCTGTGTCTCCCTCTCTCTCTGCCCCTCCCCCGTTCATGCTCTGTCTCTCTCTGTCCCAAAAATAAAATAAAAAATGTTGAAAAAAAAAATTAAAAAAAAAAAAATTCATGGGCTTCTAATTCAAATAGTTGCAGGAAGGGCTCCATTTTATTAATTTTCATCCCTGTGACTTATTGAAATGGTTACGTTTAAAAAAAAAAAAAAAAGAAGGAAGGGAGAGAAAAAACTTTTGGGAAGGAAGACTTAAAGTATTTTTGCCTTTAGCATTTATAAAAGATTACTTTAAAAAAACAACAGTTTTTGTGAACCAGAATTCCTCTCATCTTTTTACTTCAACCGTTTATTTTTGTACCTAATCAAAGATAGAAAAAAAAAGTTTGCAATCTTTAAGACTTGAAATAAACTTTATGGGTGCCTGGGTAGCTCAGTTGGTTGAACATCCGACTTTGGCTCTGTTCATGATTTCACTGTTTGTGAGTTCAAGCCCTGTGTCAGGCTCTGGGCAGACAGCTCAGACCCTGGAGACTGCTTCAGATTCTGTCTCCCTCTCTCTCTGCCCTTCCTCCACTTGCATTCTGCCTCTCTCTCTCTCTCAAAAATAAATAATCATTAAAAATTAATTTTAAAAAGGCTTGAAATAAACTTTATTGTCATTGGCAAAAACAGTACCATTATAAGTGGAAGTTTCATGTTTTGTTGCTCAGTGTAGTTGCTGGATAGAGATGAGCTATGTAACTGTCACTGGGCAGTAGAGACATTTCTGTGATCCTTTAGCTGTATATAAGATAAAAAACTATGAGCCTTCTGTATTTATACATGATAAAGACTAATTTAACTAGATCTAACATTAGTTTGGACTTATCCATTTTATAGACCTGTTTTTGGGGACTATCTCACCAAGCCTTTTATGTTAAATATACAGAATTTGTCTAATTTAGTATTTCCATAGAGCTATAGATGGTTTTCATGTTGGCTGACCAGATATATTTTGAGATAATGCTATTGCAATCTGAATTATAAGTGTATGTATTTCAACAGGTTTATCAGGTGAGATATTTATGAACTGCCAAAAGCAAGCCACCAAATATTCCCAAAGTAATAGACATAACTGGATATTTTTTTACTTTTATTGAGTGCACATTGAGACAGGCTTTTAAAGTTTTGAAGAAGGGGGTGCCTGGCTGGCTCAGTCGGTTGAGTGGCCGACTTCAGCTCAGGTCATGATCTCACAGCTTGTGAGTTCGAGCCCCACGTTGGGCTCTGTGCTGACAGCTCAGAGCCTGGAGCCTGCTTCAGATCAGTGTCTCCCTCTCTCTCTGCCCCAACCCACTCACATTCTGTCTCTCTCAAAAGTAAATAAACATTAAAAAAAATTTTTTTAACAAAAAAATAAATAAAATTTTGGAGAAGACAGGACAAAGGATATATTAGAGTTGAGTGCATTTTGGTACCTCTGATTGACATAAATGTATTCAGATCATTTGTGTATATAGTTATGTATAATTATTAACTCATTCTGAGAAACTTAACACTTTTCTCACAAGTGTTGTAGATATTTAGAATTTGATCTTTTGGGCCAGCATTTAAATATAAAATGCCTAAAACTACACTTGAAAATTCAAGTGATCATCGCAGGAAAAATTATAGCTATGCGAAGTGATGGAACTTGCTGTGGTAATCATTTAGTATGTACGTACATGAAATCATTATGTTGGACACCTTAAGCTCATAAAGTCTTGTATGTTAATTATATCTTAATGAAACTGAAAAAGTTAATAAAATGAAAAAAAGGAATTCAAGTGAGTGCTGATGAAAATGTATCATGTGAGATTCTTCATGAATATCACTCTTCCAGTTTGAAAAGGCATAGAATATAGACACTGGTGAGTGACAGGACAAAAGAGTTATAATTACATAAAATTTTAAAAATTACATTTATATAGTGTTTTATTATTTCAAGTTATTTTACCTTATTTCATCATTTCAGTAGCATTGTAAGATAGGTAGGGCAGGTATTACCTTTGTTGATTGAGGAAGAAATGGAACGTCAGAAACGCAGAAAGTGACAGCTTAACATCACACATAGTGCCTGATGAAACTGATACTTCACCCTAAGTCTCCTGATCTCTAGTACAATATTCTTTCCATTATGTCATGTTGCCTGATTGAAACTTGAATTTACATGCATTTTAAGATGTAGGAGAATTAAACTGAGTAAGTTGTTTTATGAATTTTAATTTTTGGAGAGAGGTTGTAAGCCTTTTGAAGGCATGGGACACATCTCTATTTTGTGTTTTTCTTCCAAACTTGATTCTTCCCAAGCACTTAAGCATGTACTGTCTTGTGTATGTGATACTAACATTACTGACATCCAGGATGACATTGCTACTGATGTTCTCTCCTTCTCCTGGTGGTGACCAGATAGACCATGAGCAAATCAACTTTTGCATGTTGTTATTCAAATCTCTCCCCGGTCGTTCTGTGTAGCCTAAAGCTGTAGTTGTACTTTAGGTACTTTATAGTTTTTTAAAAAATTGATCTAAAGTTTACCTTACCATAAAATTTAGCATTTTAAAGTGTACAATTCAGTAGTTTTTTAGTATATTTACAAGGTTGTACAGCAACCTTCACCAGTATCTAATACCAGACATTTTCATTATTCCAGAAAGAAACTTGAGACCTATTAGTACTCACTCTCATTCCTCCCTCTCTGACTGACTCTTCAGTTAACCACTAAATTACTTTCTATCTCTATAAATCTGTTTCTGTTGGCCATTGCATATAGGTGGAACCATACAATATGTGACTTCTTGTTTCTTCTTTCATTAAGCATAGTATTTGCAAGGTTCGCCTTGCATTCTATAGCATGTGTCATTACTTACTCCTGTGTTTTTAATTTATTTTTTTTAATGTTTTTATTTATTTTTGAGACAGAGAGAGACAGAGCATAAGCAGGGGAAGGGCAGAGAGAGAAGGAGACACAGAATCTGAACCAGGCTCCAGCCTCCAAGCTGTCAGCACAGAGCGTGACGTGGGCTGGAACCCACAGACTGTGAGCTCTTGACCTTAGCTGAAGTTGGATACTCAACCAACTGAGCCACCCAGGCGCCCCTCATTACTTACTCCTTTTAATGGCCGAATAATATTACATTATATGGATATACCACATTTTGTTTATCCATTTACCAGTTGATAGACTTTTTTTTCCTAATTTTTGTCTATTGTGCATAATACAGGTATGGCCTTCTGTATACATATTTTTGTATGTTTTAAATCCTCTTAGGTAGGGGTGCCTGGGTGACTTAGTTGGTTAAACATCCAACTTTGGCTCAGGACATGATCTTGTGGTTCGTGGGTTCAAGCCATGTGTCAGGCTCTGTGCTGACAGCTCAGAGCCTGGAGCCTGCTTCAGATCCTGTGTCTCCCTTTCTCTCTGCTCCTCCCCCACTCATCCTCTGTCTCTCTGTCTCTGTCTCTCTCTCTCTCTCAAAAATAAATAAACATAAAATCCTCTTAGGTATATACATAGAAGTGAAATTTCTGGGTCATATGGTTATTCTATGTTTAATTTTTGGAAAGCTGCAAAACTGTTCCCCACAGGGGTCGTGTCATTTAGATTCCCACGAGCAGTATATGAAGGACCTTGTGTTTTTTTAGTGTGGACCACTCATTGCTTTCCAAATGCATCTTCAAGCCCATTTTTTATTTCATTCCCTTCTACCTCTACCCCCATGTCTGACTACCTAGTGAATTTCTATTCATCCTTCAAAGCCTAAGTTAAATGCTGCTGCTTGTGCAAAGTCTTGGATTACTGGGGCTGGAAGTGATTTCTCACTGTTTAATGCATGTAGTTGTACCATTTGTTTCTCTTTGGGGCCTTTTGTGATAGTCATGATGCCTTTAACTTCTATCTTCTACCATATTTTTGTACTGTCAGGGTGCTTCATATAAAACAGGACTTGAGTAAATACCGTTTACTCATTGGGGAAATGAATGGGAGAGAATAGAAAATCCTTAACTTGGATTTTTAAAATGTTCCATGGTACCTATAATCTCTTGTTTGTCTTCATAATATGTGTAATACCACATTAGACCAATACTTTTTATAAAATAGAAACGTTAACTTCTCAGTATGATTTGTAATAAAAAATTCTAGAATTTGGAATGATGGTTTTTCTGTTCTCATCACTGGTAAGTTCCTAATAATACCTAATAATTTCTTGGGCCCGTGAGAAGATTTTTATTGTACACACAGTTATCTTTTAATATAATTTAAGAACTGGTAGGCTGCATTTATCTTTTGGCATGGATTTAGAATGGCATCTTTGTCTGTAATTACATATTAAAGAAGCTGTGTTACAGGATAGTCATGTGGCTCCATGTTATTAGATCTGAAGTTTATTTTGTAAAATTTTAGTACTTCACCAGGTAATAAAATGTAACCAAATCGTTTTCACTTTACAGTCTTTCTTAGGATGTTTTTTGGTGTCCATTATGAAACTGATGACAACAGCCAAATATGCCAAATAATGTAGTCCAAGTACTGTGGTCCTGTATGGTGGCCTTGTCTAGTAGTTAAGAGCACAGATTGTGTAGCTATGTGGCTTGGGTTTGAAACCTGTCCTTGTCTTTGTTATTTATTAGCTGTGTGACAGTGGAGAAGTACTTAACCTTTCTGTTCCTATTTTTCTATCTGTCTACAAATATGTTAACCTCCCTGGTTATACATATTTACATATTGCAGGTGTATCTAGGTATATAAGTATATATTCATTATATACATGAGTAGTCATGTTCATGTTTACAATCATATACGTATATTTTTAGCAAAGTAAAGATCGTACTGTTTTGAATTTTGTGATTTTCATGTAACTTTATAAATGCTTTCTCATGTAACTAAATTATGCTTTAAAAACATTGTTTTTAATGACTGCATGGTAGTCTATGCTGTGAATGTACAAAATGTATTTACCAAATTCCCCGTTGTAGTTTTTTTTCCTCTCATTTTTGGAATTTGAATTAATGTGCAGTGACTACCCCTGCATATTTTTGTCTGGCTTTCAGATACTTAAAAAAACATTTTTTTAAAAGTTTTACTTATTTAAGTAATCTCTACACCCAATGTGGGGCTCTAATTCACGACCCCCAGATCAAGAGCCACATGCTCTTCCAACTGAGTCTGCCAGGTGCCCTGTGGTTTTCAGATACTTTTTAAAGGATAGATTCCTTAAAATGGAATTACTGAATCAAAGGGCATGAGCCTTTTAAAGCATTTTGGTACACATTTCCAAATTGCTTCCCAGAAAGATTGTACATATGTTACTTGTTGAGAAAATTAATTTAGAATTAACTTGTTTTGAAATTAGAGCGTTACATGTTTATTTTCATCAGTTGCTTTTGCTTATACCATTCGTTCATTTCAACGATTATGTATTCAATACCTACTTTATATGATGCATTCTTAGGCCAGAGGATACAGCAGTGAACAAACAGGTATGTTTCCTAACCTCATTTAACTTTCTTGTCTGTAGGGCTCTAGATATTTGGCAGTGTTTTAAATACCATTTTCTTTTAAGAATCAGAATTTAATAAATTGATTAGAAGAGAGGAAAAAATGTGCCTTAATGACCTATCCATGCTATCTAGTCTTTTTTACTATCTAGTCCAATTTTCATCTTCCCAGGGGCTACGTTCATGTACTTGTTTCATTTAAAAACAGAAAACGGGGGTGCCTGGGTGGCTCAGTCGGTTTAAGTGCCTGACTTCGGCTCAGGTCATGATCTTGTGGTCTATGGGTTTGAGCCCCGCGTCGGGCTCTGTGCTGGCAGCTCGGAGCCTAGAGCCTGCTTCGGATTCTGTGTCTCCCTCTCTATTTGCCCCTCCCCTGCTCACTTGCTGTCTCTCTCTCTCTCTCTCAAAAATAAACATTAAAAAAAATTTTTTTTAAACAAAAAGAAACCAAGCTCTGTGCTAGGCACAGAAGATGAAATGCTCTTCAGGAAACTTGAATCTGGTGTATCTGAATTAGACTATAGTCATGTCTGAAGATAAGCGGATAGGCAGGACGCTCCCTCAAAGACCCTTCCCACAGCCTCATGTTTCTACGGTAATTTATCTGCTTATACTTAAATTTTAAATCAAATCATATTACTTTAAATTATAGTTATTCTGACAATATGGAGATTAGTTTCATAGATACTGCATTTTTAACTCATAAACAGGTTGAATCGTTTATTTTGGACCAAGAAGATCTGGATAACCCAGTACTTAAAACAACATCAGAGATATTCTTATCAAGTACTGCAGAAGGAGCAGACTTACGCACTGTGGATCCAGAGACACAGGCACGATTAGAAGCATTGCTGGAAGCAGCAGGTAATTTATTTCTTGTTTTGTTATTTTCATCTCTTTAAAAGTCTAGATCTCTGTACAAAGCTGTGCAAGATTGCCCCCAAATTATATAACATTCTATGAGATTTGAACTCTTAGTATGTGTTACGTTTTTTATTGTTCACGTTTTATATTTAAAAAATTCTTGGTTGAAAGTTTTTAGAGAATGATTTCTGGGCTCAACACTATTTTTAAAGGTCTTAGATAATCAGATACTTACCAATGAAAACTTATCTATTTCCAATTACATTATAAATGTGTGAGATAAATTTGGTTCCTTAAGTTATGAATCTTTGATCTGAACTGATTTAAGGGTATTCTGCATGTGATTTGTTACTCATTTTAGTCTAGGGATAACTTAATTATTATAAGTTGCTAGTTTTTTAATGTTTATTTATTTTTGAGAGAGAGAACGCTCTTGCACATGCGCTTGTGTGCAGGAGGGGCAGAGAGAGAGGGAGACAGGATCTGAAGCAGGTTCTGTTCTGCACTGACAGCAGATAGCCCAGTGCAGGACTTGAACTCACGGACCAGACCGTGAGATCATGACCTAAGCCAAAGTCAGATGCTTAACCAACTGACTTAGCCAGGTGCCCCTATGAGTGGCTATTGTTTAAAAAAAGATGTTTATTTATTTTGAGAGAAAGAAAGAGAGAGGGTATGCATGCATGTGAGCAGGAGAGAGGCAGGGAGAGAGGTAGAGCTGTGAGTGCAGAGCCTGATGCAGGACTCAATCATACAAACTGTGAGATCATGACCTGAGCTGAAATCGAGAGTTTGACACCTAACTGAGCCACCCAGGTGCCTCATAAGTTGCTATTTTTTATTGTATTATTTTATTTTATTTATTATTTTATTACTGTTGTTTATATTGAACACCCTGTTTATTATTTTCTGTACCAAGTCTCCATTCCACTATAAAGAAAGACTTTTTATCAGCTAAAATTGTTTTAAGAAGAAAGTTAACTTTTTTAAATCTTCTGTGTTGTTTTTTTTATATTGCTTTTGAGATATGTTCACTTTGTGTGACACTCTTTTTAGTTACTTATTTAGCATAAATATATGTGTATGTTAAATACATATAAGAATTTAATCTAGAGGAATGCATAGGTTATTTTTTAAAATAGTGCCTAAAGGGGCGCCTGGGTGGCGCAGTCGGTTAAGCGTCCGACTTCAGCCAGGTCACGATCTCGCGCTCCGTGAGTTCGAGCCCCGCGTCGGGCTCTGGGGCTCAGAGCCTGGAGCCTGTTTCCGATTCTCTCTGCCCCTACCCTGTTCATGCTCTGTCTCTCTCTGTCCCAAAAATAAATAAACGTTGAAAAAAAAAATTTATAAAAAAAAAATAAAATAGTGCCTAATAAATAAAAAAATAGTGCCTAAAAACTTGTTAGAGTGCCATATATACTTTAAACCATGTTAAAGCTATTAAACTCCAGAAAATTCAAAATAAAAAAGTTTTAAAGTATAGAAATTTGATTCCGTTACTGAGTACTCTAATAAGCATAATATTAAAGATTCAGAAAAATCACAGCAGCTTTTTAGTACATTTCATATTGACTGAACAGTACAGCATCAATTTGATCAAATAAGGACAAGGACAAGAGCTAAAATAAATTGAACAACTTTTGGTAAAGTTTATTCATTTATTCTGAGGGGCACCTTGGTGGCTCAGTTAAGTGTCTGACTTCAGCTCAGGTCATGATCCCACAGTTCGTGGGTTTGAGCCCCGCGTCGGGCTCTGTGCTGACAGCTCAGAGCCTGGAACCTGCTTCAGATTCTGTGTCTCCCTCTCTCTCTGCCCGTCTCCTGCACACGCTCTGTCTCTCTATCTCACACTTATTTATTTTGAGAGAGGGAGTGGGAGAGAGTGGGGGGGAGCCGAGGGAGAAGAAGAGAGAGAGAATCCGAAGCAGACTACATGCTCAGTGTGGAGTATGATGCTGGGCTCAATCTCATGACTGTGAGATCACTACCTGAGCCACCCAGGTACCCCAAATTGAGCATTTTTCTATTATTCCTGGAAAGACAGATGTTATGTTAAAAGTGAGCTTACTTGATATCATCTTGTTATTCCTTTAATTCTGTCCTGTTATGGAAAAGCACAGGTACAATTTGTAGCCCATTGACTTTTAGTCTATCTACTGTATCTTTTTGGAACTGATAGAAACTTAAAATTAAATTGAACAAAATAAGACTGTTTAAATTAGGGCAGAACTAGTAATAAAAAAAAAAGGTATAAAGATCACATCACATTGATAATGACATTGAATGTCCTTCCCTTCTAGTCTGGATTTCCTGTAAATCTCCTAGTTGTGATTTAGGGATATACTGTAGAAGATTCCTGAAATGGGAGTGACATGACCACCCTCTAATTTGTTTGTTTGTTTGTTTGTTTGCTTTGCTTTGCTTTGGAATCTTACATTCTTTTGCTTAGAGCAGAGAGAAACTTGGAGAAAAGTCTTCTCTGTTTTCCTTTTCTTAGAAAAGGTTTAGGCTTTGTTTTCTGGTGGTAGCATATCTTTACTCTCTGGTTTAGGCTGACACTTCACTCATGTTGAGCGTACTATTCCTTAATTCCTAACTAAGGGCTTTAAACTAATTTCTCCTTTTTTCTGGCACCTCATGATTCTTATTCAGGGCTGTTTTCTGGTACATTAAGCACTTGTCTTTCCCTGTTTTCTCTTAATTCATAGAAGTCTAGAAAAAGCAGCGAGGTACCTTAGAACTGCCTGTTTTTCATACATATATTGATAGAAAGAACATAAACCTTGAAAGTAATGATTATCTGCCTTTAAGGAGGTGTTAAAAACTATTGAATTTAAAAATTTTGCATATTTTGACAATTTAAACTCCATACACAGTTAGATATGTCTTTGGTGGTCCAAAGAAGTTGTCAAATGTATTTTAAAATGATGTGCTTCTTTCTAAGAACTGTGCAAGTCATCTGTTTAATGAATATTTTCTTTTTGTCCTAGAGCATTTTCATTTGCTTTTTGGACATTGTTTTCAGGAATTTTTAGACTCTGTGGTTTTTTGTTTTTGCTTTTAAGTAGTCTCTACACCCAATGTAGGGCTCAAACTCATGACCCTAAGATGAAGAGTCACATGCTCCACCAACTAAGCCAGCCAGGTGCTCCTAGATTCTGTGTTTCTAATTGTGAGAATATATTAGGCATTACTAGGCTTATTAAGGAAAATAGAATTTTTGACACTATTTTAACTGCAAAAATGAAATGGAAAATATTTTTTCTTTAAGTTTCTTTGATATTATTAGAGAAAATGAAGAATCTTAAAGCTATTTCAAGAATTTTATGTATTTATTTTTGTTGTTATTTTTAATTTTTTGAGAGGGAAAGAGCATGAGCAGGGGAGGTGCAGAGGGAGGGAAAGAGAAGGAGATAGAGAATCCCAAACAGGTTCCACACTGTCAGAGCAGAGCCTGACACGGGTCTCAAACTCAGGAACCGTGAGATCATAACCTGAGCCGAAATCAAGACTTGGATGCTTAACCGACTGAGCCACCCAGGCACCTCTGTTTTTAATTTTTTTAAAGATTTTATTTTTGAGTAATCTCCACATGCAATTTGGGGCTCAAACTCACAATGCTGATACCGAGTCACATGCTCTCCTGACTCAGCCAGTCAGGTGCCCCACAAGAATAATTTTTAAAAATTATGTTCTTCTAAATTATAAATATAATACGATCAAAGGTAGGTAAAGCAATATGAAATGTATTAAGTAGATAATAAAACCTTCCTATTGTTAAGGTTTACATATACTTCCAGGCTTTTTCCTGTGTAGCTTTATAAATGTATGTATATATTTAAACACACATAATTTTTAAAACAATGAAGTAAGTGTCACATTACACAAAATGTAACTCCCTTTTTTCACTTAATTTATTGTGGGCATCCTTGTATAACATGGTATGTCTCTTTCTCCTTGTTTTGTTTTGTTTTGTTTTGTTTTGTTTTGTTTTGTTTTTAATCATTTTGGGAAAGAGTGGGAGAGAGGGAGAGGGAGAGAGAGAGAGAATCCTAAGTAGGGTGTCAGTGCAGAGCCCATCGCAGGGCTCGATCTCTTGAATTGGGAGATCATGACCTGAGCCCAAATCAAGAGTCAGATGCTTAACCGACGAAGCTACCCAGGTGCCCCACTTTCTCCTTCTTTTAAAGGGTAAGATAATATTCTCTTGCTTAGATGTATCATGATTTATTTTACAGTTCCTTATCGAGGGATATTTAGGTTATTTCCTCTTTTCCCATATTACAAATAATGATGTAGTTGATATTCATTTATAATTTTTCTTATTTGTGCAGGTATCTTTATAGGACAAATTATTAGAAAGTGGTATCACTGTGTCAAAGAATGTATACACTTAAAGTTTTGCATTTAAAAAATTATATGTATATAAAAAGAAAGGGGCACTTTGGTGGCATAGTTAGTTAAACGTCCGACTCTTGACACTTGATATCACAGTTTGTGAATTTGAGCACCACATCAGTCCCCTGCTCTGAAGGTATACAGCCTGCTTAGGATTCTGTCTCTCCTTCTCTGTGCCCCTCCCCTGCTTATGCTTTCTCTTTCTCTCTCTCAAGATGAATAAATAAACATTAAAATTTTTTTTGAATTTTGATAACTTGTCAAATATGCTCCCACCCTGCCAACTTGTACCAGTATACATTCCTATTAAGTTTTAGAGGGCCTTACACTTCAGTCATTTTTATTGTCAATTTCATAATTTATGTTCATTTAATATCAGTAAGTTGCTTGGTAGCTCTTTATAAATGATGATATAAGTTTACTGGATGCTAATTTTTTCAGTTTTTATTTTGCCTTAACTTTATGGTGTGCTTAATTATATAGAAATTTTTACTGAAATTAAAAATGTTTAATATCACATGTATTAATCTTTTATTTCATGGTTTTGGGGATTTGGTCTCATGCATAGAAAAGCCTCCTCTACATCAGCATTAGAAAATACCACATAGTATAATAGTGCCTTTCAGGGGCGCCTGGGTGGCGCAGTCGGTTAAGCCTCCGACTTCAGCCAGGTCATGATCTCGCGGTCCGTGAGTTCGAGCCCCACGTCAGGCTCTGGGCTGATGGCTCGGAGCCTGGAGCCTGTTTCCGATGCTGTGTCTCCCTGTCTCTCTGCCCCTCCCCCGTTCATGCTCTGTTTCTCTCTGTCCCAAAAATAAATAAAAAACGTTGAAAAAAAATAAAAAAAAAAATAGTGCCTTTCAGTCTTTATTTTAAATTTTTTTTTAACGTTTTATTTATTTTTGAGACAGAGAGAGACAGAGCATGAACGGGGGAGGGGCAGAGAGAGAGGGAGACACAGAATCTGAGACGGGCTCCAGGCTCTGAGCCGTCAGCACAGAGCCCGACGCGGGGCTCGAACTCACGGACCGCGAGATCGTGACCTGAGCTGAAGTCGGACGCTTAACCGACTGAGCCACCCCAGCGCCCCTGGGCTTTATTTTATACATTTAGATCTTCAGTCTACTTGGTATTTATTTTTGTGAATGGGGTGAATTAGAGATCCATCTTAATTTTCAAATGATAATCACTTCCTGAACAGTGTTTCTGAAATAAGCCCTCCCATCTCCTTTGATTTGAAATGTCAATTTACAAATGATCTAGGGCTTTTTTCTTTTTTAAGTTTATTTATTTTGAGAGAGAGAGAGAGCATGCACATGCATGCAGAAGGGGCAGAGAGAGGGAATGAGAGAGAATCCCAAGCAGGCTCCCACACTGTCAGCACAGAACCCAACGTGGGGCTCAAACTCACAAACTGAGATCATGACCTGAGCTGAAATTAAGAGTCAAACACTCAACTGACTGAGCCACGTAGACACCTCATCTCTTGTATATCCTTGATATAATTATCTGTTTCTGTGCAGATAACATACTGTTATAATTTTCTTTCTTTTTTTAAAAAAAATTTTTTAACGTTTATTCATTATTGAGAGACAGAGCATGAGAATGGGAGGGGCAGAGAGAGGAGGAGACACAGAATCTGAAACAGGCTCCGGGCTCTGAGCTGTTACCATAGAGCCTGATGCGGGACTCGAGCTCACAAACTGCGAGATCATGACCTTAGGTGAAGTCGGACGCTCAACCGACTGAGCCACCCAGGTGCCCCTCATGCTGTTATAATTTTCATGGCATCCTAATACATTTTATATCTTATCGGGAAAATTTTCCCTTCTTTCTTTCCTTGTTGTTGTTCTTCAAAACTTCATTAACTATTTTTCTCTCGTTTGCAGCAGTGATCAGGCAATGATATTATCATCAAAATTTTCTATTACAGCAGTATCTGATTCCTCACTGAATCTAGACAAAAAGATTTATTGGCAAGTTAGACACCTAATAGCCCCACTAGTCTGTGAGTTCTGTAACGACGGGAACTATGCCTTATCCCTTTTTGTCTTCCCAATGTCTGGCAAATCACAAGCACGTAATAAATATAAGAATGAACTTATTTCAATTTATACTGTTATCCTAGAAGATGGTTCTAGGTGGCTATTCAACCAAAGGGAAAAACTGTTGGATTGTTTGTTATAATAGTACAGAATATTCCCTTTATTACTACTGAAAAGAGTATAGATAAATATGATCTTATACTAGAGATCTTACAGTATGACTATATATTTTGAAAGAATTTTCATTTTCCTCAATGAGCCTCACGTTAAGTTACATTTGGAATTAGGTAGGGAACGAATTAATATGATGTGCATTGTAAAGATGGAAAGACTAAAACAGGTGGTTATGTGATGGCTTTTGACATTAAATGTGGCAAAATTGATATCAGCCTTATGTTCTGAATGTCAGCCTTATCTATGGAGACTCTGCCGGTTTTGCCCTATATAGTAGTGTTTAGAAATGTAATTACAATTTGCACTTTATGTTTTTTCTTCCCCTGTGCTGCCTGATTCATTGACGCATGCTGAAGGAATTGGCAAATTGTCAACTGCTGATGGTAAAGCTTTTGCAGACCCTGAGGTACTCCGGAGACTGACATCCTCAGTAAGTTGTGCACTAGATGAAGCTGCTGCTGCACTGACCCGAATGAGAGCAGAAAACAGCCACAATGCAGGACAAGTAGACACGTATGTGTATATAATGAATTCTTCTGGATATTAGACATTTTCTGGAGTGGACTTTGGGGAAGTAACAAATTTTGGTCAAGTATATCTTTTGGAGGGAATTATAAACTTTAGCTAAGTGGCTATTAGAATGGCTATTAATGTTTTAAGTATATATATATATGGCGTTATATATATATGTATATAAAAATAGATATTAGGGGCGCCTGGGTGGCGCAGTCGGTTGGGCGTCCGACTTCAGCCAGGTCACGATCTCGCGGTCCGTGAGTTCGAGCCCCGCGTCGGGCTCTGGGCTGATGGCTCAGAGCCTGGAGCCTGTTTCCGATTCTGTGTCTCCCTCTCTCTCTGCCCCTCCCCCGTTCATGCTCTGTCTCTCTCTGTCCCAAAAATAAAAACGTTGAAAAAAAAATTAAAAAAAAAAAATAGATATTATATTTTTATTCTTGCATTCTACTCATATTCATTGAGCATTCTTGTGGAATGAAAATACCACAAGTGAGAAATCCAAAGTGAATAAAGATCTGATTTCTATTTCTAAGGCCGTTACTTACTCTAATGATTATCCTAGTACACTCTAAACTGACTGCTTAAGTAATAATAAATGAAATAGGTTGCTCTAATCCAAGTGCTTGCTACTCAAATATGATTCGTAAGTAGCAGTAGCAGCAAGCAGCGCCTTAGATCTCATTAGAAATGCAGAATTCCAGACCTCACCTCAGAGCTACTCAATCAGAATCTGTATTTTAACAAGAAAAATGGGTGATTCATGTGCATATTAAAGTTTGAGATTTATCAATTTTTTTTTAATGGTTATTCATTTTTGAGAGACAGATAGACAGACAGTGTGAGCAGGAGAGGGGCGGGGCGGGGGGGGTGCGGCGGGAGACACAGAATCGGAAGCAGGCTCCAGGCTCTGAGCTGTCAGCACAGAGCTTAATGCGGGGCTCAAACCCACAAACCACGAGACCATGACCTGAGCCAAAGTTGGACACTTAACCAACCGAGCCACCCAGGCACCCCCCCTTTTTTTTTTTAAGTTTTGGGGTTTTTTTGTTGTTGTTGTTTTAAGTAACCTCTACACCCAACATGGGGCTTGAACTCACAATCCTGAGATTAAGAGTTGCATGCTCTACTGACTGAGCTAGCCAGGCTCCCTGATTTTGTTAAACATTCTGTAGTAAAATTTTTACATAGATTGAAACTTCTGTTACCAAATAAAATTTTAAACCATGGAATTATATCCCAAATGTCTTTGGGGATTGTTGCATTGGTAGAGTTTAAAAACTTGTACATGTACTTTATTTAAAATTTAATATGACAATATGTTAGAACATTTCACAAAATAAAAATGACAGCTGTTTTCATATTCACTTATTGCCTTTCTGGCTTGGTTGGCCTACATGAATAATTAGTATTGCAAACAAGATGCTCAGCACACAAAATGTTCATGCAATTTTTTTCCTTACCATATCAACATTTTTCTATGTATGACTCTTTGTATTTAATGTAATTTATTTTGAGAGGGTTCTGAGTCTTTCTGTGTTGGCTAATTGTTGATGGTTTTGTTTTCAGTCGTAGTCTGGCAGAAGCTTGTTCAGATGGGGATGTGAATGCTGTTCGTAAATTGCTAGATGAAGGCAGAAGTGTAAATGAACATACAGAAGAAGGAGAAAGTCTGCTGTGTTTGGCTTGTTCAGCAGGGTATTATGAATTAGCACAAGTAAGCAGAAATTATCTTGAGTGATTGAAATTGTGGAAGGATTTTGATTTTTGTTATCACTAATAAAAGAAATTGTAATTAGAGGGCAAGTTCTTTCCTTTCAGGCAGTGGGTAAAATAGAAACTGTACATAATTAATTTTGTTGCCTACACACGCAATTGGGCATGGTCCATTTTTCTGCTCAAAAATTTTTTTACTCAGAACTCTTCCTAATGAATAAGAAGCACATAGAAATAATAGTAATATTTTAAAACATCCTTAGAAATAATACACAGCTATAATGGAAAGTAGTGATTTATTTTCATTTCATCCAGATTACCTCAATTCTTACTGTTTTTTCTGTCTGTTTTACCAGTATTGGGAAATACCCATGTGTTTACCAGATAGTTTCTGTTTGGGGAGTATAGTTTTGCTGTTCTCTTGCTAGATAATCCCAAGCATAACACAAATTCTTTCAAAAGAGCAGTTAACATTTTATCATGGGTTGGCTAATGTGATTACCTACATTACCTAAAGATTAATATGTAATGGAATTGTAAAAAATAACGTCTAACTTAGTGTTTTAAGTGGTGAGCACTGGCATATTTTCCCAAAAGGTGGTTATTTTTTTATTTTTCTTCACCCCCACTCTAAAAGAATATCTTTCCAGATTCAGTATATTCTCTAGAAGTACTATTAGTAGTAAGAATTGACATTCCCTCTGTGTGTATGTGTTTTAAAGGTATTGCTTGCTATGCATGCTAATGTTGAAGATCGAGGGAATAAAGGAGATATAACTCCCCTGATGGCAGCATCCAGTGGAGGTTACTTAGATATCGTGAAATTATTACTTCTTCATGATGCAGATGTCAACTCCCAGTCAGCAACAGGTAAGTAGAAAGTGATGTGTAAATTTGAGGAAAGGAAATTGATATATTTAATTGTAACCTGAGAGATAAAAATTTGATTTTTACATCTGCGCAACAGTAGTGAACCTACAGAAAAATCTTAGCCATTGTTCAGGATCTCTGAGTAAAATATAAATTAATTTGATATCAAAAGACTGAGATTGTGTTTGCCTAAGAGTGACAGTTTTCCTTTTGGGGACACTTTCTTTTTTGCCATAATGATATGTAACATATAAAGAGGCAAAATTATGAACTGTATCTCTTATAATTCTTTATCTCATTTAAATCCAACTCTCTTGTCTTTAGATTATAAATTAACCTGAGGTTATTTACCCTGTGGTAAATAATTTTCATGTCAGGCATACCGAATGCGTTTACTATTAAGATATTCTTGTGGCAGAATGAAAGTTATTATAGTAAGGGCTGTTCGTTTAGTTATTTGTGTTTCCCAGACACACAGACTGGAGGAGCCTTGGTCATGTGTCTTGAGTTATAAGTATAGTTTTAGTGGTAGGATTCCTTGGATTTAGTGAGGCAACAACATAATTTTTAAAAATTTGCATAATGAAAGCATATCAGTGTTTCATACCATTAAGTGAATATTAAATGTAGCCTTATTTTTTTTAATGATTTTCTAAAGTGAATTTATTTATTTTGAGTGAGCGTGAGGGTACATGCAAGAGGGGAAGAGCAGAGAGAGAGGGAGAGAGAGAATCCCAAGCAGGCCCTGCACTAACAGTGAGGAGGAAGCCCCTAGGAAGTCTTGCTCATTTTAAAAATAAATTAGGTGAGGGGCGCCTGGGTGGCGCAGTCGGTTAAGCGTCCGACTTCAGCCAGGTCACGATCTCGCAGTCCGTGAGTTCGAGCCCCGCATCGGGCTCTGGGCTGATGGCTCAGAGCCTGGAGCCTGTTTCTGATTCTGTGTCTCCCTCTCTCTCTGACCCTCCCCCGTTCATGCTCTGTCTCTCTCTGTCCCAAAAATAAATAAACGTTGAAAAAAAAAAAAATTTAAAAATAAATTAGGTGAGATGCCTGGGTGGCTCGGTGAGTCAAGCTTCTGACTCTTGGTTTTGGCTCAGGTCATAATCTCATGGTTCATGAGCTTGAGCCCCATCCCCGGCTCTGTGCTGACAGTATGGAGCCTGCTTGGGATTCTCTCTCTCCCTCTCTCTCTGCTCCTCCTCTGCTCATGTTCGCTTTTGCGTGCATGCGCTCTCTAAATAAACAAACTTCAAAAAAAATAATAAAATAAGCAAGACTTCCCAGAAGGATTTGTAGACCATTTTGCTGACCACTTTGTCTTAGTTGTAATAATAGTAATATGCTTAATGTGTAACATGGTTGAACAGTTGAATTCTGAACACATTGGATTCTTTAATGTTACTCTTCTTGCTGAATCTTTAAAACAGTCTTCTTTAGTCTCATACTGTTGGATAGTTAAACCACTTCTCTTACCCCCTCTAATAAATAAAAATCCTCAAAATAAAATCAGGAAAGAAAGAAGTGGCAAACCAAGGGATAATGACCTTGTAAAGAGATTTTTCTTTTGAAGGAATTATGCTGAGGGGGGTTTATATCTTCCTACTTCATTAGCTTGTCAAGTGAGATTAAGTGTCATTTAAAAAAAATCCCCCTTGGGGCGCCTGGGTGGCGCAGTCGGTTGAGTGTCCGACTTCAGCCAGGTCACGATCTCGCAGTCCGTGAGTTCGAGCCCCGCGTCGGGCTCTGGGCTGATGGCTCAGAGCCTGGAGCCTGTTTCCGATTCTGTGTCTCCCTCTCCCTCTCTCTCTGCCCCTCCCCCATTCATGCTCTGTCTCTCTCTGTCTCAAAAATAAATAAATGTTGAAAAAAAAATTAAAAAAAAAAATCCCCCTTTTTTTTTTAAATTTTTTTTTCAACATTTATTTATTTTTGAAATATGTTGAAAAATGTTGAAAAATATGTTGAAATATGTTGAAAAAAAATTTTAAAAAAAATCCCCCTTTTTTTTTTAAATTTTTTTTCAACATTTATTTATTTTTGAGACAGAGAGAGACAGAGCATGAATGGGGGAGGGGCAGAGAGAGAGGGAGAGGGAGACACAGAATCGGAAACAGGCTCCAGGCTCTGAGCCATCAGCCCAGAGCCCGACGCGGGGCTCGAACTCACGGACCGCGAGATCGTGACCTGGCTGAAGTCGGACGCTCAACCGACTGCGCCACCCAGGCGCCCCAAAAAAATCCCCTTTTGGCATATTTTTATCTAAAATAGTCTACGTATCATTCAAAATGATTCTTTTTTTTCAGTACAGTACAATTTAGGAATATTTAACATTTTCTTTCTATGTATATTCATGTCTTGATTTTCTTTTACCTTTCCTTTATACATTTTATTCGTAAGACAATTCATTGTTTTAGGTACATTTCCCATCTGACACATATCTTTAGCAGGAAGAGAAGTAAATTGACCTGTTTATAATAAATCTTTTAATTAGTAAGAAAATTAAGATTGCTACTTCTAACCAATAGAACAAAAAAACTTGAGATGATAGTTTTAGTGGTTTATGTAAAGGAATTGAAGAGGTAGAGCTCGAGCATGGCATAATTATAATTGTCTCCATTTTATCATAATTCTATATTTCTTTTTGGCTTCTGTTAGGAAATACTGCACTAACTTATGCCTGTGCTGGAGGATTTGTTGACATTGTGAAAGTGCTACTTAATGAAGGTGCAAATATAGAAGATCATAATGAAAACGGACATACCCCCTTGATGGAAGCAGCCAGTGCAGGTCATGTGGAAGTTGCAAGAGTTCTTCTGGATCATGGGGCAGGCATCAACACTCATTCAAATGAATTCAAAGAAAGTGCTCTTACCCTTGCATGCTACAAAGGTACTCTCTCTATATATGAATATTTATATATATTTTTCATATCAACTTTGAATATTTGAATTTTGAGCGTTCTTTTTTAGTGTGTATATATTTTGAGCAAGAGACAGAGAACAGAGAGCACGTGCATGTGCATGTGCACAAGCTGGGGAAGGAGCAGAGAGAGAGAGAGAGAGAGAGAGAGAAAATCCCAAGCAGGCTCCATACTGTCAGTACAGAGCCCAATGTAGGGCTCGATGTCACGAACCATGAGATCATGACCTAAGACGAAATCAAGAGTTGGACACTCAACTGTCTGAGCCACATAAGCACCCCGAGGATTAAATATTTGAATTAATTTTGTATTACTTAGGTTTTCCTTGTGCTATCAAATTATCTAGCTTCTAAGAGATTATATGGAAAGTCCATTTTAGTCTGTATCTCATAAAGTATAATTTAACAGTGTGTTTATTATTTTAATTTCTATTTATTCAGGTAGCTATGAAGTCAACAAAAACTTGTAGCATAAAACTTGAAGGTTTCTGTTATTTAATAACTTTTGTTTTATATGATTTTTCCAACTATTACTTCAAAAATAAAGCACACTCAGACAACAGTAAAAATAATAATCACAGTTGATATAGAAAACTTGAAAAACACAGAATAGGGTAAGGAAAAGAAATTTTACAATGACATGTAATGTTACCCCCTAAAGATGAAGGCATGTAAACAGTATTTTAGTATATTTACTTCCAGTGTGTTTTTTAAGCATATATATATAAACATATGTATAATTTTTAAACTAAACAACCAAACTTAACTGTTTTGTAGTGTGCTTATTTTATTTAGCTATATGTCATGAACATTTCCCATCTCAAGAAATATTTTTCTAACACAGCTTTTGGTGGTCACGTAGTACTTCACTATTTCAGGAGTGGGTTAGGCTGCACATGTCATGAAACCTAAATTAAGAATTATTTGAACAAAAGAGAAGCTTTTTTTTTTTTTTACATAAATCAAGTCCAAGGGTAGGCTGTCTAGAGCTAATTTAGCAGCAGTTCCACTGCTATCAAGATCTCAGAATTCTCTTTTTTCTGCTCTACCTTTCTAGTATGTGGTTTCTATCCTCAAAGTTACCTACACTCCAAAATGGTAGCTAGAGCCCCAGCAATCCATATTCTAGGAAGGATGAAAGGGTAAGGGCAAAATGGGGAGTGTCCTTCAATTTAGTAAGCTACCTTTAAGGAATCTTCATAGAAGTTCTGCCTTATAGCTACCACTTATATCTCACTGGCTACACATAACAAGGGAGGCAGGGAAATGTAGTCTTTTAGTCAGGCATGTTGCCACTCAGATAAAATCAGAGTTCTATTAAGGAAGACTGAAAGAGTGGGTATTGGGTAGGGAACTCGTAGTCTTTGCAAATACTTCAGATGGATGCACCATAATGCCTATTGTTGGACACTTGAATTGTTCCCAGTTTTTCACTATTATTAAAAACACTGTAATAACATCCTTGTGTAGACATCTTTGCCTAATCTCTGATTATTTCCTTAGGATAAATTCCTGGAAGTGGAATTGCTGGGTCAAAGGGTATGGACATTTTTAAGGCTTTTGATACATATTGCCAAATTGCCTTCTAGAAAGGTTGAACCAATTTACACTCCCACCAGCAGTGTTTGAGAGTGCCCTTTATCCCACCCTACACCCTCACCAACACTGGGTATTATCATTCTTTTTAATATTTGCCATTTTGATAATAGAAAATGGTGTCTCATTTTAATTTGCATTTGTTTAATAGGAAGGTTTAATTTTTTTTTTTCAGTTTAGTAATCATTTGCTTTTCTTTTTTAATAACCATTTCATGTCCTTCATCCATTTTTCTACTGGAGTGTTTGTCTTTTTCTTGCTGACTATTAAGGCTTTTTATATATTAAATGTATCCAGAGGGTTGAAATTATTTTGAAAGGATTATTCTATGCCTGTTCATTTCCACAGTGAGTTTATGGTCATTATGTTAATGCTGTTTTTATGAAAAATATGATGCAAACATACTTTACCTGGCATTTGATTTGATTTCGGTGTTTTGATTTGATAGTTTGATAAGTAGTTTATAATAGAATATATAATAGTATTATTGTTTTATTTAACTTGAATTATGTGCTTTGAACTAATTCAATCTTTAAAACCTAGATACCTTGACGAGAGCCTGCTTATTAGTTTGGATTGGCTTTGTAAAAGTGTCATTGCTTTATTGAATGAAAAATTAATTCTCTTATAAACTTTTGTATAGATACCTGAAAGAAAATGATTCCTCATTTTAATTCTTACATATTAAATTAATACTCAGTTCTTTAGAAATACAATTTTAAAATTTGTGTTCTTTTCTTTAAGGCCATCTGGATATGGTTCGCTTTCTACTTGACGCTGGTGCAGATCAAGAGCACAAAACAGATGAGATGCACACTGCCTTAATGGAGGCTTGCATGGTAATTTTAAATTGCACTCACTTGAAACAACATTATTGAAAAACAATGTTTTGTTTAACAATGTTTTTGTTTTTGTTTTGTTTGTTTTGGAAGAGAACTTTTTTTAATGTTTATTTATTTTTGAGAGAGAGATAGAGTGTGAGTGGGTGAGGGGCAGAGAGCAAGGCAGACGGAGGATCTGAAGCGGGCTTGACTCCAACAGCAGAGAGCCCGATGTGGGGCTCAAACTCAGGAACTGTGAGATCAGGATCTGAGCTGAAGTAGGATGCTTAACCGACTGAGCCACCCAGGTACCCCAGAAGAGAACTTTTTATTACTTTTATGTACAGAAAATTCAACAGCATACACTTAGCCCAGTTTGGTGGACAGTTATTTAGCCTTTCCTTTTTCCAACTTGGCAATGCAAACCACTGACTTTGGACCCTGTATGTTGCTTCCCCAGTGATAGTGGATCTCATCATATCTGTCGTTGTAATTGGTTCTGATAGCTTCCACCAGCTTAGGCAGAGCTTCTTTGTCTTCCAAGTTAAGCTGTGTGAAGTCAACAGTGGTACCGGTCTTTCCGTGGGCCAGAAACCCCAATCTGGGCCTTCCCCTTGATAAAGCAGTAGGGAACCCCCATCTTAAGACACAGGACATGTAGGAAGTCAATCAGCTCAGTGGGATCCACATCATGTGCAGTTACTACCAAGTGAACCTTCTTATTTTCTATTGAGGTGGTGATAGTATTAACCCCAGCTTGAAGGACAGGTGGCCTCTTACTGGGGACATCCTCTTTCCCTGCAGCTTTCTTCTCAGACCAGGTCAACAGTCTCTCCTTCTTCTCTTGCTGTGTCTCTGTTCTGTATTTATGGGCCAGCTTAAGCAGTTGAGTAGCTGTTTGGTGGTATAGAGCCTGGGTGAACTGGTTAATTGCAGGAGGCACTTTTATTTTATTTTTATTTTTTGTGCGGAAGGCACTTTTAAAGTTTATTTATTATTTATTTTGAGAGAGTGTGCGTGCATGAGCAGGGGATTAGCAGAGAGAGAGGCAGAATCCCAAGCAGGCTCCATGCTCACAGTATGGAGCCTGACGCCAGGCTTGAACCCACAAACTCTGAGATCATTACCTGAGCCGAAACCAAGAGTTGGATGCGCAACCAAATGAGCCATTCAGGTGCCCTCGGGAGGCACTTTTACATGTTCATAGAGTTTATAGCCCTTTGCCACTATAGGTGGATGTAGTGGGGCCATTTGACAAAGCAGGTAAGGTTCCTTTTGGGCTGGATATCCTGTCTGATGCCAAAATTCTTGGACCTTTTCTCAGGTGGAATTGACCACCTTTTTGGCCTCCTGCTTCTTCATTGCAGCAGGAGCCAGAGCCACCTTCCTCCCTGTAACCTTGTTTCCTTTTGGCATCTTGGATGGCTGGAGGAGACTTGTTTAACTTTAATCGGAAATCTGTCAATGTAGGAAGCACTACAAAAGGCAGGCTTGGCTCTGTCATTTCCAACACACCGATAGACTTATTCCCCCCCCCCCCTTTTTTTTTTTGTTTTTGTGTTAAAAGACACATAACAGGGGCACCTGGGTGGCTCAGTCGGTTGGGCGACCGACTTCAGCTCAGGTCATGATCTTGCAGTCAGTGAGTTCGAGCCCTGCATTGGGCTCTGAGCTGACAGCTCAGAGCCTGGAGCCTGCTTCAGATTCTGTGTCTCCTTCTCTCTCTGCTCCTCCCCTGCTTGTGCTCTGTCTCTTTCTGTCTCTCAAAAATGAATAAACGTTAAAAAAATTAAAAAGACACATAACATAAAATTTACCATCTTAGCCATTTTTAAAAGATTTTATTAAAATAAATAAATATTTTATTTTTAAGTAATCACTACACCCAACATGGGGCTCAAACTCACAACCCCAAAATCAAGAATTGCATTTCTAACAACTGAGCCAGCCAGCTGCCTCCCCCATCGTAGCCTTTTTGTTAAGTGTACAGTTCAGTGGTATTAAATACATTAATAATGTTATGTAACCATCACCATTGTCCATCTTCATAACTCTTTTCATCTTGTAAAACTGAAATCCTGGGGCGCCTGGGTGGCTCAGTCGGTTGGGCGTCCGACTTCGGCTTAGGTCATGATCTCGTGGTCCTTGGGTTCGAGCCCCGCCTTGGGCTCTGTGCTGACAGCTTGGAGCCTGGAGCCTGTTTCGGATTCTGTGTCTCCCTCTTTCTCTGACCCTCACCTGTTCATGCTCTCTGTCTGTCTCAAAAATAAATAAATGTTAAAAAAAAAAGTTTAAAAAAAAAACCTGAAATCCTGTACTCATTCAATAACAATTTCCCATTCCCTGCTTTCCCTAGCCCCTGGCAATCACCATTCTATTTTTTGTCTATGATTTTGGCTACTCTAATTATCTTGCTGAAGACTAATCATACAGGGCACCTGGGTGGCTCAATTGGTTAAAGTGTCTGACCCTTGATTTTGGCTCACGTCATGATCTCAGGGTTGTGAGATTTAGCCCTGCATCAGGCTCTGCATTGAGCACGGAGCCTACTTAAGATTCTCTCTCCCTCTCTCTGCCCCTCTCCTGCTCTTTCTCTCTCTCTACAATAAAAAATGAAAGAGTAATCATAAACGTAATTATAGTAAAACCTTGGTTTGTGAGTATAATTCATTCCAGAATCATGCTTATAATCCACAGCACTTGTATATCGAAGCAAATTTCCCTGTAAGAAATAAGGGAAACTCAGATGATTCGTTCCACAACCGAAAAATATTCACATAAAAATAATTGCAATACAGTAATATAATAAAAAACATTAAATAAAATACAAAATATAAAGAAAGATAAACAAATTAACCTGCACTTCCCTTTGAAAACATTCATGGCTGGTGTGAGGGAGATGAGAGAGGAGGGTTATTGTGTAGGACGACTTTCACTATCACTAATGGAATCACTGCTGTCTATTTGCTCAGTGGAATCTTTTTCTTTTCATGCAACTTTAACAAGTAACCTACTCAATGACACTTAGTTTTGCCTCATTTTGAGGATTTCCTGGAAATGTGACTTTGCATTGTCATTAAACAGATTCATCGCTCACACTGCTACAGCCTTGTATGGGTGGTACTTTTCTACAAAATTTTGCAGTTTCCCACATTTTATACAGCTCCCTAATCTCATTTCAAGTGAGGGATTCCTCTGCTTTTTCTCCTCCTCTGCAGACGAGATGCAAATGTAGACTTATAAAATCTTGCATTCTCGGCCACTCACATACCTCATTTGTACTTCTTGATGATTTCCTTCTTAACTTCCACTGTAATCACCTCTTTATTCTTAACACCTTTCTTTTCAACCTATTTCTGCATGGGGTCCATTTTATATGCTCCCATGGCTGTTGACTATAGTACAGTATTAATAAACTCTTGTCGTATGCTGTATTTAATGTAACTGGCAATAAGACAGCACAGGAAAGGGTCTATATCTATCTGCAGGCAGCCTGACCTGGAATGAAGCAAAGCATTCCTAAACTTCCTCTTGAATGGAAAAGCAAAGGACTGTCCATAGGTGCTTTGAAGTGACAAAAAATACACTTGTGCCAGTTGTGGGCACTTTCTTGTGCTCTGAAAAATCACTGTTTTCTGCCAAATACCGTGGCTTGAGCCCAAGCATCTGAGCATGAGAGATGATCACCCACAGTCCAGCAGCAAGCAAGTGAGAAAGGGAGAGGGAGAACCATTGACTCAGTTTGATCATGTGATGTTCAGCATTACGTACCACTCGTATTGCAAGACATCGCTCGTTTATCAAGTTAAAATTGATTAGAAATGTTTGCTTCTCTTGTGGAACCAACTCGCAGAACAAGTTACTCAAAATCCAAGGTTTTACTGTAATTAATTAAAAAAAGAGGAATCTTACAGGATTTGTCTTTTTTTGACTGCCTTATTTCACTTGTCATATTTTTCTCAAGATTTATCCAAATTGTAGCATGTGTCAGAATTTCCTTACTTTTTTTTAAGGTTGCATAATGTTTCATTTTATGTATATAACATATTTTGCTTATTCATTCATCCTGTGGTGGACACTTGGGTTGCTTCCGTGCTTTAGTTACTGTGTATAATACTGCTTTGAACATACCTGTACAAGTAAGTATCTGATCAAGTCCCTGCTTTCAGTTCTTTTGGGTATATACGTAGGAGTGGTATTGCTTGATCATATGGTATTTCTGTTTTTAATTTTTTGAGGAATTACCACTTACTGTTTTTCCACAGCGGTTTTACCAGTTTTATATTTCTACAGTGTACAGAGGTTCCAATTTCTCCATATTCTCACTAACACTTGTTATTTTCTGGGGATTTTTTTTGATAGCAGCCATCCTAATGGTTGTGTGGTTGTGTGGTGGTATCCCATTGTGGTTTTAATGTGCATTTCTCTAATGATCGTGATGTAGATCATCTTTTCATGTGCTTATTGGCCATTTGAGTATCTTCTTTGTTGAAATGTCTATTCAGATCCTTTTACTGTTCTTGAATTAGGTTGGTTTTTTGTTTTTGAGTTTTAGAATTTCCTTATATATTTTGGATATTAATCTCTTAAACCCATTATAAATATACCCAAGTATTTTCTCCTATTCTGTTGGTTGCCTTTTTACTCTGTTGAATAGTGCCCTTTTATATAAAAGTTTTTATTATTTATTTATTTTAAAGTTTATTTATTTATTTTGAGAGAGAGACAGTGGGGAAGGGGCAGAGAGGGGGAGAGAGAACCCCAATCACACTCTGCTGACAGTGCAGAGCCCGATGCAGGGCTCAATCCTAGGAACTGTGAGATCCTGACCTGAGCTGAAATGAAGAGTCAGACACTTAAATGACTGAGCCACCCAGGCGCCCCTGTATGTAAAAGTTTTTAGTTTAATGAAATCCAATTTGTTTGTTTTTTTTTTTTTTGCTGCCTGTGCCTTTGGTATTATATCCAAAAAATCATTGCCAAATCCCATGTCATGAAGTTTTGTCCTATGTTTTCTTCGAAGAGTTTTATAGTTGTAGGTTTTTTATCCCTTTTGAGTTAATTTTTGTGTATGGTGTCAGGTAATGGTCCAGCTTCATTCTTTTGCATGTGGATGTATAGTTTTCCCAGCATCATTTATTTGAAAAAAACCTGACCTTTCCTAATTGAATGGTTTTAACATCCTTGTCAAAAATCATTTAGCCATATATGCAAGGGTTTATTTCTGGAATCTTAACTTTCTTCCTTTTGTCTAGGTGTCTGTCTTTATTCCCATACCAAATGTTGTATTTATTATAGGTGTGTACATGTTTTGAAATCAGGAAGTGTGAATCCTCCTCCTGCTTTATTCTTCTTTTTCAAGATTGTTTTCAGGGTTCCTTTAAATTGTTGTTGTTTTTTTTTTTTAATGTTTATTAAAGAGAGAGACTGAGTACAAGCAGGGGAGGGGCAGAGAGAGAGGGAGATACAAAATCTGAAGCAGGCTCCAGGCTCTGAGCTGTTAGCACAGAGCCAAACACAGGGCTCAAACTCACAATCCGTGAGATCATTACCTGCACTGAAGTCAGACATTCAACCTACTGAGCCACCCAGGTGCCCCCTTTGACTTTTCTCTCTTTTTCTATTCTCTTTCTCATTTATTCTGCTCTAACCTTTATTATTTCCTTCCTTCTGCCAGTTTTGAGTTTAGTCTTTTTTCAGTTACTTTAATTCATTTCTAGTTTGTGTAATTTTTAAAAAAATTTTTTAAGTTTTTATTTTTATTTTAATTCCAGTATATTTAACATACAGCGTTAGATTAGTTTTGGGTGTACAATAAAGTAATTCAGCAGTTGTGTACTAGTGTGTATCATGGTGAGTGTACTCTTTAATCCCCATCACCTTTTCACCCATGCTCTCCCCACTCCTCTTCCCCTCTGGTAACCATCAGTTTGTTCTTTGCAGTTAAGAGTCTATTTCTTGGTTTGTCTCTCTCTTTTTTTTCCCCTTTGTTCATTTGTTTTGTTTCTTAAATTCCTCACATGAGTGGATTCTCTAGCTCCATCTATGTTGTTGCAAATGTCAAGATTTCATTCTTTTTTATGGTTGAATAATATTCCATCGTATATATGTACCATTTATTTGTCCATTCATCTATTGATGGACACTTAGACCACTTCCATAATTTGGTTAGTGTAAATAATGCTGCAATAAAAACAGGAGTGCATATATCTTTTTGAATTAATGTTTTTGTATGCTTTGGATAAATATCCAGTAGTACAAATCGTGGGGTAGTTCTATTTTTAATTTTTTGAGGAACCTACATACTCTTTGCCACAGTGGCTACACCAGTTTGCTTTCCCTCCAAATAGTGCATGAGGGGTCCTTTTTCTCTACATCCTTGCCAACACTTGCTGTTTATTGTGTTGTTGATGTTAGCCATTCTGATGGGTGTGAGGTGGTATCTCTTTGTAGCTTTGATTTGCATTTCAGTAATGTTGAGCACCTTTTCATGAGTCTGTTGGCAATCAGTATATCTTTGGAGAAATATCTATTTGTCTTCTGCTCATTTTTAGTTTGGTTATTTGTTTTTTTGGGTGTTCAATTGTAAACGTTCTTTATATATTTTGATACTAACACTTTATTGCATATGAAATTTGCAAATATTCTCTCCCATTCAGTAGGTTGTCTTTTAGTTGTCTTGATTGTTTCCTTTGTTGTACAGATGCTTTTTATTTTGAGATAGTCCCAATTAGTTTATTTTTGCTTTTATTTCCGTTGGCTCAAGAGACATATCTAGAAAAATGTTGCTATAGCCAATGTCACAGAAACTACTGCCTGTTCTCTTTTCTAGGATTTTTATGATTTCATGTCTCACATTTAGGTCTTTTGTCTTTTATTCACTTTAAATTTATTTTTATGTATTGTGTGAGAAAGTAGTCCCATTTCATTCTTTTGCATGTAACTGTCCAGTTTTCCTAACATGATTAAAAAAATTTTTTTTAATGTTTATTTATTTTTGAAGGAGAGAGAGACAGAGTGGGGGGCGGGGTGCAGAGGGAGAGGGAGACGCAGAATCTGAAGCAGGCTCCAGGCTCTGAGCTGTCAGCACAGAGCCTGATGCGGGATTCAAACCCACAAAACGCGAGATCATGACCTAAGCCGAAGTCAGACGCTCAACCAACCGAGCCACTCAGGTGCCCCTTCCCTAACACCATTTGTTAAGAACCTGTCTTTTTTCTTCAACATAGTATTGGAAATCTTAGCCTCTGCAATCAGACAACACAAAGAAACAAAAAGGCATCCAAATCGGCCAGGAGGAGGTCAAACTTTCACTCTTCGCAGATGACATGATACTCTATATGGAAAACCCAAAAGATTCCACCAGAAAACTGCTAGAATTGATTCATGAATTCAGCAAAGTTGCAGGATATAAAATCAACCCACAGAAATCGGTTGTATTCTTATACACCAACAATGAAGCGACAGAAGGAGAAGTCAAGGAATCAATCCCATTTACAGTTGCACAAAAAACCATAAAATACCTAGGAATAAATCTAACCAAAGAGGTGAAAAATCTATGTGCTGAAAACTATAGAAAGCTTATGAAAGAAATTCAAGAAGACACAAAAAAAATGGAAAAAGATTCCATGTTCCTGGATAGGAAGAACAAATATTGTTAAAATGTCGATACTACCCAAAGCAATCTACATATTCAATGCAATTCTATCAAAACAGCACCAGCATTCTTCACAGAGCTAGAACAAATAATCCTAAAATTTGTATGGAACCAGAAAAGACCCCGAATAGCCAAAGCAATCTTGAAAAAGAAAACCAAACCAGGAGGCATCACAATCCCAGACTTCAAGCTATACTACAAAGCTGTAATCATCAAGACAGTATGGTACTGGCACAAGAACAGACACTCAGATCAATGGAACAGAATGGAGAACCCAGAAATGGACCCACAAACATATGACCAACTAATCTTTGACAAAGCAGGAAAGAATATCCAATGGAATAAAAACAGTCTCTTCAGCAAGTGGTGCTGAGAAAACTGGATAGTGACATGCAGAATAATGAAGCTGGACCACTTTCTTACACCATACACAAAAATAAACTCAAAATGGATGAAAGACCTCACTGTAAGACCATCAAAATCCTCGAGGAGAAAGTAGGCAAAAACCTCTTTGATCTTGGCCACAGCAACTTCTTACCACGTCTCTGGAGGCAAGGGAAACAAAAGCAAAAATGAACTACTGAGACCTCATCAAAATAAAAAGCTTCTGTACAGCAAAGGAAACAATCAGCAAAACTAAAAGGCAATGGGGCGACTGGGTGGCTCAGTCGGTTAAGCGTCCGACTTTGGCTCAGGTCATGATCTCGCGGTCCGTGAGTTCTAGCCCTGCGTCGGGCTCTGTGCTGAAAGCTCAGAGCCTGGAGCCTGCTTCAGATTCTGTGTCTCCCTCTCTCTGACCCTCCCCTGTTCATGCTCTGTCTCTCCCTGTCTCAAAAATAAATAAACGTTAAAAAAAAAAAAACAAAACTAAAAGGCAACCAACAGAATGGGAGAAGATATTTGCAAATGACATCAGATAGAGTTAGTATCCAAAATCTATAAAGAACATATCAAACTCAACACCCAAAAAACAAATAATCCACTGAAGAAATGGGCAAAAGACATTAATAGACCCTTCTCCAAAGAAGACATTCAGATGGCCAACCGACACATGAAAAAATGCTCAACGTCACTCACCATCAGAGAAATACAAATCAAAACCACAATGAGATACCACCTTACACCTGTCATAATGACTAACATTAACAACTCAGGCAACAACAGATGTTGGTGAGGATGCACAGAAAGAGGATCTCTTTTGCATTGTTGGTGGGAATGCAAGCTGGTGCAGCCACTCTGGAAAACAGTATGGAGGTTCCTCAAAAAACTAAAATAAAACTATCCCATGACCCAGCAATTGCACTACTAGGCATTTATCCAAGGGATACAGGTGTGCTGTTTCAAAGGGATACATGCACCCCCATGTTTATAGCAGCACTATCAACAATAGCCAAAGCATGGAAAGAGCCCAGATGTCCATCGATGGACGAATGGATAAAGAAGATGTGGTATATCTATATAATAGAGTATTACTCAGCAATCAAAAAGAATGAAATCTTGCCCTTTGTAACTACGTGGATGGAACTGGAGGGTTTATACTAAGTGAAATTAGTCAGAGAAAGACAAAAATCATATGACTTCACTCATATGAGGACTTTAAGAGACAAAACAGATGAACATAAGGGAAGGGAAGCAAAAACAATATAAAAACAGGGAGGGGGACAAAACAGAAGAGACTCATAAATAATGGAGAACAAACTGAGGGTTACTGGAGGGGTTGTGGGAGGGGTGATGGGCTAAATGGGTAAGGGGCATTGAGGAATCTACTCCTGAACTCATTGTTTCACTATATGCTAACTAATTTGGATGTGAATTTTAGAAAATAAAAAATAAATTAAATTAAAAAAAAATTTTTTTAAACTGTCTTTTTCCCATGGCATATTCTTGCCTCTTTTGCAGAAGATCAATTGATTGTATAATTGCAGGTTTGCCATTGATCTTTGTGTCTATTTTTGTTCCCATACCATACTGTTTTCATTAATACAGCTTTGTAGTATAACTTTGTAGTATAACTTTGTGACACCTCCAGCTTTGTATTTCTTTTTCAAGATTGTTTGGCTATTTGGGGTCCTTTGTAGTTCCATACAAATTTTAGGATTATTTATTCAAGTTCTGTGAAAAAAATGCCATTGGTATTTTGATAGGGATTGCATTAAATCTGTAGATTGCTTTGGGTCATATGGGCTTTTTAACAATAATTGTTCTTCAAGTCCATGAGCCTGGAACGTCTTTCCATTTATTTGTGTTGTCTTAAATTTCTGTCATCAGTTAGTGTTTTATAGTTTTCAGAGGATAGGTCTTTCATCCCCTTGATTAGATTTATTCCTAGGTATTTTATTATTTTGGGTACAATTATTAATAGGTTTGCTTTCTTAATTTCTCTTTCTGTTGCTTCATTATTAGTGTATAAAAATGCAATGGATTTCTGTACATTGATTTTGTATCCTGTGACCTTACTGAATTCATTTTATCAGTTCCAGTAGTTTTTTGGTGGAGTCTTTAGGGTTTTCTATATGTAGTATCATGACATCTGCAAACAGTGAAAGTTTTACTTCTTCTTTACCAATTTGGATACAAAATTGTATTTCCTTATTGTTGTCTGATTGCTGTGGGTAGGACCTTTAGTACTATGTTGAATAAAATTGGTGAGAGTGGACATCCTTGTCTTATTCCTGATCTTAGGGGGAAAGCTTTCAGTTTTTCATCATTGAGTATAATTCCAATCTATTCTCTAGAATTTCCTTCCATCTGCTTGCTCTAGATACATTTTGCTCTTCTTTTTCTAGGCTTTTGAATTTTTTTTAAATGTTTATTTATTTTTGAGAGAGAGAGAGACAGTGTGAGCCAGGGAGGGGCAGAGAGAGAGAGGGAGACACAGAATCTGAAGCAGGCTCCAGGCTCTGAGCTGTCAGCACAGAGCCCAACACGGGGCTCAAACCTAGAAACTGTGAGATCATGACCTGAGCTGAAGTCAGATGCTTAACCGACTGAGCCACCCAGGCACCCTGTAGGCTTTTAAAATGTGTGCTTAAACATGCAGAAGAATGAAACTAGACCACTTTCTTATACCATTCACAAAAATAAACTCAAAATGGATAAAGGACCTGAATGTGAGACAGGAAACCATCAAAACACTAGAGGAGAAAGCAGGAAAAGACCTCTCTGACCTCAGCCACAGCAATTTCTTACTTGACACATCCCCAAAAGCAAGGGAGTTAAAAGCAAAAATGAACTATTGGGGCCTCATGAAGATAAAAAGCTTCTGCACAGCAAAGGAAACAATCAACAAAATTAAAAGGCAACCAACGGAATGGGAAAAGATATTTGCCAATGACATATCGGACGAAGGGCTAGTATCCAAAATCTATAAAGAGCTCACCAAACTCCACACCCAAAAAACAAATAATCCAGTGAAGAAATTGGCAGAAAACATGAATAGACACTTCTCTAAAGAAGATATCCGGATGGCCAACAGGCACATGAAAAGATGCTCAACGTGGCTCCTCATCAGGGAAATACAAATCAAAACCACACTCAGATATCACCTCACCCCAGTCAGAGTGGCCAAAATGAACAAATCAGGAGACTATAGATGCTGGAGAGGATGTGGAGAAACGGGAACCCTCTTGCACTGTCGGTGGGAATGCAAACTGGTGCAGCCACTCTGGAAAACAGTGTGGAGGTGCCTCAAAAAATTAAAAATAGACCTACCCTATGACCCAGCAGTAGCGCTGCTAGACATTTACCCGAGGGATACAGGAGTACTGATGCATAGGGGCACTTGTACCCCAATGTTTATAGCAGCACTGTCAACAATAGCCAAATTGTGGGAAAAGCCTAAATGTCCATCAACTGACGAATGGATACAGAAATTGTGGTTTATATACGCAATGGAGTACTACGTGGCAATGAGAAAGAATGAAATATGGCCCTTTGTAGCAACGTGGATGGAACTGGAGAGTGTAATGCTAAGTGAAATAAGCCATACAGAGAAAGATACCATATGTTTTCACTCTTATGTGGATCCTGAGAAACTTAACAGAAACCCATGGGGGAGGGGAAGGGGAAAAAAAAATGAGGTTAGAGTGGGAGAGAGCCAAAGCATAAGAGACTCTTAAAAACTGAGAACAAACTGAAGGTTGATGGGGAGGTGGGAGGGAGGGATGGGTAGGTGGTGGGCATTGAAGAGGGCACCTTTTGGGATGAGCACTGGGTGTTGTATGGAAACCAATTTGACAATAAATTTCATATATTAAAAAAAATAAATATAAAAATAAATAAAATGTGAGCTTAGGTTATGTTTTTTTTTTTTCTGCTCTTCTAATTTTATGCACTTTGAGGTATAAGTTTCCCTCTCAGCACTACTTTAGCTGTGTCTTATAAATTTTAATATGTTGTATTTTGTTTTCATTCAGTTCCATGTATTTTTTTTTTATTCCACTTGAGACTTACTCTGTGACTCATAGGTTATTTTGATGTGTATTTAGTTTCCAAACATCTGAAGATTTTCCTGTTATCTTTCTGTTACTGATTTCTAGTTTGGTTCCATTGTGATCAGAAAGTACATTCTATATTATTTTAGTTTTTAAAAATGTTTGAAGTTTGCTTCATAGCGAAGATGTGGACATATATTCCCTGTGCATTTGAGGACAATGTATATTTTGCTGGTTGGGGTGGAGTGTTGTATAAATATCAATTAGATCCTATTGATTGATGGTAGAATTCCACATTTTTTGTGTGTGTGTGTCTAGTTTTTCTAACAATTGTTGAGAGAGGTGTGTTATAATCTTCATCTGTACTTGTACTTATGGATTTGTGTGTTTCATTTCATTGGTTCTTTTTTTTCACATGCTGGAGCTCTGTTGTTTGGTACATACACATTTTCAGAATTGCTGTTTGTCTTTTTCATGATTGCACTTTGATCATTATGTGAAGTTTTTCTCTGGTAATCTTTGTTCTGAGGTCTAATTTGTTAATATGGCTCCTGATATTATTATAGCTACTCTTATTTTCCATTGATAAATGTTTTTGCCCTTTCCTTTCAATCTTTGATATGTTTGATATGCCTATATTGTTATGCTGAAGTGATTTTTTTTGCAGACAGTGTATTTTTAGGTCATGTTTTGTAATCCACTCTGTCAGTCTTAGTATTTTAATTGGTTTGTTTAGACCATTTACATTTAATGAGGGGCACCTGGGTGGCTCAGTTGGTTAAGTGTCAGACTCATGATCTCAGCTCAGGTCTTGATCTCAAGGTCATGAGTGCAAGCCGTTGAGCTCCGTGCTGGATATGAAGCTTACTTAAAAATATAATAATTATTGGGGCGCCTGGGTGGCGCAGTCGGTTAAGCGTCCGACTTCAGCCAGGTCACGATCTCGCGGTCCGGGAGTTCGAGCCCCGCGTCGGGCTCTGGGCTGATGGCTCAGAGCCTGGAGCCTGTTTCCGATTCTGTGTCTCCCTCTCTCTCTGCCCCTCCCCCGTTCATGCTCTGTCTCTCTCTGTCCCAAAAATAAATAAACGTTGAAAAAAAAATTAAAAAAAAATATATAATAATTATTATTGATGTGGTGTTCTTATATTCTGATTCTTTGTTGAAATTTATTATTTTTTTAAAGTTTATTTTGAGAGAAACAGCACAAGTGGGGAAGGGGCAGAGAGAGAGCAAGAGAGAGAGAATCCCAAGCAGGCTTCTGCTGCCAACACAGATCCCGACGTGGGGCTCAAACTCACAAAAGCGTGAGATCATGACCTGAGCTGAAACCAAGAGCCAGACACTTAACCGACTGAGTCATCCAGGCACCCCTGCAATTTATTTTTTATTCGTTTTCTCCCCTTTCTTTAATATATCATTAATTGCCCCTTTTTAAAAATCATCTATATTTGATTTGCTTCTAGGTCTATTTTTATTGTATATTTTATATCTTGACACTTATATTTTCTTGCCTTTTAATATGTCTAGTATTTTTAGCTGTAAGTCATATGCTGTGGATTATTCCTTTTCACGGATCTTGATTATCCTGTCTTTTAACAAAAAAAACAATATTTTTGAGTTAATTTATGTTGAGAGACTGCACATGTGCACATGCAAGCTGGGGAGGGGCAGAAAGAGAGAGAGAGAAAATCTCAAGCACGTTCTGCACTTAGCATGGAGACTGATATGGGTCTCAGTCTCACAAACCCATGAGATCACGACCTGAGCCGAAACCATGAGTTCGATGCTCAACCGACTGAGACACCCAAGTACCCCTATCCTGTCATTCTTTTTAAACTGTTAAATTTTGTTCTAGCAGGCAGTTAAATTACCAATGGATCACTCTAATCATATTGAGGCTTAAATTCATCTTTACTCTTTTTTTTTTTTAACGTTTATCTTTGAGAGAGGGGGAGGGGGGACATGCAAGCAGGGGAGGGGCAGAGAGAGGGGGACAGAGGACCGAAAGCAAGTTCTGTGCTGACATCAGAGAGCCCAATGTGGGGCTTTGAACTAGTGAACTGCGAGATCATGACCTGGCTGAAGTCGGACACTTAACCAACTGAGCCACCCAGGTGCCCCTAATTCATCTTTTCTCTTAACTTCCTGGTTCCTTCCTCCTTGATCTTTGGGTATTCCTTAGTATGGATCTATACCATCTCAAATGACATCCTGTATATTCACCATGATCTTTCTATTCTGCCTGAGTCTGAACTCCCAAAGCTCCAACCTTTCAGCACCCAATCTCTACTAGGCATCCTGGAGTATCATCCTCAGTGTGTTCAACTCAGGAGTTGCCCAAGTTTCTGAAGAAGATAATTTTGTATAGATTTTTGAGACTTCTTCTCTGTATTGTTTTTCCTCAGGTATCCTGCCCATCTCCCCAGGTCCTAACTGTTTTGGCTGCCTTGTATTCTCATCTTTGTTTTCTTTGCTGAAAGAGATCTTCACTCTTTGTTTAGCTTTCAGTTTCCTTAGACCATGGTTTGGGAGATGCCTAAAGAGAGAAAGCTGTAGTGAATGTAGGGTTCAACTTATGCGCTGCCTTTTATTAGTGCCTAGCCTTAGGCTGGGTGTGGTTCATGCCTCCAGTTGCTTTATCTCTTTTGCCCAATTTTTACAGTTGTTTATTATAGGAGAGTGAGTGCATTACCAGCTACAGATCTATGGTTAAGACTATAAGTCTTATACGTTTTGTTAATTTTTTAAACATTTATTCATTTTTGAAAGACAGAGCACAAACGGGGGAGGGCTAGAGAGAGGGAGACACAGAATCCAAAGCAGGCTCCAGGCTCCGAGCTGTCAGCACAGAGCCTGACGCGGGGCTCGAACTCACGGACTGCGAGATCATGACCTGAGCTGAAGTTGGCCATTCAACCGACTGAGCCACCCAGGCGCCCCTAAAGTCTTATAATTTAAAAAAATTCTAATAATGATATTAGACCTTTGAGATTGGATTATTCTGTTTTTACTTCTTATATTTTCCTTTGGCAAAATAAATATTGTTTATTAAAGCAAAAAGTGCTTAGTGTAATTTTTCTCTTAATATATGTACTCAAGATATGGCAGCAGAGTAGAAGAGTCAATGAAGAAATTGAAGTAAATTCACACAAAACTATTGGGAGCTAGAGGAGCTATGCACAACAGTAGTTCCCTGATCTGTGAATACTCATAAATTCTTTTTTCTTTTAAATTAGAAATGTATTTCAAATGCCAAATAACTTAATGCAGTAATTTGGTTAAAATACATTTTATTTTAGGGGCACCTGGTTGGCCTAGTCAGTTAAGTGTCTGACTCTTGATCTCAGCTCAGATTATGATATCAAAGTAGTGAATTTTATCCCAGCATTGGTTGGGCTCTGTGCAGGACATGGAGCCTACCTTAAAAATATATATATATATATAGTGGGTGGTGGGCACTGAGGAGGGCACCTGTTGGGATGAGCACTGGGTGTTGTACAGAAACCAATTTGACAATAAATTTCATATTTAAAAAAATATGTGTGCGTGTGTGTGCACGTGCATGATTTTACATATATTTGAAGGGTTAGTGTTTAATAGTAAAGATAGAATTTTAGTTTTATTTTTGTTTTAGTAGAACTGAAATTTTAATGCCAAGTTATTTGTTTTTGACATCATGTCAACAGTGATTAAAGCTGGGCTAGTCATTTAGTTAAATATAATGAAATTTTTGTTGGATACTGAAATCTAACATTTAATAAGGTTTCTTTATTTTTTATTATTTAAAAAAAATTTTTTAATGTTTATTTATTTTTGAGACAATGAGAGAGCCAGAGTGCAAGCAGTGGAGGGGCAGACAGAGGGAGACACAGAATCCGAAGTAGGCTCCAGGCTCTGAGCTGTCAGCCCAGAGCCTGACATGGGGCTCGAACTCCCGAACCGTGTGATCATGACCTGAACCGAAGTCGGATGCTTAACCGACTGAGCCACTCAGGCACACCTAATTAAGGTTTCTTTAATTAATTCTTTAATAAAAGAATTGCCTAACCTTATAAAACCTTGTTTTTATACTCAGTCTTTGCCTTTCATTAGCAATATTTTGGTCATTTTTGAAATACAGAACAACACAGCATTTGACTTTATATGGCACAATAAGAATTAAGGCCTACATAAAATTTTGAAGTAAAGAATTTGAAACTAAACAAGGATATTTATGGTGATAGAGGGGTAGAATGAATACCCTCCATGAGAGTGACTTATTAATTGCGTTACTGTCTGTGCAGATGGACCCATGGTAATATTACTTACAAGTGAATTGATACTGATTTTTTTTTAATTTTTTTTTTTTTAACGTTTATTTTTGAGACAGAGAGAGACAGAGCATGAACAGGGGAGGGTCAGAGAGAGTGGGAGACACAGAATCCGAAACAGGCTCCAGGCTCTGAGCAGTCAGCACAGAGCCCGAAGCGGGGCTTGAACTCATGGACCGCGAGATCGTGACCTGAGCTGAAGTCAGACGCTTAACCGACTGAGCCACCCAGGCGCCCCGATACAGATTTGTTTTTATCTTTGTAAAATTCTTTGCCTCATTGTAACAAGCTAGTGCTGAGGCAAATTATAGGTTGCTATCAGACCACAGGGGTTTTCCTTGGTGACATAATCCCTAGTGGTAATGACTTCATAGAATTTATTGTTATTTTTTTGCCAAGTCTTTGTTTTTTAAACAGATCTAACAAAGTTTCTATGCTTCACCATGACACCTAGGTTTGAGGGTATAGGTATATTTTACCTGGCAGTTGTATAAACAATAATTGTTTGAGGTACTGTTACTCTTGACTATGGATTTAACAGTTTTTTGAACTTCAATGAATGTGGAAATTTGAAATTATTTAGAATTGTAAATATGTCATAAGTCTGATTATTTTCATTATTTGGGCTTGCTCAAAACTAAGGGAAAGTAATTTTAATGGAGTTTTTGATAAAGTCAGCTCACTTCTCAGCTGGGCATAATAGTATATATGTATCTAAGGTGCATCTCCTTTTCTTCCTTTCTGACTTTTCTCAATCTCTTCTGTTCTTCCAATGTTAAAAACTCAAAATAACAACCAAACAAAAAACGTTTCTTCTTGTTTTACTTCTGAAAATCTGCAGGATGGACATGTTGAGGTAGCACGTTTGCTTTTGGATAGTGGTGCTCAAGTGAACATGCCTGCAGATTCATTCGAGTCTCCGTTGACGCTAGCTGCCTGTGGAGGACACGTTGAATTGGCAGCTCTACTTATTGAAAGGGGAGCAAATCTTGAAGAGGTTAATGATGAAGGATACACTCCCTTGATGGAAGCTGCTCGGGAAGGACACGAAGAGATGGTGGCACTACTCTTAGCACAAGGTAAAGTAGTTTTATTTCTTTAATTAAAAGATCTATTTCGTTTGGATGTTTTGTGTCATCAGTCAAGGTTACTACTACTAACATATTTTTTTGCATTGATGATAAAGTAAATTTTCCATGCCCTGGAAGGAATCCCAGAAGCTGGGAGAGATCATTAATGCTGTTTAGAGCAATATCTTTATTGTAAGTCTTTTGCCGCTAGTTTTACAAACCTTTATGCTTTTCTCAGGAGCAAATATAAATGCCCAGACGGAAGAAACCCAAGAAACTGCTCTGACTTTGGCTTGCTGTGGAGGATTTTCTGAAGTTGCAGACTTCTTGATTAAGGCCGGGGCTGATATAGAACTTGGCTGCTCCACACCTCTAATGGAAGCTTCACAGGAGGGACACCTTGAGTTGGTTAAATATTTACTGGCTGCCGGTATGTGGCTTTAAAAGTGCCTTTTAAAAAAAGGCTTTTTATATAGCTTTTGTAACTTTATCAATGAAACTTACTGTTTTATATCTATAAAAGGTGAAAGCCAGCTCCACAATTGAATTGCTCTTCTTGGGCTCCTAAACCTCTGAAATGCCATTTTTATTATTATTATTATTTTTAAAGTTTGTTTATCTTGAGAAAGAGAGAGAGAGAGAGAGAGAGAACGTGAGCACAAATGGGAGGAGGGGCAGAGAGAGGAGAGAAGGAATCCCAAGGAGGCTTTGCACTGTCAGCACAGAGCCCGACACCGGGCTCATTCTCAAGAACTGAGAGATCATGACCTGAGCCGAAACCAGTAGTCAGACGCATAACTGACTGAGCCACCTAGGTGCCCTGAAAAAAGGCATTTTTAATGTTTGTTTGTTTGTTTATTTATTTTATTTTATTTTATTTTTTTAAATGTTTATTTATTTTTGAGACAGAGAGAGACAGCATGAACAGGGGAGGGGCAGAGAGAGAGGGAGACACAGAATCCAAAGCAGGCTCCAGGCTCTGAGCTGTCAGCCCAGAGCCCAACGCGGGGCTTGAACTCACGGACCACGAGATCGTGACCTGAGCTGAAGTCGGACGCTTAACCGACTGAGCCACCCAGGCGCCCCAATGTTTATTTATTTTTGAGAGGGGGAAGGGAGGAGCAGAGAGAGGGAGACACAGAATCTGAAGCAAGCTCCAGGCTCTGAACTGTCAGCATAGAGCCTAACATAGAGCTCAACCTCAGGAACTGCAAGATCATGACCTGAGCTGAAGTCAGATGCTTAACCGACTAAGCCACCCAGGTGCCCCCAAAATGTCATTTTAAAAACGTTTTTTTATTGTTATTAATGTTTGTTTAGTGACCATAGGCTTCTCATTGACCTTCTCTTTCCATTGAATGGTTTGAGGCTTCTTTCTGCAAGGGAAAAGTTAGCTTCTCCGAGTCTCTGTTGGAGAGATGGAGGTGGAGATGACATTATAAGAGGTTATAATTTGATACTTTTTTAAAAATATGTTTATTTTTGAAAGACACAGAGAGCGTGTGCACATGCGCCCAAGTAGGGGTGGGGCAGAGAGAGGAGGACAGAGGATCCGAAGCAGGCTCTGGGCTGATAGCAGAGAGCATGATGCTGGGCTCAAACTCATGAACCCTGAGATCATGACCTGAGCTAAAGTGAGATGTTTAAGTGACTGACTATAATTTGCTACTTAAAAAAAAGTTTTTTTTAATGTTTTTATTTATTTTTGAGAGACAGAGACAGAGTATGAGTGGGGGAGGGGCAGAGAGAGAGGGAGATAGAGAATCTGAAGCAGGCTCCAGGCTGTCAGCACAGAGCCCACATTCACAGACCTCGAGATCATGACCTGAGCTGAAGTCGGGAACCGACTGAGCTACTACCCAGGCACCCCTATAATTTGATACTTTTAAGCCTATTGATTTCTTGACATTTCTAAGTCTTCTTAAAAGAAAAAAAAAAAAAAAAGAACTAGTGGGAATTTAATTTTTGGCAGAAGTACTTAGTTTTAAAATAATTTGTGGTTAGGGGTGCCTGGGTAGCTCAGTCAGTTGAGCATCTGACTTTGGCTCAGGTCACAATCTCGGGGTCCATGGGTTCTTGCCCCGCCTTGGGCTCTGTGCTGACAACGTGAAGCCTGGAGCCTCCTTCAAGTTCTGTGTCTGCCTCTTTCTCTCTCTCTCTCTCTCTCTCTCTCAAAAATGAATAAACTTTAAATAAATTTTTTAATAAAAAATAAAAAAATTTTGTGTTTTATACATTGTTGAGCATTAGTAAGAGATAAGTAGTTTTGAACAAAATATTTGTAGTTTATAGAGCAAAATAAGAATATACCAGAAAAAAAATTGATACAGATAGATATATACCTTTATATATTCTTTAGAAAATTTTTCTTTTTTATCCATGTCTGATATATTCTTTAAAACTTGATATATTAAAGAAATTAATATGTAAAGGAAAATAAAATATATAGCAAAATTTTATTCATCCTTATTACTTTATTCATCCTTTCACTGTTAACATTAATTTCATTACAGCTCAGCTGCAATTTTTTTTTAATTATTACTGAAATAATTTCTTAGCGTTGTTAATGGGTCAGATGATTGTTTAGATTTTGACCAAAAGTACAAACCAATCATACCTAAAAGCTGAACTCTTCTTGCACTCAAATGTTATTAATCACTGAAGTTATTGTATGCATTAATCAGTCATTATACCTCCACCAGTTTCAGTAACTGTCTGTGTCCCCTGTAGGAGTCCTTACCAGTGGTTACCTTTCTATGGTCTTCCCATGTCCCTCTAAGTAAAGTCTTGCTGTTTTGAGAGGCTTTTAAAAGAAGGCATAGGGGCGCCTGGGTGGCGCAGTCGGTTGAGCGTCCGACTTCAGCCAGGTCACGATCTCGCGATCCGTGAGTTCGAGCCCCGCGTCAGGCTCTGGGCTGATGGCTCAGAGCCTGGAGCCTGTTTCCGATTCTGTGTCTCCCTCTCTCTCTGCCCCTCCCCCGTTCATGCTCTGTCTCTCTCTATCCCAAAAATAAATAAACATTGAAAAAAAAAAAAATTAAAAAAAAAAAAAAAAAAAAAGAAGGCATAAATGTTTACTAAGAAGTTATTGAACACCAGACATTCTGCTCAGTTCTCATGTGATCTCTATTAATTACCATTGGTCCTGGTATAGTAAGAAATATTAAACACATTCTTATGGATATGGAAACAGTGCTCAATCATGTTACCCTAAGGTAACTAACCTAATAAGTGACAGACAATATTTAAACTTAGAACTCCTGACATTGTTTTTTCTATTGTACCACCATGGAGTCTCATATTTAGCTACTTATGGTAATTTGAAGTATGTAGTTTCCAGAACTATCTCAGGGTTTGAGAATCAATTTTTTATATGATCACTATTTAAAAAAATTATTTTTCCATATTAGAGTGTGCTTAACTTACATGAAGTTCTTTTTAGAGTGTAGCACTAAAAAAACACCCAACAGATATTTTAATACATTGCCTATACCATTTTAAAAAATTCAAGAACCTTTTTTTTTTTAAGAACTTTTTTGTTATGGCATTTTTTCAAACACAGAAAATAGTATAATGAACCCTTAGAGCCTATCACCCAGCTTTACCAATTTTTAATTTATGGCCCGTCTCATTTCATCTATACTTTCTCCATATCTCCCATTTATTTTTATAATATTGGTTTTTATTGAGCTATAACTGATATATAACATTAGTTTCAAGTATACAACCGAATGAGTTGATATTTGTATATATTGTGAAACGATTACCACACTAAGTCTAGTTAACATCTGTCACCATATATACTTACAGAAACATTTTTATTTTCATTTTTATTTTAAGTTTATTTATTTTAAGAGAGAGACAGAATATGTACACAAGCAGCAGAGGGCCAGAGAGAAAGGGAGAGAAAGAATCCTAAGTATCCTCTATGCTGTCAATGCAGACTCTGACACCAGCTTGGCTCCCTCCCAGGATGGTGAGATCATGACCTGAGCTTAACCAACTGAGCCCCACCCAGGCACCCCCTACCTAAAATTTTTAAATAATAATTCCTTAGTATCATTAAATGTCTAAGCAGTTTCACATTTTTCTTACAAATGTGAGTGTGTATGTTTAATGGCTTTTTTGAATTAAGATTCAAGTAAAATTTATACAACTGTTGATCAGTATGTCTCTTAAGTTTCTTTTGTCTATGGGCTCCCCTTCCAGGCTTCTCTTCCATCTTTCTATTTCCTTGCAAGTTTTGATTGAAGAAATGGAATGTTAATCCTTTAGGCTTCCCACAGTATGGGTTTTGCTAATTGTATCTCCATGATTTTATTTTACTTGTTTTTCTGTCTCTTGGGTTTCCTTCAAAGTAGTAGTTATATCTAGAAAAAATTTGGGTATGACATGTTTGTTTGTTTTACTAGACTACTTCATAGGTAGTATTTGTATACTTTCTTCAGACGGTAGTAAATGTGTGATTATCTCTTTTTGTGATATTGTTAGCCATAAATGATCACTGCTTATATCCATTAATTCGTTAGGAGTTACAAAGTGGTGATGTTCTCACTTCTTTTATTCCTTACTTGTTTAATAGCTGGAATATGTCCATAAACAGAAACTTCCCTTCATCACCTATCTGGTTACCCTTAGGTATAAATCATATGAAAACAGCAGTTTAATCTTTTCCCCTTTTATTTACCAGTTTCCAAAATAATGAGGTGATCCCCTAGCATCCTTCATTGGTGACCAATGAAGTGGTTTTTTGTTTTTTATTTGAACATCATTTGAACTTTCGAGTTTAAACATATATGATGGATTATACTGCATCACGGTCCTTATTCTTTTAGAAGCAAAAACTGTGGAAAGGTGAGACCATTTGATAAATTTTGGTCAGTAAGGTTAGGTCCTAAATCCTTTTGATGTGACCTCGCTATATAGTCTCTGATAGTTTCCTTGCTTTCTGCTATGGCGAGGTATTTCAGACACATCTCAGTACAGATTCTGCCCTAGTCTTGGTACCAATCATTTTTCTAAAAAGCCCTAATTCCATTTTGTAGGAAATAGTAGGTAGCAGAGACCACACTGTAAGCTAGAGACTGTTTCTGTTTGGTCTGTCATTGTCTCTAGGACTTTGTGGTTTGTCAGAGTTAGGAAATATTTATTTTTCTTACGGATAAATTGAACTCTTAAACAGTTCATGTCAGTGCTTGCAGTTCAGAACCATAGAGTTTTTACTTAACCTCAACAATCTTCGATCTTTGTTTTCTTTCAACCGTGCCAAAATTTTACTCCTCACCAAAGGATTGCTCATTTGATTTTACCGTAATATCCACAGAACTATTTCAGAGTACAAACCAACACTACCACCAATATGATTTCTGAAAACTGATATTTTTTGGTTTTCCAGCTCTTCTCTCCTCTCCCCTCCACTTGGAGTGTATCTTACTGGGGACATATAGGGGAATTACTGTGTTTTAAAATAATTTGCTTTATGTGCTTCAGCAGCACATAAACTAATATTAAAATAATTTGATTTAGTCCCTTTCTGTATGCTTAAAGGCATTTTTACAAAGCAGATTGAAAAGAAAATTAAGGTGCGCCTGGGTGGCTCAGTTAAGCTTCTGAATTTGGCTCATGTCATGATCTCACAGCTTGTGAGTTTGAGACCTGCGTGGGGTTCTGTGCTGACAGCTTTGAGCCTGGAGCCTGTTTCAGATTCTGCCCCTCTCCCGCACTCTCACACTTGTGTTCTCTCTCTCTCTCTCTCTCTCTCAAAAATAAACATTAAAAAATACGTTAAAAAAAAGAAAATTAGGATACTTAAAATACTTCCTAATATTTTCATAGTTTGAATTCATCAATTTCACGAAATTATAAAACTTAACCATTTAATATAATTTTACAGTTTATGAAGTAAACTTTTGGTTTTTTTGCTTGCTAGGTGCTAATGTTCATGCTACAACAGCAACAGGAGACACAGCCTTAACCTATGCTTGTGAAAATGGACATACGGATGTTGCAGATGTTTTACTTCAAGCAGGCGCTGACTTAGTAAGATACAATTTTTAAATTTCTTTTGTGACTGTTGATGCTACATCTATTTTTAACATTTAGAAAACACGAGTAAAAGAAATCAATAGTTTGCATACTTTGTAGAAAATAACTTTTAAAAAAGTTTTGCTATTTGTTGCATTTATTAAATATATTTGAAAGTACTTAGTTTTTAATAGGTCATTTTGTTTCCTGGGTAAAACTATTAGTTGGTTTCTTCCACTTACTCCAATCTCATTTGTCATTCCCGAACTTTTTAAACGGCTCTTTATTAGACATATCATAAATTCAGCGATATGTTTACAGAATAGAATAACCTATCAAATCACTTTGAGTGATTTCTTTTGTTTCTTTAATTAGTTTGACATATAAAAACAAAGCTACTATCCTCTTCCTAACAACATTAGTATAGTATTCTATTCTTTTTTGTTCTTTTAGTATTTTCTATTTTGGTTTTTCAAAATTTCAAATTAGATGGCAACTTCATTTGTGCAATAATTGTTGCAAATATGGAAAATTATACATAATTTTTCACTTTAAAGATGACTGCTTCTTCCTGAAATGTATGCTTTGACTAATTTTCATTTTGTGAGGGTACTTTAAACTGCTTTCTAGAGTTTCTCCCTGAATTACCTTTTTTTTTTTTAAGTTTATTTATTTTGAGAGCGAGTGTGCACATGCGTCTGCATCAATTGGGGAGAGGCAGAGAGAGAGGGAGAGAGAGAATTCCGAATAGGCTGTGCGCTATTTGCGCAGAGCTTGACTGTGGGCCTTGATCTTCCGAATCCAATCATGGGATCATGATGTGAGCTGAAATCAAGAGTCAGATGCTTAACCAACTGTGTCACCCAGACACCCCTCCCTGGATTTCCTTATATATTTCTTAAAAATCTATGTGTGATATGCACAGCTATGAGTGTTTAGAGAATTTATATATTAAAGTTATTTTGGAAAAACTATGCAAATATTGCCTTTTAAACCATTTCTAATAATAGACATTCCCACATAGATACCTGAGAACATTGTTGGAAAATAATTATGGGTTAACATAAATGCATAGTATGATTGTCCTATTTATTATCATTTCTACTAATACTAAATATTATACTGATAACACTAGTATTCATTCTCAGTAATCAGTATCTGCCCCATCAGTTAGAATTTCTGAGAGGTGTACCTTTTTTGCTTGAAAATTATGCAGAATGATATGTTAAGTAGATCTTAATATTCTGCCCTCTTTCTATATCTTTTTCCTTTTTTACACTTGCTTTGGGTCATCCATAAAAATTAGAAATTGAAGTATTTCATCATTTGAAATAAAGAAATAGGATACAGTATAAAAGCTATATGCAAAGTTTAATACTTTTATCCTCTGAATTCTCTCTTCCTTCCATTTTTCTATAGCAGTCATTTTCTTAATCTGTTTATTGAGAATTATTATGGAAATGTTAAACAGTAAAAAGAGGTAATGTCTGTTAAATAGAATCTAATATATAGCAAAATTTACGGGATTTTAACTGAGTTAAAAATCTGGTATGAAATATTTTTAAATGTTTTACTTTTATAATCTTCTGTAATTACATAAATAGGGTGTGATTAGAATTCCTCAGGACAATTACATTAAGTGAGCAGATAGATTTGAATTTATCATACCTGTACATTCAAACTGTAAGAATAAGAAGTAGCTCAGATAAACATATATATATATCTTAATTAAATAGAAAGGTAATACTGTTATTCTAATACAACTTTATTTTTCTATTTTGCAATCTGTCTTTGCATTTATATTTATGTGTAATTATAACCATAGTGTAATATAGTTCTCTATTTTTTCCGCTGTGCATTCTATCATAATCTTTTCCATATTGCTACATAGTCTCTATATTTATAACTCTTCTGTTAAGTTAATGACCCATAATATTCACTTATTAAATTGAACTTTTGACTTGCTTTTCATTTTTCACTATTATAAATACTGTTAAGATTTAATACCTACATGTGCATAACTTTTTTTCTTTTGAATAATTTCATATATTGATTTTAACTTTAAAAATACATTGCCCATTCCATGGTTTTGCTGTCTGTGGAAAGACATTTTAATGTTAATACCAGTTCTTTTCTTGGTTAATAAGAAGCAGTACTTGTTCTTTATATAAAATACGGCAAGTATGGGAAAGTATAGTAAATTTGCTAATTAAAACCTATAAGTAAATTGTGATTTCAGGCCTTACTATATAAGCCAGAGTGGGGGAAACAGGACATAATCAAAAATAAGAAGTGAGTAAAGCAGGCAGATCAGTGCAAATCCTGAGGAAAAGTGACTGATGATTTTTACTAGCTGAACCTTGCAAGGCAGTAGTTTCTCTCTTGTCCTCCCTTCTTTGCTGCCACCTCCTAGCATGTGTTTTGGACTGTACTGATTTCCTCCATTGGCTTGCAGACGGAAGACTTTGCACTCCCCTTCTATCCTGGCATCCCATAATTGTGTTCCTGATACCTAGATTTGCTAGTTGTTTAAGTTAAATGAATATTTTGGTGTGTGGGGGCTGGCTGAGAACCTTCATTTGGGGGCAACTATTTTTACCTTCAGTTTTAAATAAAGATATACAAGTCAACCTTTGGAACACAGTTTGAACAAACCCCTATGCTTTGTTAGATTTTGGAGCCTAACTTTTGCCACAGTTTAAGGGTTTGATATTACAGTTTTTAAAGAAGAGCTTAAAAGCTACTGTTTCCCGTTCATTAAAATATCTTGTACCAGAATCAGTTAGCATATTAATTTTGGTTTTATAAAAATTTAATGCAACAATTTGGTTTTCTTATTGTAGCCTGAGATGAAACTGAAAAGTTTTAGGGCTTTTTATTCTAAATGTATAGTAGATATAATTGAGGGCTTAATGTTAAAGGAAATCTAGAAATTTTCTTATTTACTGCTTTAAAAACATTCTCAGCCAGAGCTGATGGCATACTTGAGCATTTTCAGGTAGATCCTCCAAAATATGTGCATGTTCTAATTTGAAACTTAGTTATTTGATGGGGCGCCTGGGTGGCGCAGTCGGTTAAGCGTCCGACTTCAGCCAGGTCACGATCTCGCGGTCCGTGAGTTCGAGCCCCGCGTCGGGCTCTGGGCTGATGGCTCAGAGCCTGGAGCCTGTTTCCGATTCTGTGTCTCCCTCTCTCTCTGCCCCTCCCCCGTTCATGCTCTGTCTCTCTCTGTCCCCAAAATAAATAAACGTTGAAAAAAAAAATTAAAAAAAAAAAAGAAACTTAGTTATTTGAAATATCACTTTTCCTAGTTTAAAAAAATATTTTAAATTAAAAATATTTATGGGTATTTCTAATAAAAAGGACATTTAATATTTCATCATTTTCATCCATATCACTTTGTGGATTGGTATGTAGCTTGTCTAGCTTTTTCATAATTGAATACGTTTGAATAATCTATTTAAAACCTAGACTTTTTATTATCCTTAAATAGGCCACTTAAAATATTCTTTTTGAAAATCAAAAATTAAATTAAAAATCATCCATTGATTCCAGAATTTTTTGGAAATTCTTCCTGTTTAACAAGGAGAATCATTTTAACTACCCTAGAAGTAGAGAGATCTCTGAGCAGATCATCTAATCCATATCTTCCTGGTGTTTGCGTTTCTTATTACCACAGTAATGGGAATAATTGTATATTGAAATATACAATGTTTTCTTTTTCTGCATACCATCTTTGTTTATTGGGCCCGTGTTTGTGTTTAGTATTTGATGTGATTACAGGTATATGATGTAAACCCATTGTAAGAAAGTTTATATTAAAACACATTAGCATTACTTAAAATTTAAAAGAAATATTTTTTTAAAAACTGCCCTTAGAAACTACTTAATCTTGTTTCTCTGTAAAGAAATTTTTATATTATTCATGTCCTGGCATATTCATTACCTAACTCTTTGATCAGAAATTACTAATAACACCATTTAATAACTGAAATTGACTAACTCCTCTAGTCTTTTTGACACTGCTCTGGTATCCTACATTATTACTCTAGGCCATTCTCCCCGACTACTGGTCGTTAGACCAGAAGGCAGAGTTTTAGTATTTCATACTTGTTCTCATCTCTGTAGCTATCCAGAGATGAATAGCTAAAGCACTTATGGCTTTATTTGTTTTACCACAGTCTTCCCATTACTATTACTTTTCATGTTTAAGGTGGAGAATTTGCGCTAAAGCACTTATGGCTTTATTTGTTTTACCACAGTCTTCCCATTACTATTACTTTTCATGTTTAAGGTGGAGAATTTGCGCTAAAGCACTTATGGCTTTATTTGTTTTACCACAGTCTTCCCATTACTATTACTTTTCATGTTTAAGGTGGAGAATTTGCGCTGTTAACTATGCAATAGTATAATTTGATTATAAAACCCTGCTTTTTATTCCTCTTGGCTTGCTTTTAATTTTGACTTTGTGTTAGCTAATATGTCAGAGGTGTTTTGATTTGGTGTTTATGTTTTTCAAACCGTTTGTGAAGATGATAGAATCTTTTTCTTTTCATCATGACACGTTCATTTCAGTATTAAAACTTTGACACATTTGTAAGATATAAGTTGTAATTGTCATCTGTAGAATTTCCTTCCCGTGTATTTGCCACCAAGGCCAACTTTGGAATGGGAAAAAGAGTGATATATAAATCAGGTAAATAAGTATTTCTTTCTTGTCTCCAGCTCCTTGGCCTTTCATTTCTAGAAGAGTTATATCATAGTATAACTGATCAGTAAGTTCTGAACTCAAGGAGTACTTCCTATAATAAACAACTAATACAGATAATAGGAACTGTAAGTACATTCTAGTTATGTTCATATAAAGAGATTTAGTGACCCAACTTAGCATTTTATAGGCCAGCATTGCTATTCAAAAGTAGAACTTACTCTAGGAAGAAGTACCTATGGAAGGCATCCTATAATCCTGTATCTGACTGGAGGTCTAATGAGTAACAAAGGCTACTCTTAGTTGTTTAAAAAGAACTATGCTATGGAACATTAGAGAGTGCACGTAAGTTTTCATTATAGCCATCATGTCACTGATACAATAAGCAAACACTTGCCTCAATCTTCTTGTTTGTAAAATGAAATTTAGTATTATTTTCTGGACTCTTGTACCAAGGCATGTAAATATTCTTTCTTTGGCTCTGCTGGGTGTCCTTGGGCAAATCACTTAAATTCTCTAGGTTTCTTTGTTTCTCTTCCTCTTCCTCCTCCTCCTCCTCCTATTCTTCCTCTTCCTTTTTTTATGAGGGTTGTAGACCAGATGATCTTTAACAACCTGGCTTTAGAAATCTAATTTTCTGGGGCACCTAGGTGGGTCAGTTGGGTAAGCAGCTGACTTGGGCTCAGGTCGTGATCTCACAGTTGTGAGTTTGAGCCCTGCATTGGGCCCTCTGCTGTTAGCACAGAGCCTGCTTCAGATCCTCTGTCTCCCTCTCTCTCTTCCCTTTCCCTGCACTCACTCTCCCTCAAAAATAAATAAACATTAATTTTGTGATTTCTGAAGAGCAAGTGAACTACCTATTTGGAGGAATTAGATGGACTAGATGATCTTCAGTGGTTTGTTAGTCCAAGAATGTATAAAGTGCTATGAAATCCTTAAAGAAAATGAATTTTTTTAAGTTTATTTATTTTGAGAGTAAAAGAGAGAGGGCGCATGTGCACGTGCATGTAAGCCGAGGAGGAGCAGAGAGAGAGAGAGGGAGAGAATTCTCCACAGTCTCTGCATTATCAGTGCGGAGCCTGATGTGGAGCTCGAACCCACAAACCGTGAGGTCATGACCTAAGCCAAAGTTGAAGCTTAACCAACTGAGCCACTCAGATGCCCCAAAGAAAATGAATTTTCAAGATTATAAACCATCACTGGTAATGGTGATAAGTGTTATATAAATTATTCTCTCTCTAAAAATATTTATATATATTAGATGTATCTTGAATTACCTTCAACATTATTTTTTTTTCTTTTTTTTCAACGTTGTTTTTTTTGTTTTGTTTTGTTTTTTGTTTTTGTTTTTATTTTTGGGACAGAGACAGAGCATGAACGGGGGAGGGGCAGAGAGAGAGGGAGACACAGAATCGGAAACAGGCTCCAGGCTCCGAGCCATCAGCCCAGAGCCTGACGCGGGGCTTGAACTCACGGACCGCGAGATCGTGACCTGGCTGAAGTTGGACGCTTAACTGACTGCGCCACCCAGGCGCCCCACCTTCAACATTATTTTTGTTGTTAATTTTAATAGCAGATTTAACTTGTCATAACATATTGTATAGATTATCTTACTAGATAAAAGCTATTAATCCCTAAAATACACAATTAACTTAAACTATGCCAATAAAGCAAAATCTGGCATTATAATGATAAATCATTATTTCTTTGACCCTAAGTCTTTTATCAATATTTTATCCTAAAAACTGTTAAAGAAATAGGAAGAGTTTCCTTGACGTGGATTTTTGTTTTAAGTAAGCTATCTGCTCAAGAATAGAAGTCTTTCCAGTTATCTTTGGAATTATTCAATTATAAATACTTTCTTTTTTTCTTACAGTTGACGTTTATTTCAAATAGCAAGATAAACTTGTGTTACATCTTCTCATCTTATATACCTTAAAACTTTTCAAAATGTCCTCTGCATAGGATTCTTTTTTACAGCTTTGGCTTTCAAGTATATATAAACATTGTTCAATGAGAGACAAAGGATTTAGAATGCCATTTTACTTTAAGATATTTGCCACCTTGAAGATAAGGGATGGAAGGAAAGGATACCAAGGACATGAGATAGAACATGTTTTTTTTGTTATGCTCACAATGAATCTGTTTTAGAAGAAATAAATAAATAGAACCAACCTAAAGAAGTGTGGTAGGTACACAGCCTTGCTAATTATGATATCTCTGCTGTACTGAGGAGTAGTTGGTCCTGGGCCAATCAGTTATTTTCCTCATTATTGTGGCTAAATTATTGTATAACTAAAGTTTATAATTGATTGAAAAATTTGTTTCTTAGTTTTAAATAGGTGATTTCTTTATAGGGTTCAAAATTCACAAAATATAAAAGTGTCCCGTAGGCACTTAGTTTCCATTGACAATCAATACTGTTCATTTCCTGTATCCTTCCAGAGATATTTTATATGTGTATGATGAAAAGTCACATATGTTGACGGAAATAGTCATCACTGTTCAATGCTTTGTATAAATTCCTTATTGAGATAGAATTTTGGTTTTTTTATAAATTAAAAAAAATTTTTTTAATGTTTATTTTTGAGAGAGAGAGAGAGAAGACAGAGCATGAGTAGGGGAGAGGCAGAGAGAGAGAAAGACACAGAATCAGAAGCGGACTCCAGGCTCTGAACTTTCAGGACAGAGCCTGATGTGGGACTTCAAGTCATGAACTGTGAGATCATGACCTGAGCCAAAGTTCGATGCTTAACTGACTGAGCCACCCGTGCACCCTTGTTTTTTATTACATTGATTTTCTCTGTAGTTTTGACCATAGCTTTTAAGGGTTTTTAATATATTAATAAAAATTGAAGCCCTTTTGCACTGATGAGGAAATTCGGCACTTTGAATATGTCATAATGGTCTATCACTAATTTTCATCCCTAACCATGAAGTAGGCTGTCTGACTCTTTTTGCTTTCCTTGGATTGTATTTTACCAGCCAAAGAATCTTTTTCAAGCATTTTTTTTAGAATAGTTGAAACTGAGTGTTTTGAACATAGATATGTTAACACTCTCCAGTTCTCAATCTCTGTGAAATGAGATTTGATATGGAGTTCGTCAAAAGAAAAAGTTTTGAAGGATTAATTTGTTACCTATATTAAATATTGAATAGAAATGTGAACCAGTTCCTCTTTCATAATTTTTTTTTATTTAAGCAATATGTTGTGTGTCCTTCTAGACATTTCTATACCCTCCAAGCATATATAGAGTCCACGTATGTGAGCTATAGGTCTTTTTTTATATGAACAGATTTGTTATCACATAGACTGTTCTGTAACTTTTTTCTTAAAATATTTTTCTCTGGTGGTTCCTACAGATTTCTCATTCTTTTTCACAGATACCCAGTGTTCTATATAATTTATCAACCATGTATTTATTCATAAACTTCTGGGTTATTACAGTTTTTTAATTATTGTAAGTAGTGCTACACTAAATACTGTTAAACATATTTACGTATCTTTGCTGCTTTTGTGAATGTATATATAGGGATAAATCCCTAGAAATGAAATTACTGGTTATCAGAGCGTCCACATCTAAGATTTTGATAGCTGCTGCCAAATTGTTAAAAAATGCTGAACCAGTCTATATTTCTATTAACAGTTGAAATCTGATTCTCCACGTTCTTATAAACATGAATTCGAGTTGTTTCTTCCTTCCTTCTTTCCTTCCTTCCTTTCCTCCCTTTCTTCCCTTCCCCTTTCTTCCCTTCCCCTTTCTTTTCTTCTTCCCTTTTCTTTTCTTTCTTTCTTGCTTGCTTGCTTGCTTGATGGTTTAATTTTCTAATCTCTGATCATAACCCCCATGTTTATTTTATCTAAAAAAATCTTTTTGTGTTCCAAGTAGCCCTATGAGCTGCTCATTAATTGCTCCCAAAGCTTTTGTGAACTGTTGAAGCCTGGTATAAAGTTACTTTCTGAAAAACTATTCAGACATCATTTACAAATGCAAGTTTTGAAATAGTTTGTTAATTTCTTTAACAAAATGATTTTTTTAAAAACTCAAATATTCAGACAATATTGACTCCATTTTTCTTTTTTTTTTTTTTTTTTTAATTTTTTTTTTCAACGTTTATTTATTTTTGGGACAGAGAGAGACAGAGCATGAACGGGCGAGGGGCAGAGAGAGAGGGAGACACAGAATCGGAAACAGGCTCCAGGCTCTGAGCCATCAGCCCAGAGCCTGACGCGGGGCTCGAACTCACGGACCGCAAGATCGTGACCTGGCTGAAGTCGGACGCTTAACCGACTGCGCCACCCAGGCGCCCCTCTTTTTTTTTTTTTTAAGTTTATGTATTTATTTTGAGAAAAAGAGAGAGAGAGAGAGAGAGATCGGGGCAGGTGCAGAGAGAGAGGGAGAAAGAATCCCATGCTATCAGCATGGAGCCTGACTTGGGGCTTGAACTCGTGAGCTGTGAAATCATGACCTGAGCTGAAATCAAGAGTCGGATGCTTAACTGACTGAGCCACCCAGGCACCACTTGACTCCATTCTAAAAGAGGAAAATAATGTATCTTCTACCATAGGATTTGCATGAGTTATTTTATTTTTGCATTGTCATAGTTTTATAACATTTATATTTACAATCCATTTTATGACCCAGTTTCTCATAGTTGTTTAACTTTAACTGTATGTTTAGAGGATTTAGTGTTTGCCTTACTACTTTTTCATAGCATGTAGCTTCTTAATTCCTGAGTTCCTAATCTTGACTCACCTTTTGGCTAGCTGATACTGGTACTTTGATTTGAAATTACTCTCTTCCCCCTCAAAAAAGGAGTTTACAGGTACTTGCATTTTTAAGACTACTGTATGTTGTATTTATAAATGAATATAGCCATATAGCAAATTATTGAATTGCTTCTTTTTTCTCCTCAAAATTTTAAGCCCTCTATTCTCTCTTCTGGTACTGAATATTGCCAAAGCTTGCTAGAATATTCCCTATTATATGTAAGTAAACTTTCTTCTGCCTGGATTATCATAAGAGTCTTTCATTATACTTTTAAACCTCTGTGACTTCATCAGAATATGTCTTGGTGTTTATTATTTTATAGTAGTTTTTTCCTGGAAATTAGTGAGTGCTTTCTGTCTGAAGATTTTGGGTCATTCCCTCAGGTCTTCCCCTCTTCCCCCTCCTTCAGTTTTCTTCTGTTATATCCTTCTATGCTCCTTTTTCTATTCTGTTTTCTTCTGGGATATTTATTATTTGTATAATGGATCTTTCTTGTTCTTATTATCTTTGTGGCCAATTCATTTCTTTCTTCTTTTCTTTTGCGTTGTTTCTTTCTTAAGCCCATCCTCCGGGTCACTTTTTTTCTTGTGCTTTTATGTGGTTTTCATGGTTTCATTATTTCATTATTACTTTTAAATCTCTTGCTGCTGTATCATTTTGTTCAAGTTTTTTAAGAGTTCAGGTTCTCTTTATTTGGAAGTATAGGGATTATTTGGCTAAAATTTTATTGTTTGCATTTTTGTGAGAATTTCTCAATAGGTTCTCTGTTGGATACTTTGTACTTATTATTTATATTTGAGTGAGGCTTGCTATTTGTTGGAAATCATATGACAGTGGGGGAGGGAGAGAAAGTGAGCCTTAAGAGTCAGCTTCTTCAAGTCCTGTAGTTGTCTCAGCATACTTTCTCACCACATCTCTACCATAGGAGCATACATCCCCTTAGGTAAGCCTACCACCCAAGTAAGAGGCAGAGGTGACTTAAGAAGTAAAGCTTTCTTTAGGCCATGTTTCTTTTATTTGGAGACTTAGTTAACCCTGGTTGTTGACTGCAAGGCTTATTACACTTTCTTCTATTGTATCCCTGTCTTACCTTCAAGTACTTTCTCTCTGTCATGAGTCTAGATCGAGAGAAAATAGGTCTGTTCCATCTCTCAAGTCCTTTGGAGGTTCCTGTTTTAGTTGAAAAGTGTGAGCACCAAGTGCATTTATCATTGGAGAGAAAGCTATATAACTATTTAATGATCTTCTAGTATTTTCCTTACTTTTTCTCCCAACTTTTGATATTCCCAAATCATTTGATTTAATTATTCTCCTTGGTTAGATACTAAGACACTGCTGTTGATTCTGTGGCTCTAGTTGTATTTGAGGACAAAGGCACGAGTTCAAGAAATTCAGCAGAATTATATCTACATGTGTTAAAGTTTATATTAAAGTTATTTTGTAGAGAACCACATCATACCCTTAAAATAAAATCATAGTCGGCTTCTGAGATTATGGTCTCTATAGATGAGACTCCTTTTAGTTGAAGATCCTGAGTTTACAAAACCCAGCACCTGCAATACCAGTCACAAGGTCTTCATGGCCAAATGTGATTTTCATTTTTGGAATAAGATCCGTGAGTTCTTCTTTTTCCTTTCACAGGACAAGCAGGAGGACATGAAGACTATTTTGGAGGGCATAGATCCGGCCAAGCATCAGGTGAGGGAGGCCTTTGATGCTTGTAAGCTACTACATAAAGAATAGATGTTATAGGTAACCAGAACTCTGGATATCTGAATTCCAGCCAAGAAGTTCCAGGACCTTGCTGGGTGACAAAAGAAATCCTCTTCAATTGAAAAAGATTATGAAGTTCCAATAAAAAGAGTTTTATGTTACTAGTAGTTTGCTTCCTTAGTATTCTTTTTATGTGGTATTCCTAAGAAATCTTAGGTGAAAATAGATTTTCTTATTCAGATACTTCTTTTGCATTCTTCCTTACTGGGACATTTAACATACTCCAGAGAGAAAGTCTCAGTTACCAAATCCTTTGCTTTCAACTTTTTTCATCAAAAATTCAAAACTCAGATAGATGCAGGGAGATATGTTAGACTGTTTTTTATATAATCCTCAAACAAACAAAAAAATTAGTTTAGTGAAACATTGACTCTATTATTCGTGCCGTTAATTTCTATAAAGTTAAAATTATTTTCATAAAATTGTCCCCTGTAATATCATTCTGAAATTGGTTTTTAAGAAGGTGAATGTGTAAGCAAACTTTTCTTTTGAGAAAATGTGTTAAATTTGTACTGATGATTTTAAGCAAATTTAGTATCCATTTTAATGCAGAGAGATTTGTTTAAACTAAGGAGCAGTGCTTAATTTTAAAATTCAGAATAAATTGTGATTGTATCACAATTAGCTTAGACCTTCTAAAATAAACTTCCTAGTATCAAGCTGCTCTTAGTCACAATGTTTATTAAACATCTTCATTATTGGCTTATTGAGTACGAAGTTGTTATATTCATTCTATTTTGAAAAAAGTAAATATATTTCACAGAATATTATGTGAAAATACGAATTTTAGTTGTATACTATCTTAGGCTCCGATCAAGAATGTAAAGCTAAGTGTTATTTCAGATGAAGTATTTCTTTCTCCCTAGATTTATTATAGGAAATCTGATTATAAGTCTCTCTCTCTGGCTGTAAGTCTCAAAACTTGAGATGCTTTTTTTAAAATGAGGTTTGTGGCCCCCCTTTTAGAAGTTGAAAGTTAGCAGATCCGAAATGGGGAATCTACATTATAAATGATATCCCAGGAGATTCTGATGACAAGTTTTCCATATTCCACACTTTGAGACATTGCTAGAGTCCATAGATTATTCTGTATCACTGCTGAGTTCTGTTCCTTTTCCATCTTGGCTTTATAATCCATCCTTCTTCCTCCATCCAAACTGAGAAGTTTGGTTTTTCTCTTTGTTATTTGTGATTTTTAGAAACTGAGCTAAACACAAGCCCTAGACTAGTGCCTCAATCTTTTTTGCATTTCATGTTCTCCTGAGGGATATGAATAAGATAAGTAACAGCACATCACTCAGGTAATAATTAAAATAACAGTGGTGGATTGAAAGAACATACCCCCCAGGGAAGTCCATCAGAATCCTCTAGTACATATATGGTATAAAACAGTCTCCCTCACTTCCCTGTGATTCTGGTCCTTCCCTTCACAATGTCCTCCTCCAACTCCAAGAAGTGCTGCCTCTGTGATATAATTACAATCCTTAGATGTATACCTTGGATATCCATGGCTGTGAGTTTAAAGGAAATCACTTATTTACAAAAATAATAAAGTTTATTTTCAATTAAATTTTGTTATCTAAGCCCAAATGGGAAAAAAAAAAAACAAAAAACAAAAAAAAACTACGCCTTTTTTCTCCTAGTGCTTATTCATCAGAACCAGAACTTTGCAGTGTATTTTTCACGGATAAGATTTTAGGGGACTTATCAGTTCTAATTATTCATTTATCAGTATATTTCAACCATGAGTGATTAGCTACCTTAATTAACTTTAAATATGACCTCCCACTTTTTAACTATTAACTTTTTATTAAAGAATAACGTATACATATTTTTTTAGTTTAACTGTTGAAAGCTGGAAAACTTTTACCTATTTTTTTCTTGGTCTAAAACTATTTGTGAAATACACAAAACTCCTAATACATTTTTTTAAAGGCCAAGTTCTCTCTGTCTAGGTTATTGTGTGTTTAATGAGTCCTTTTCAGCTATTTCAAGCTTGTTTAAATATAGGTACAAATGACTTCCAGTCAAGAAGGTAAAGTCAGTGTTGGTCTGTTTTGAAACCTCTCTGCTCTCTGTCGTTTTCAAGTCCATAGATACAAGTAAAATATGGGAGCTATATTAGACTAAAAATATGTAGCTATATTAGAAACAAGATTTTAAAAGTCTGGAGTCTGGACTAGAAATGGATCATGGCCCCACAGCTGAAGCTGTAGGCCCGAGGAGAATTAAGAGTAAAAAAACCAAAACAAAACGGGGTGGGAGGGGTTGGGGACTGGCATTTCAGTTTCTGTAGGGACACAGGGACCGAATGCATAATAGACAGAGAGGCCAGCAGATCTACTCTGCTAGATTGAAGCAAGGAACTGGACCTTATTGCCCTACCTATGAACAAAGATGGAAAAAAAAATAAACCCTCCAAGCAACTGCCATTGGTTGCGATTAGAAATTATCTACTTGTTCTTGGTAGAATGAAGATGCAAACATAACACTCTAAATAAGAACTGGGAGGCCACTGGTTTTTGATTTAGTGAGCAGAACTGAAATTACTCCATAAGACTGGAAATTTAAGTTGCCAATGAAAGATCTACTTTTGAGATGGACTTTAAGGACCAGATTCAGGCAAGTTTCAAACCATCTGATGAGAAGGGATAAACCTATGGATGGACATAAAAGAAACAACTCCCACGCAAAATGAGCTTTACAAACAAAAAAATTACGGCGTTCAAGACCAAATCTACATCAAGAGATAGTCAAAATGCAAACAAACAAAAAGTTAGCAAAGCAGCAGAATACAAGCCCAGGCAATTGAAAGAAAAGACTTTGAACATGCTTATTTTAAGCTATAACCAATAGCCATAAAACAATGTGAGAAAATGAAATGAAAGCCAGTAATTATGAATTAACAGGTATGAAATAAAAAATTTAAACTTTGGGGAGAAAGTTGTGGAAATAAAAATTCAACATATGTTAAGTAGTATATTGGACATGCTGAATAAAAAAAATGAGTGAATCAGATGACAAAACAAGAAATAACAAGATATAGCATAAAGATAAAGAAATGGGAAATATGAAAGAGAAACTGAGAGCAAGGGTAGATTGAGACGCTCTACCACACATCTCTTTGAAGTTCCTGAATGAGAGGATAGAGATGCAAACAAAGCAGAGGCAATGTTTGAAGAGCTAATGGTAGAGAATCTTCTGGAATTGAAGTTAGACATGAATCCTTGGTTGAAAAATTAATCACTAAGCAGAACAAATGAAGCTGTAGAATTTGAAAGATAAAGAACAGTATCTTAAAAGCTACTAGAGGAAAAAAAAATGCGTTACTTCAAAGGAACAACGATCAAACTTTGACAGCAGACTCTCATCAACAGTAATAATCACAGAAGACAATGGGAAGTAATATCCTCCACATACCAAGAAAAAAAAATAGAGTTCTGTATTCAGCCACTATTCCAGAGAAGGAAAAATAAGCTTATTTTAAGATCTACAAAGAATAAAAGAGCTTATCACCTCAGATCCTTGCCAAAAGAACTACTAAAAGATATGTACATCAATAAGGAGAGAAATATATCCTGGAGGAAGGCGTGGGATGCAAGAAGCTACGGTAAGCAAAGAAATTAGTGAAACATATTATAAATAAAAATTTATAAATACAAAACCCAAATTTTTATGCTTAAAACCAAAGTAATACTAAAATTCTAGGCAGCAATAGCATGAAATTCAGAAGGATGTGTTAGAAGGTGGAAAGGCCACACTAGAGCCCCTGTGTTCAAGAGAAGAGGATCAGGTACTGAAAAACTTGACTTTTTTTTTTTTTTTAAAAACATATCAGTAATCAGAACAAACGTAAACCTATTGGACACAGCTGTTAAAGGCAGAGATTTTGAATTAGATGAATAATACCAAAATCTAGCAAATTCTGTTTTCGGGGGATAAATCTGAAGACAGTGATAGAGAAAGGTAGACAAAGTGATGGAAAAAGTATGTAAGGCAGTATTAATACCAGATGAAGTAGAATTTTAAGTAAAAAGCATTTTTAGAGATAAATGCTCCCAACTGATCATAACAATCAGTTACTAATCAGTAATTAACGATCTTCTCTCTAAGTAAAAGAGAAAATTACAAAGTTACAAGAAAAATAAGTCTACATTTGTGGTGATAGGATTTTTTCCATACACTTCTGCATGAAACTGATCAAATAGACAAAACAATTGTTAAGAATAGAAAACTCAAGTTTTCTTTTTTTTAAGTTTTTTTTTTTTTTTTTAATTAGAGTGAGAGGGTGGAAGAGGAGCAGCTGGAGAGAGAGAGAGATTGAGAGAGAGGGAGAGAGAGAGAGTTTTAAGTAGGCTCCACACTCAGTGTAGAGCCTGACATGGGGCTTGATCTCATGACCCTGGGATCATAACCTGAGCCAAACTAAGATTCAAACACTCAACTGACTGAGCCACCCAGGTGCCCCAAATTTGGTCTTGTAAATAAAGAGCTAACATTGTTTCCACTATATATGCTATATATATTCTTTAACAACACATGGAACACGTATAAAAATTGTCCATGTTATATGCCACAAAAAGTCTTTAAAACAAACTTACTAGTCATATGGGCTACATTTCTTTGGTCTCTATTGCTTTAAAATTACAAATCAACAATAAAAACTTTTTTAAAATCCCATACACCTGTAAAATGAAGAAAGATACTTTTACATAGTGCATGGGTAGGAGACAATCACAGTTATAATCATAGTAAAAATTACAAAGAAGTTATCACAAAAACTACACATCAAAACTTAGGTAAGAGGATACAGCTAAAGTGGTCCTTAGAAGGAAATTTTTTATATTATATAAAATGAAAGTAAATGAGGCTAATAAAAAAACAACAGGATAAACAAGAAAGGAATAAAGATAAAAGCAAAATTTATAGAATAGAAAACAACAAAAAATAGGGATAAAAAAGGAAAAATAGGGGAAAAAAAGCAAAATTAAAAGCTGATTTAACAACAAAACACAACTACTGAAATAGATAAAATAAGGCAGACTATTTTTTTTTAAGGGGGAAAGGCACAGGTAAATGATAGAAATTTAAAGGTAGTTATAACTATATGATACATTAGAGATCTTTAAAATGTATAAGGCAGTCAGTCATATGAACAGTGAATAAGTTTGAATGCTGACATGAGATAAGTACTGATTTTTTTCTGTGAGTATGTAAATTATCAAAATTGACTCACGAACAGGAAACCTCAATAGAACAGTAAGTGTTACACATTGAATTCAGTAGTTTAAAATCTAATCCAATGAAGGTAAGAAACCAGATGGATTTATAGGTGAGTTTTACCAAATGTTCAAGGAACAAATGAACTCTATTATTCTAGCTATTCCCCAAAACAGAGAAAGAAGCAATATTACAATGTCAATATTAAGTTTATAACCTTGGAAAATAATTTTCTGTGTTTATGAAGGAAAAATAATCATAATTTATATGTTAAAGTTTGATTGATCTTGAACAAATATTGGCTGTGCTAACAAACCCAACATTCATAAGTAAGTAGTATATATTACTTTGATTCCTATTTTGGAGGGGGACAAAGACTTTTTTTTAAGTTTATTTATTTTGAGAGAAGCAGAGTGTGAGTGGGGGAGGGGCAGAGAAAGAGGGAGAATTTCAAGTAGGCTCCATGCTGTCAGCACAGAGCCCACACAGGAAACGGAGAACATGACTTGAGCCAAAATCAAGAGTAGGATGCTTAACCGGCTGAGCTACCCAGATACCCCGATTCCTATTCTATTTTTATTATTATTATTATTTTAAGTTTATCTTAAAATAAAGTTTATCTTTTGAGAGAGGGCATGAGTAGGGTAGTGACAGAGAGAGAGAACCCAAGGCAGGCTCCCCACTGTCAGCACACAGCCCAATGGGGGGCTAGAACTCTCAAACTCTGAGATCATGACCTAAGCTGAAATCAAGAATCGGATGCTTAACCGATTGAACCACTGAGGTGCTCCCTGCCCCATTCCTATTTTAAAAGAAAGATTTAACGGTCAGATGTTTTGGGGCAAATGATATATGTTGTGGGATTTACAGTATTGATTTTAGATGTGAAATATTATAATGCCTTATAAAGTTGGGGCATTGTTTTATCAACCATTTTCTCAAACATAATAATGTTTCTCAAAACCAAAAAGTGCATGTATATATATTTATAGGGAGGAAAATAAAACAGGCATCTTTTCACACCTTTCATTTCAGAAATTTGGTTAGTATGTTGAATTTTGGAATTTGACTTGGGGTGAGGATCTTGGGACTGTACTTTTGTGATTTCTTATCCTTTAACAGCTGTAGTAATGTTTGATATATGCAGACCTAACAGTTATTTTAAAAGTTTATTTTAAAGGAGGGCTTTCAAAATCTTTTGTCTTTGCCATTATTCACAGGACCTTGTTATGCTGATGGGTGTCATTGCTAGGCTTAAGAGATAAGAAAGAAAGAAAAAAAAAAAGGAAAAGTGATGTTATTATTGCCCACCCATGTTCTAGTAACAATGTATTATCAAATGCAGATAATGAATGTCTTACTCTGAGTTTAGCTACTACTCTTAATTTCTTGTCAAATTAACTTTTCTTTCTCTTATTTACCTAGTAGAAAATTAAAACTTCAAACCTCAGTACTATGAAAGGGAAGATTTGAGAGGTCAGTTACACTTAGGTTCCTTCTCGGTAAACCTTATTGAAACACGTCATTGTTTTAGACATTAGGTATATAATGGTAAGCAAAAATGGATGTGATTACTATGCTCATGGAGCTTACAATTTAGTGGCAGAGACATGTTAGCCAAATAGTTATACAAACTAATATATGATTGAAAGATGAAGGAGCGGTTCATATAGCTACGTCCATACAGATGGTCCCCGATTTATAATGGTTCACCTAGGATTTTTCGACTTTACAATGATGCAAAAGCAATATGCAATTGCAATATTGCAATATGCAATAAGCAGTATGCATTCAGTAGAAAGCATTCGAATTTTGAATTTTGACCTATTTCTGGGCTGGCATTATTTGGTAAGATACTCTTAAAATGCTGGGAAGCAGCAGTGAGCAGCAGCTCCAGTGAGCCACGTGGTGTCAAGGATCTCAGGGATAAACAACCAATGCACTCACAACCATTCTGTTCTATGCATAGAACCATTTTCACTTTCAGTACAGTATTCAATAAGTTGCATGAGATATTAAGTACTTTATGATGAAGAAGGCTTTGTTCTTGGTGATTTTTTCCAACTGTGGGCTAACACAAATGTTCTGAGCATGTTTAAGGTAGGCTTAGCTAAGCTATAATGTTTAATAGGTTAGGTGTGTTAAATGCATTTTCTTATTTATTTATTTATTTATTTGTTTATTTATTTATTTATTTAGAGGACGCAAGTGAGTGAGTGGCAGAGAGAATCTCACGAGGGGCAGAGAGAGAGAGAGAGAAGCAGGGCTCACCCAAAGTGGGACTCGTGCTCACCCGATACAGGGCTCGTGCTCATCCGATGCAGGACTCGAACTCACAAACTGTGAGATCATGAACTGAGCCGAAGTCAGATGCTTAACCAACTGAGCCACCCAGGAACCCCTAAGTGCATTTTCAATTTAAGATATTTTCAACTTAAAATGGGTTTATCTGTACATAACAATCAAGAAGTCGAAACATTAATTTTTATAAGAGGCTGAGAGATTCTACACTATCAAGATAAAAATATTAAAATCTCTTTTAGACTGTAATTTCCATCACTGCAGACCAGTTTGAAGTTTCCATTAGGTTGACAATCTACTTATTTCTCGTTGTTAGTTTGCCCATGTTGTAGATTAGGTATAGTTATATAAACTGACTAAATTGCATCCTATTGGCAAAGCACACTAAGTTTTTTGGTTCATTTATTTTGAGAGAGAGAGCATGTGTGCACATGCGAGTAGGGGAGGGGCAGAGACAGAGGTAGAGAGAATCCCAAGCTGGCTCCATGCTCAGCACAGCGCCCGAAGAGGGGCTTCATCTCACAAGTGTGAGATCATGACCTGCACTGAAATCAAGAATTGGATTGGATGTTTAACCGAATGAACCACCTAAGGCGCTCCAGAGCACACTATTTTTAAGTTGACTGTGTGGTAGCTAAAGGATTCTGAGTTAACTAGAATAGAGCTGAAGTAAAGCTTGAGATAATTACTGTTCTTTATCAAGTTTTTCTTAGTAGCAAAAGAGGACCAGAACAACAGAAGTTAATGCTTGCATAGATAATGAAAGAGGGGATAGGTGAGTGAACTTTTCATGGAAGCAGTTTATCAGCTACATTTTCATACTGAGATGAATATAGTAAGAGTTTACAGTTCTTCCAACAGGACTACTTACTACATAATATAAGCAAGCTCCTTTTGGTGGCATTTGATATTTGGATGGTTGGAAGCTGTTTTATCGTTCACTTCTCTTGCTGGCAAACTTCCTAAAAGGAACAGCAATCTTTCTGCTATTATAAAACTGTTGTTTTTGCCTTTCACTACTTACATATTTAATTTCTAAAAAAATGTCTGCTCATTGGTATATTTTTCTTTTCCCTTTTTTCTTGAAATACCATAGTGTTTTACTTTAGGGACTGGTTTCTGCCCTTTGATAGAGTTCTTATTGGTTTCTAATCTCTTAGGATCACAATCTTCCTGCTCACCTGTAATGACTAAGGTTGCTTTTTCATAATTCATATGAATAGTTAGGAAAACATCTTTTTAGCCTTATGCTTAGAAAAATGCAGCTATTTCTCTTTGAGGATCAAACTGAACATAAGTATTATCTTTAAATGCTGTTCGGTATGCAAAACTGAACTTGCCCTTAAAAAAGTTACACCATCTAGTGTGGACTGAAATTAATCCTACATTTTGTAGGAATTGAAATGGGTAGTATAAGTGGCTACATTGAGTAAGTATTAAATCTCTTATTTATCATGTCATTTGTACTAAGTGTTTAAAATAGATGGTTAATGAATTGGCACTGATGGGTTATTTTTTGTTTCTTTAATAGGAACATGAATCTGAAGGTGGAAGAACACCTTTGATGAAAGCTGCAAGAGCTGGTCATTTGTGCACTGTGCAGTTTCTTATTAGCAAAGGTAAGGAAAATATAAGTCATCATTTGTAAGAAGCTGTGATTTCTGGGGAAAAAAATCCTTAACTGTTTGTTTGTTTATTTATTTATTTTTATTTATGTGAAAGCGACTTTTCCTACAGTACAAGCATTGTATTCTAGTCTTTTTAGAAAATACTTTTTTAAGTTTATTTTTTGAGAGAGAGAATGCACAAGTGGGGAGGGGCAGAGAGAGAGAGGGAGAAAGAGAAAAACCCAAGCAAGCTCCGCGCTGTCAGTGCAGAGCCTGGTGCGGGGCTTGAACCCACAACTGTGAGATCATGAGCTGAGCCGAAATCAAGAGCCGGACGCTTAACCGACTGAGCCAAGCAGGAACCTCGTATTATCACCTTTTCTTGCTGTTTTTTATTTAGTAAGTGTAGAGTTCATGAGGTACTTATTGGGATTTTTCTTTATTAAATTTGAGTTTGAAGTTCATCAACCAAGTAGCATATTATTGCTCCCAAAAGTTGGAAAAGCCAAATATAAAATATCTAGCTATATTTAGTAGAGTATTGTTCAACACTTAATGATAAGGAAGTTTTGCTGGAAGGTTGGGTGGGGAGGGGTGGAAGAAAGGCCACTACTATTGTTTACCATACACTTGAATTAACCAAGTATGCAAGGCTGTTATTTATTAATTTTATATTCCTCTAGAGATTATATTATTAAAATATATTCAAGCAAAGAAGTTCAAATGATGAGTGAAAAGGTAGTTCAAGACTGTTTATTATGAAAAAGTGAAACACTGCTAAAGCCATGTTAGGTTGAACCATATAAAACTGTCGTTTTATATATCAAAAATGGTAATATCAGCCATTTCATTTGGTTCAGCCTAACTCTGTGTATAGTGTTAGAGGTACTCTGGCATCTGATGAAAGATCCTGGGGTAGGATGCTAAAATTCAAGGAAGGTCTGCTCAGGTGATGTTATATTTTGTGAAATAAAAATTTTAGATAAAAATAAAAATTTGATATCTACATTCCAGCAAAACTTGGGACATTTTGTGTTATTTAGAAAGCAGTATAAAATTTTATCATTTTAAATATACTTTTCTTCTTTAATTGGATACAACTAGGTTTGTTTTCTTTTTATTTATTAAAAAAAATTTTTTTTACATTTATTTATTTTTGAGAGACAAAGAGACAGAGCACAAGCGGGAGATGGGCAGAGAGAGAGGGAGACACAGAATCCGAAGCAGGCTTCAGTCTCTGAGCTGTCAGCACACAGCCCGATGCAGGGCTCGAACCCATAAACCGTGAGATCATGACCTGAGCCAAAGTCAGATGCTTAACTGACTGAGCCACCCAGGCGCCCCATCTTTTCTTTTTATTTAAAAAAAATGTTTTTAAGGTTTATTTATTTCTGAGAAAGAGAGAAAGAGAGATAGAGCACGAGCTGGGGAGGGGCAGAAAGGGAGACACAGAATCCGAAGCAGGCTTCACGGTCTGAGCTGTCAGCACAGAGCCCAATGTGGGGCTGGAACTCGTGAACTTCAAGAGCATGACCTGAGCTGAAGTCAGTTGCTTAACTGACTGAGCCACCCAGGCTCCCCTAGGTTTATTTTCTTAATGTCACATTTTTGTTATCAAATAAAGCATATCTTTACGCAATGTTATAACATAGTCTGTAAAAGCAATTTACCTCAAACATACTGAAGTAATAATAAACAAATGGGTAACCTTTGGAATTCTCGCATGCGCCTTTACTGAGGAAGTTATCTAATCATACCCTGTGACAACTCTGCTAAGCATGTAATTAGGCTTGTCAGGAGGAAGAACACATTGATTATAGCCTTTCTAGGTTATAGTAGCTGCTAACCAATCCTACCATCTAAATTTATTATTATTAACAACCTTAAAACTAATTTCACATTGCTAATGTAAGAATGTTTATTGGTGTGTCTTGCCCTTCCCAAAAGGTACTTTTATGTGAGTTAGGATTAGGTTCAACTGGATATTTCTGAAAATTAAATAAATTAATTCTAGCAGTGGGGCACCTGAGTGGCTCAGTCGGTTAAGTGTCCAACTTTGGCTCAGGTCATGATCTCACAGTTCGTGAGTCCGAGCCCTGTGTCAGGCTCTGTGCTGACAGCTCAGAGCCTGGAGCCCGCTTCAGATTCTGTGTCTAAGAAAAGATTTTGCATTTAGACTTTCTTCAGGTCATGTTGAACAACGCTTCTGAACAACTTACTAAATAGCCTTTCAGATAACATTTTTGGATATTGTCTTCTCTCCATATCCAGGTCCTTCTGACTATTAAATTATACAATATGAAGAATTATATGTCTCTTAAATATTATTTTTAAATAATCTGTTTTCTCTACTTTGAGACCTGGCTATATTGCCACGTTCTACAAGTACGTAAAAAGTGTCTTTGAAACATTTTGAGAGTGACATAATATTTGAGGCTTTCATTAACCTGTATATATTTATTAATCTTAGTCTTCTAGATTTTCCATTTTAAAAGTGATATTGAATAAACCAACTACAGCTACGTGCAACATTGTGGATGAATCTCACAAATATTAAATTGGGCAGGGGCGCCTGGGTGGCTCAGTCGGTTGAGCATCCGACTTCAGCTCAGGTCACGATCTCACGGTCCGTGAGTTCGAGCCCCGTGTCGGGCTCTGGGCTGATGGCTCGGAGCCTGGAGCCTGCTTCCGATTCTGTGTCTCCCTCTCTCTCTGCCCCTCCCCCGTTCATGCTCTGTCTCTCTCTGTCTCAAAAATAAATAAATGTTAAAAAAAAAAAGAAAATTAATTAAATTGGGCAAAAGAAGCCAGACACAAAAGAGTACACTGTATGATTTCATTCATATAAAGTTCAAAAACTAATACCAGTTTGGCAGTCAGGATAGTAGTACCATTGGAGGGGTGGGTAGTGACTGAAAGAGGGCACAAGGTGTGGGACTTCTGGTATGTGGATAGCGTTCTGTTTCTTTATCTGGGTGCTGGTTACACAGGTGTGTTCACTTTGTAAAAATTTTTCAACTGTACACTTAGGATTTGTTTGCTTTTTTTTTAATTTATGTCATACTTCAAAAAAACTCTAAAGTGATATTATTATCTGCAAACTTGACTTGATTCCAGCTTTCTCTAATTTTGCTGTTGATTTTCTTTGAAGGTGCCAATGTGAATAGGGCTACAGCCAATAATGACCATACGGTAGTGTCACTGGCTTGTGCAGGAGGTCATCTGGCAGTTGTTGAGCTACTGTTGGCTCATGGAGCTGACCCTACTCATCGACTCAAGGTATTCTACTTAAAAATAAGTAAATAAATAGTTTTTATTAAAAGATAATGAAACTATGCTTGCCTCATCTCGGTGCTTAATATTCATTACTGTTTATAAATGAATGTTGGTTGTAGGCAGGTTGCCAAGAAACTAAATGTCTATAGCAGTCATAAGCAGAAATTTGCAGATAATTAACTAATAGCATCAATTTTTCTCAGGATGGCTCTACAATGCTCATTGAAGCTGCAAAAGGTGGCCATACAAATGTTGTTTCTTATCTGTTGGATTATCCGAACAATGTTCTGTCAGTTCCTACTACAGATGTGTCTCAGCTCACCTCACCTTCTCAAGATCAATCTCAGGTAAAGTAGAACAGAGTTGATTTATAAATATAGGGTCTTTAAATCGATTGGGAGTTTTTGTTTAAAATTACTTTTAGGGGTGCCTGGCTGGCTTAGTCAGAAGAGCACACAACTCTTGATCTCAGGGTGGTTAGTTCAAGCCCCACGTTGGGTATAGAGATTACTTAAATAAATAAACTTAAAAATTAAATAAATAAATAAATAAAATTAGGTTTAAAACAATTTTTTTTTTTTTTTTAATTTTAGAAAAAGAATGTGAGCTGGGGAGAGGGACAGAGGGAGAGAGAGAATCTTAGGCAGGTTTCATGCCAGTAAGGAACCTGATGTGAGGCTTGATCACATAACCCTGGTAACATGACCTGAGCCAAAATCAAGAGGTGGACACTCAACTGATTGAGTCACCCAGGCACCCCAAAATAAAATTAGTTTTAAGCAAAATGGATTTGTTTCTCTTTTCTATTACTTATTGAGATAAACATGATCCCAAATCTTTAAGGTTTATTTTCTTCAAAAGTACATGAAAATTTCTTATTATCTTACTGAAAAAAAAATCCTTTTTACAAAACACTTAATACCAAATATAAATACAAATTTTCCAAGTTGTCATCATACTGTAGGGTTGTTTTTAATAAATACCTTAAGCATAATCTTGAACCAAGAGATAACTTCTTCCTGAGTACCTCCCAATACAGTATTAATTATTGTAGAGATAGCTACTTTTGTCAACCAGGGTATAGTTAACTAGGATATATGCATCAGAAATTCATTAAAGTAATTTATAAGCCTACCTAAAAATATGGAGAGACTGTAGAGTGTACTAAGTATACAAAGTTCAGTGAAATCTTAAGTTTTTTTCCACAATGTTACCCTGAGAACTGCTAAAATACCACAATTTGGCAACTATGTTGGCTTTTCTTTTTTTTGACCCATACAGAATTTGAACAAGGGTAAATTGGCCAGTTAATATGTGACTTGTACTCTTAACTATAATCAGAACCAACAAGGCCCCAATAAGGCTTTCTCTCTAACAAGAGAGTAATACTAATTCTCTTTAGCTTAAATCATTCACGGCTTATAGATTGCCGGAGCTTGTCCAATTCACTATTCACTATTCTCGAAATTATTCTTTGGTGAGGCTTGCTTGGTGGCATATAAATAAAATCTAAATTTCCATTTCATTTAAGGGCCTCCTTTTTATTCTTTGGTCTGAGATGGTATTTTTTCTGAGTTAATTTTTTAGGTTCCACGTGTACCAATGCATACACTTGCCATGGTTGTACCTCCCCAGGAACCTGATAGAACGTCACAGGAGAACTCTCCTGCCCTTTTAGGAGTACAAAAAGGTTAGTTATTGAATTATTTTCCTTAAAATGGGTATTTCATCACCTAATTAATGAATTCACAAAAGTACTTTAATGGTACACCGTAACTCTGTACCCAGGATTAATTGAATTAGGGATTTCTGACAAATGCTAGTAGTCTTACAGATTATTTATAAATGAAAGAACATAAATACTAAGAAAAATGATTTCTAATTTTCTTGCTAACCTACTGCTAGTTGGAGTTTTCATCTTGCACAGGTGAAAATACTTTAAAAGCATATCAGGCTGTTGATTATATTACAGTAGCAAAAATTTATCAGGCATTCATTTTGCATTTGACAATTCTTTTGTTGAACAACAGTAAAATATGAGGAATGAAAATGTATGTTTGCTGTCTAGTTAAGTCTTAGTAGCACTTTTCAACTCTGGGAGTTAGAAGTTTAAGAATTATATGTAGTTTCTTTCATGTAATGCTGAATATGGTGGGCTTACATCTGTCATGTGAACCTGGACAAATAACTATCAAAAAGTATATAAATGATATCCAAGTGAATATTAAGAAGGAGCATATATTATTTAATGGACTTAAGTTTATGAGCTCTCATATTTTCCTGCTGTCTTCACTTGTAGATAGAAAGTACCTTCACTTGATAATCGTGTAGTTGTCATATCTCTGAAATAAAGTAGGTAATATGTAAGGTATTAAAAACTATGTAAAAACAAATTTATGAGCGTATTTCATTCAATATATAATAACCAATCTTTAGATTTTTGAAATTACAGTGAAGTGTGTAAGTATATGTTAGTACCTCTAATACTATGATTTGAGAAAAGTTGGTTAGAGGTGACTATTATAGCAGCAAACAGAAGCTACTTTTAAATTATGTCAATTTTAGTAATTTAGAGTATTGAGGGCCATGATCAAGGATTAGTTCATTTCTAAACTATTAATTTCAGAGAGCAAATATCTGCAATCTCTCTGACTTAAGGTAGTTGTGGAGTTTTCTATTGGACACTTAGCTATTCAAACTCTTCAAAAAATAAGACTGCTATTTTTTTTTAAGACTGCTTTTTTTAATCTTAACAAATAAAAAACAAATTAAGCATGTACTTGTTAAGGAATCTGAGTATCCTGACTGACAGCCTTTAGTAAAATACTTAAACCTAAATGTCTCTGTTTTTATAATTTTTTGTTTGGCTATACATTGTAGAAGACTATAGTAACTTTGGCTAAAGAAATTCAGTACTAAATAAGAAATGATTAAAAAATACATTAATAACACAGAAGAACAAAAGAATCAAGAAATAAGCTAAGAAGGACATAAAGTGTCAACAGAGAAGAAGTAAAACATTTTAAATTCAGGTTTAATATGTAAGGCAACAGAAACGTTTGGGTAAGGTTTCTTTAAGTTGATGCTCAAGTGAGTAATCATATTTTTTAATTACTGAAAGACCTTCTTTACTGAGTATCTACTTATTTTCTTCACTCTGATGTTTTATTACTTACTGAATAGCATAAAAATGAACTAATTTTTTAATGATCTTTCATTTTACTAAATTATTAGAGAAGGAAAAAATTAACACTTGTATTTAGACCCTTGGGTACTTGATGTTGTCAACTGCCAGTGGCATTGCCAACCTAGTAGTTCTTTACGTAGAGCCAACTGTGATAATCCACTGTATTAAGATGTTATTTTAATATAAATCATGTGCATCGTAGAGTATTATATCACTATGAATTAGGAAAAATTAGTTGGTGTTGTAAACGTACATACTGAAGTATCCAGATAGATAGGAAAACGTTATCTTAAGTTATGGAAGAAATATTATTACTTTTCTCCTCAAAGTGTCTTTTTCTCCTCAAAACTCTGTTATTTCTCTAAAGAAATTTCTTTGAGTGGTGAAATCTCTGTTCACTGCTCGTGTTTTTGTTTCTTCTAAGTCCTTAGACTATCTCTGTGTTGCATGCTTGATTAGGGATGGAGGAAGAGTTCTTACTCTTTAGGACTCTCTTCCTTTCCTAGCAATCATTTTTTAAGTTCTTAGAACATTTCATGTCTTTTTATTATTCATATCTGTATCCTTCTAGAACATATCATGCCCTTAAAACTTAACCAGGTATTTTGGGGCACCTGGGTGACTCAGTGAGTCAAGTGTCCAACTTCTGCTCAGGTCAAGATCTCACAGTTCATGAGTTTGAGCCCCGCGTCAGGCTCTGTGCTGACAGCTCAGAACCTGGAGCCTGCTTAGGATTCTGTGCTTCCCCCTCTCTCTGTTCCTTCCTCCCTCATGCTCTGTCTCTGTCTCTCTCTTTCTCTGTCTCTCAAAATAAACATTAAAAAAAAAAAAAAAGACTTACCCAGGTATTTTTATATATCCTATTCAGATATTCTTTTCTTTCATGATCCATGTGCTTCGTTTGCCTAGGCTCCATCCATCTTGACCCATATTCTCCTTTTTTAGGCAACTAATCTCACTTATCCATGGTCGGTTTTCAAAGGAATCAGCATTCTAGGTGGTATCTGACAGAGGCCTCAAGATCACCTCTATAAACAAAATGTGAAACCAGGTGATAGTGGTATGCTCCGTTTTCTAGCATTATTTAGCTTTACTAACTATAGTTTTGAACGTTCAGTTGGGAAAGGATATGTAAATAATATCAACCTTTTGCCCTTCCAAATCAGTTTTGTAAATAAATTTGTTACTTAAAGCCACTCTTGCATCCAACTTATTTGTTGTAACTGGTTCTCCAGGAATTCTAAAAGGTAGGACTCATAGTTATCTTCTGCAGGTTGTACATCTTAGAACTGATTTGTTGCAAAACACTAAAATGATGTTAGGATAAACAAAACACATCTTTGTGTGTACCTCAGGGCCTCTTGAGGAGTAATTGCTTTTCTCTGGAGTCCAACAACACTTCATGGGATCTTCCTTCAGACTCTGGTCACTCCTGCCTCTTCCCCTCCCCTTGGACTTCAAAGTATAGAAAGAAGGTTGAGTTAATCATACTCCATTCCTGCTGCTTTATTGTCATGGATCCTCTTTTGTTTTATTTATTCTCTTTTCTCCGTCTTCCCATTCCCTTACTTCCCTTGTAGGCAATGACTCTACTGTGTTTGATGTGAGTTCTTTTGTTCTTATAAAATGTTTACTACTTTGTGTGTATTTTTGATTTACATGACTGGTATTGTGCTATAGGTCGTGTTTTGTTTTTTACTTTTCTCACTCAGCACTGTTTTAAAGATCTATCGATGTGTATCCACCTCTAGATTATTTCTACTGGCAACACAGTGCTTCACCCTGTATATTTTTCTTGTTTTACTTCTCCTTTTCCAGTGATGGGTATACCAAATAGCCTCTCATTCCCCACCACCACAGACAATGCTGTGATGAAAGTCATGGTACAGTCCCCTTGTGGGTCTGTGTGAGAATTTCTTTGGGATATAATCAGGAGCAGAATTACCTGTCTGAGGAATGCATAATGTTTATCTGACAAAGTGCCACAAATTTGCTCTCCGGGATGGCTATAGAAGTTTACACTCCCACTAGTAATGCATAAGGGTTCCCATATTATACACTCTCCTTCCCATTTCCATGCCTTCCAACCCTTGACTTAATTCTTACATTTGGATTTGTACATCTTTATCTCCCCTTTTAGACTGTAAGCTCCTCAAGGGCAGGGTTTATGTTGCTCATCTTTGTATGGCTCACTATGCCTTGCTTATACTAGATGCTCATATATTTGTTGAATAAATTAATGGTGCCAGGCTAAGAATTTAGATTATTCTGAAGACAAAAGAAAATTAAGAATTTTTTTAAGAAGAGAGACATTGTAATTAAAGAGGATGTGTAAAAAATTAAGAAGTAGTATACTAGAGTGGTTCAGACAAGATCGAAAAAAATTTGAACATAAACTAAGAAATTAACATGCTGCTTTATATCCCAGAATTGTTTATTAGAGTAGGTAACATGAGAAGTTCTTATTTTTATATCAAATCAGTAAAATCATATAGAAATTATATGTACAGTGAATGAAATTGAGTGTTCCTCTGGAAATTTTACTCCTAATGTTCTCTAGTTTAGCAGATTTCCATGTAATCATGCTTATATGGATTTACATATGCCTGAATTTAATCTTTTAACATATAGCTGTTTACAGTAAAAGGCAGAAAGTTGAACTAATCTTTTAGGATGTTACACAGATGCTCTGTCTTTGGACATGCTTGGTTATCCTTACTGTATTAAAGCTGTATAGCATGCCCTGTTACTTTGGGAAATTCTGAGATAGAAATTTAGGCATAAAGGCAAAATAAGTCTTTTCTAGGCCAGTGGCTTTCATTTTTGACACATTTTGACTGTGACCATAACAGGAAATATTTTATATTGAAACTCAGAACACAATATACATCTGTTTACCCAAATATAAATTCCATTAGATAATATATACTCTACTACACTTGATGTATTGTGTTATTTTCAACTGTATTTCATCAACCTTTTTTTCCATTTAAGACCCAGTTGGGAGTGCTATTTCATTCTAGTAAGATGCTGTGTAGTAATGTAAGAAAGCAAGGGAATTGTGGAACAGCGCTTAAATGTCCTTAGACAAAATCAAGTAAGGAAATATGAAACCAAATCCAGACCCATCTGTATGTCCTATAATTTTCCCTTTGGCCATTATTTTTTATTGCACACTATACTATTTTATACATGAAAATAACTGATGGAATTAAGCTCATTTCAGTAGTAAACTAAATTTTTGTCAAATATATGTCTACCTCATTCCCTTACTGCGCATAAAAGAAAGGCTATGTTTGAAACCGTCTCTGTGTTATGGTTTCTTATTACAGACTCTTAGTTTTATTGATGGTACAAAAGGGAAAGCTGAGGAAGTAGGATAAACACCAGACCAAAGAGTTAGATGTTGGTTTACCTATATTCCTAAATAGTACTTTATGATGTCTCTCACTGCTGCCAGTGAATAGATTTAATTTATTTGTACGTGACAGTGGGAGATGTTTTAAAGAGGTGGAACTCTTATTTTCTGGCATCTTACACAACTGCCTTCCTACCTACTAAAATTTTTGTTGCTAGAAGGATGCTTGTCACATTCTCTTCTTTTCCCAAACACAGAAGGTGTTGCTTTAACTTCTAGGAATAATTAGGTGACATTATTTGTGCTTCACCACCTTGTTTTATTCTTGATTTATAGCTTGAATTAGTGCTCTAATGTGTAGCTATGCAATCCCACTAACTCCATGATTACAGATACTCAGCCATTGGCTATTTTTGGAAGAACTGTTTTTTGTCCATTATTTTCTACCATCGTGTTCTTCCTGCTACATATGTCCTCAGCTTATAGTCTTTATATTCAGTTACATAAGTTACTTTTAGTAATCTTGTACTCTAAACTTCTTGGATTTTATTTGTTAACAAGATAGGGCTTGGGGTGCCTGGGTGGCTCAGTCCGTTAAGTGTCTGACTCTCAGTTTTGGCTCAGGTCATGATTTCATAGTTTCATGAATTCAAGCCCAGCGTTGGGCTCTGTGCCGACAGCACAGAGCCTGCTTGGGACTCTCTCTCTCTCTCTCTCTGCCCCTCCCCCATTTGAACTGTCTCTGTCTCAGTAATAAATGAATAAACTTGAAAAAAAAAAAAGATAGGGCGTATTCCTGTTAGTAAGTATACTAGCGTGTTGTAAATAAAATTAATGAGCATTTAAAGGAATATTCATTCTTTGCAGAGCTACTAAATTGCTGATGTTATTGCATTTATTACACGATTGAAAATTTCTTTGCTGGACTAGCAGATGTCTACATTGCTGTTTGTGGCAGTAAATCTCCTTTTTCTTACCTGTTGATTGTTATTAGGTACTTGGAACAGATAAACCAAACCATGAATTCCTGTAAGATCTTATAGTAGTTATTAAATTATCTCACAAATATAACAGCTTTTGCTCAGGAAGATTAAAGTCTTTACCCATCTCTTAGTTCAGATAAAATTAAATATGGGCAATACATTTTGATGAGGGTTGCTTTCAAAGAATAATTCTCTTAAAATGATTGCCATAATTTCAAAACTGTGGTATCCTGACCCTGTTAAAGTCAATATCTAGGGGGAAAACTGTTAGACTTTTTCATTAATAACATGTTGAAGATGCTTGAGGTATATGCAGTTTTGAGATCTCCGACTCTAGAAGAAAAAAACCAAAAAACAGTTGACGCTCTAATTTTTTTCCCTAGTGGTTTCATTACCCTCTTGTAATTCAGAGTATTTTAACATCAAATGGGTGATGACTTTTTCCTTTGGACTTAAGAATCATTGTGAATACATTGGATGATCTTATTTTTAAAAACCTTAAGTTACTTATATTATTCATATGTTGACTGCAATTCAAAACAGTAAACTATTTTTTACCCAGATCTTTTTTAAAAGCGGCTCTATTGTTGTTTAATTTACATACGTTAAAGGTCCTTCGTTTTAAGTGTACAGTGCAGCGAGTTTTAGTAAATTTATAGAATTTTGTAACCATCACCACCATCTAGTTTTAATCTCTATCATTCTGAGACCTTTCATGCCAGTTTGTAATCAATCTTCCTTCTCACTACTATAACCCCAAGCAACCACTACTTTTCTTTCTGTCTCTATAGATTTGCCTTTTTCTTTATAGATTTGATATAAATGGAATTGCATAATATGTGATCTTTTGTGACTGTCTCCTTTCACTTAGTGTAATGTTTTCAAGGTTCATCCCCCTTATGGAATGTATCAGTAGTTTGTTCCTTTCTATTGCTGAATAGTCCCAATTCTTCCTAAACAGGAGAATTAAGCCTTGAGTATGCCTCAGAGTAGTTACTGTATATATTTTTTTCCATTTTATGTCCCAATGTTAGGATTGTTAATATTGATAATTATTTTGTAATGAGGGGAGTAACTTAAGTGCAATTCAAAATCTTAAAATAACACACATTTACTTCATTTTTAACATATACTGTCAGTATGAGAAATCCTATATGAGAAGCCTGGTTTCTCCTAGGTAATACTCAGTTTCTCTCGTAGACTTTTACATGAAGAGTTTATTTAAACTCAGAATAATTGTCCTTTGTGACTTAAGTTTAATATAGTTTTCAGGTAAAGAAATGCTAAAGACTTATTAGTGGAAAATTTTAGGATAGGTCCTGAAAAAACTGATTTCATGCTGTATTTTAATGTAACAAGACAAAGGTTTTGGCCACTTGAAAAATACTTTTCACTACTTTGATTTATAAGTTACAGTTTCCTGTAGTAACCTTTACTTGCACAGTTAATATTGTGAAGAAACAATTGAAAAGTTAAGCTAATACTGATGATATCCTCAACGCTCTTTTGACACTATTTTAGATTTGACATTCTTTAAAAGTCCAATCTACTAAGCAAAATTTCAAGATTTTTCCTCTTTGATTTCCTTTTTCCCGGACCTGTTTTAATTTCCAGAATCCTCCTATCCTAAAGATTCGATTTTTTAATTAAAAAATTCCCATTTTTTGAATTGGCAACATCCCAGCATGTGCTATGTGAAATAGAGGAGTCTAGTCTTTAATCTGCCTCCCACCGGTGTGAGTCTTTGAACATTCATTTTACAGCCTTAGTTAAAAGGGTTTTGGGAGGGAGGTCCGTGTGTGTGGGAGGGGGAGCTGATTTTTTTTTTTTTTTAGCATGGCACTTTTTCAAACATTTTTCATGTGCTTAGGTACATCCAAGCAGAAGTCCAGTTCCCTGCAGGTAGCAGATCAGGACGTACTGCCACCTTTTCACCCATACCAGCCTTTGGAGTGCATAGTAGAGGAGACTGAAGGCAAGCTGAATGAACTGGGACAAAGAATTAGTGCTATTGAAAAAGCACAGCTTAAGTCACTGGAGTTAATTCAAGGTGAACCTCTGAACAAAGATAAGATAGAAGAACTTAAAAAGAACAGAGAAGAGCAAGTCCAGAAGAAGAAGAAAATACTGAAGGAACTGCAGAAAGTGGAAAGGCAGTTGCAGATGAAAACACAGCAGCAATTTACCAAAGAATACTTGGAAACCAAAGGTCAGAAAGACACAGTATCTCCACAGCAGCAGTGCTCTCATAGCGGAGTCTTCCCAGAAGGGGAAGGAGATGGTAGTCTCCCAGAGGATCACTTTGCAGAGTTACCTCAGGTTGACACACTCTTATTTAAAGATAACGATGTTGATGATGAGCACCAGTCTCCACCATCGGCAGCACAAATTGATTTTGTCCCAGTCCAGCCTTTATCATCTCCACAGTGTAACTTTTCCGGTGACTTAGGTTCTAATGGGACAAGTTCTCTTGAACTTCAGAAAGTATCAGGTAATCATCAGCTTATAGGACAGCCTCAGATTGCTATTACTGGACATGATCAGGGGCTGTTAGTTCAAGAACCAGATGGACTAATGGTTGCAACTCCAGCCCAGACGCTTACCGACACTCTTGATGACCTGATAGCAGGTGGGTTAAGAAATATATCTGTAATAATTTCTCTTTAATCTGTGTGCTCAACTTCTTTACACGACCCTTCAAAGACACCAACCTGGTACTTTTCCATTTTAGACCTATCTTTGCAAAATTACTTATTCCTAGAGGTGTTTTGGAAGTGAATTTAACTAAGCCAGACAGCACTAATGCACAAAAGTGTGTTTTCCCCTCTTCTTTTTCGTTATTTGCAAAGGCACAGAAATAAAATTGACATGATCTTTTATTTTAGAACTTTGGTATCAAAACCACCCTGTGAGGGGAAAAAATCATTAAAAAATTAAATGAAATTTAAAAAAAAAAAAAAAAAGAAAGAAAGAAACCACCCTGTGGGGGCACCTGGGTGACTCAGTTGGTAGAGCATGCAACGCTTGCTTTCCAGATTGTGAGTTTAAGCCCCATGATGGGTGTAGAGACTGCTTTAAACAAATAAGCAAAAACATACCCTTTGTTGTATCTTGGGTAGGAGACCTCTAAATAGAATTTCTTTGTAGACCTTAGAGATATTCACGTAAGATTATACGTTAAATTTTCCTGCTATTGATTTTCATATGTGGAAATCGTAATTCTAAATTACATGGCTTTCTCTTTATTTATAATTATATTAGATCACTTTAATATTTGTAATTAAAAGGGATGTTCAGAGAAAACTACGCATTCCATGTTCTTGTATCTGTGGTCAGAAGATTCAAATTACCCTGAAGTTATCATCAACTGGATGATGATTTGGAGATTGGGATTTTCATATTTACTATCCTGATGAAAGCACACAGACAAAGACACCACACATACACACAGGAAAAGAGAAAAAGAAAGGCCTGATAACCTTAAAGTATATGTTTCTGTTTATTGTTGTGTGGAAAATTACAACTAGATTTGAAATGAGGTGCACAAGTTTACTTTCCCTTTCATTGTCCTTGCAGCAGTGGGAAAACAGTGCAATTAATCATTTACCTTCCTAAAGATGGCTGGTGAATGTATCACCTCCATGAGAGCCCAGTTCAGAAATGCAGCCAGAATGGCTGTTGACAGTGGATGAAGACCAAGAACTAAGATGTAGCTGGAGTGATATTCAAAGGCAGGCCAGTCCTCTGTCTCTTGATTGCAACATTTTTTTCCTTACTGTTGTCTGTTTCCTCTTGTCATATTCTCCTCCCCTCTTCCCATCCCAATTATGCTATCCCAGTTTCCTTTCTTCTTTTGTGAGCTTTTAGCCTTCCTAATCTTTGCTGAATCTTTAAAAATGTGGAATAAGCTTACTTAAATCAGGAATTATATTGGGCTTGTATATGACTTGTAATGGTTATAGAACTGTGATACTGCCTATGAGTTTCCTCTGATACGTAATTAGTATCACTGTGCAGAAGAAGTTTCCTAGAAAGAGAATAAAAATGCTGGGAAAGGTTTTAAGAAGTTGGATTCTTTATTCTTTAATTTGGGTTTTTTATACCTGCAGCCAACAGTCGCTTAACTCAAATGAACTTTATGTCGTTAGTATTGAGAATTGTTATAAATTATGAATAAACTCTTAAGAGTTCATTTATAGTTCTAATTTCTAATCTAATATAAGCAGATATTTGAGTGTCAAGTACAAATATGAATAATAATAATGAAACCAATCATATGGGAATAAAATTTTTAAGACTTAGGATTCTATAAGTAGCATTATAATGTTTGTAATTACATACTCAGTTTGCAGTTATGAAACCCACATTACTGCTCAATCTAGCTTTGTTGTAACTTAGAACCTGTCTTTTTTTTTTTTTTTTTAATAATGTAGAAACAGCTCTAAAAGGAACTTGAAGATATTAACTTTATGGTAGTATTTATGGGTGGTTCTTGTATGGGAGGTGAAATTTTATTTCATTCAACTATTTGTTAAATTGAAATGGTCTTTTATAAAGTTCAAAATATTTGTTTAGAAACACCTTTTATTTATACATGTTAATATAAACTATGAAAATTTAATTTCTGTTAGACATTAGTCTAGTGATAGTTAGCCTATCATTTTGTACGATATTCTTTTATTAACAAGCTTTCACATATAAATCAACCAATAAATACAAAAGTTATCTTCATATAAAAATTTTCCATTTTTATGAAGGTTATCTGTTTTAAAATATATAGCAACAATTAAATTTCCTTTTTCAATATGACAAACTTTCTCACTTAAAGTTAAAAAAAGTTATTAAGTCCCGGTTTCTTTTAATTTTCTTTATTGAAGGTGAAAGAAATCAGACAAGGGTGGATTAGGTGAATACCTAATTCTACGATTGCATGCTATATTAATATATTAATAATAATTATAGATCAGGCCAAAGATGTAATTATTTTTACCCAAATTAAATCTAGTTCTCATCCCTTGTATTTAATAAAGGAGAGAATACTGTATATCTTACAGTTTTACTTTAGAGAATATCCATTAAATAATAGCAATAAATTTTGCTCTTTAAATATAGGAGTATTTTTTTCTTTATTGCTTGTATGGCAAAATATTTTCATGTAAATGAGTTGGTTAGATAAGTAATTTAGTAAGACGGTGACTTGATTGACTTAGTATTTTAGTGTATAGTCTTATATGTGTCATACTTGATATAGTCCCAGACAGAATGTATGTAAACTCTTGATTGGGAGCATGGTTCTTCAGGTCCTTTCCTTGTAAAAATAAGTGTTGGGCTTTTAGAAGTTATCATAATGACAAGTGATTCTCAGTTCAAACGTATAGAACTAAGATTTAGAAATCTAAAATTCAAAATAGCTTTGACAATTGAGCATTTCTAGAGACATCTAGTAAAAATTTTATCATTAATTTATAAAGATCAATTAAAAATCAAGTAATATCAATTTATTCACATTTATTGAGCACTTACCATGTACTAAGCTCTGTGCTCAATGCTTTATATACATTATCTCATGGCTATTTATAATAATCTTATAAAATAGGTCCTTTTCCCACATCTGTTTTTCTGTTGAAAAACTAAGACATATGGATATTAAGTTACTACTAGGTGCCAAGATTTAAACTCAGTTCAGCCATGTTTAAAAACCTTAAGTGTAATATGCATGCATCTGATTCATCTTGAAGTTCTGGATTTATCTTAAAGATATTTGTTATTCCCTTGGACTTCTAAAAAAATGAACAGTTTCCCTTATTTTTATATAAAGATTTTATATATATGTAAGTTTTATATAGTTTTGTGGCTAGCGCATTGTTAGTGTTGTTGGCACCTTAATAGGTTCTCTTAAAACAAATTCTCGTTCAAAAGTATATTGCTTTAAGTAATCTTATAGTATAATCTTAAGAATAAAAAGGTACTTAGGAAATCCTCTTATTTTTGAGAGAATTTGCAATAAAATATCTTTAAATAATTTCTTCTAATGTTAATATTTTACTTATAGGCTTTTATTTATTTGTATATATTTACTAAAGTTACTATTATATAAAACAGATTATGGTAATTTAATTTTCTAAACTCTCACAGCATAGTTTATGTACCCGTAGTATCTGAGATTTTTATATAGTAAAGTTTATTATTATCTTCCATATTGCCTAAAAAACCATGTTAAATTTCATAAAGAATTAAGTAGAATATTGCAGTTAGTTCTTCTATCACCCCATTTTAGGATAGTGCATAAGTTTAATTTGAATTGTATAGTGACTTTTGTGGCAGCAATCTGTATTAGTCATTTTCAGAGACATTTCATTCAGAGGTAGGAAACGTTTTAGGGTTTATGAAAATGTAATAGTCCTGGTGTAATTTTATGTTAATAAAACCTTTATTCCACATGTACCTTTTTAAATCTTGCTACTTTCTAGTTTTCATTACTTTTCGTATGTAATTAATCCTATTAAAGTCACTTTTGTGGAATGTTTCTGATTGTCATTATTGCAAAGAGGAAAAAATGTTTCTAGGATAATATTGTACAAAAATGTATGATAGTTGATACAACAACACATTTTTGGTAATAGAGCTGTTAAATGCACAAAAGTATTTTTTAAAAACCATCTCTGTGAAGAAGTCTTTTTTGTATCACATCTGACATAGTGCTCTAATCAGTTATTTAAAAAATTTAAGTATCTGTTTTTCATAATAACAAAAGGAGATAACATGGATAGACAACATTAATAATGATAAAAAAAAGTAGTTATGTTAGTAAGGTATATGTGGATAATTATGAGACTACTGTTAAAAGCTTATTATTACAGAGAAGCTACATATTACTCTTTAGTGTCTTATTTTCTAGAGCTGTTTTCCAAACGTATCTGCTGTTTTGAGGAGGTATAGCAAAATACTATCTGCTTTTAATTCATTGATGACAAAAATTTTTTTTATTAAACTTTGTTTCCATTGTGCACATTCTTATATGTGAAACAAAAATACATAATAATTATTCCTATTCGTAACCATGATAGAAGCTATAGAAATTCATATGGCCAAGACAATTTTATATATATATTGGTGGGGAGAAGAGCGGGACAGCTCTTGTAGAAATATATCTGAACATCTTAAGTTTGCAAGTTATTTAAGAAGTAGTATACTAAGTCATTTTTTGTTGTGAATGGTATCCTTGATTAGGATCCAGTCATATCAAAATTCTAGAGAGTAAACATTCTCCAGCATGTGAAATGATTACATTTTCTGTGGAGACCTGTGTTTTTGATTTTTGGTCTAGGTAAGAGAAGGTTATTGTTATCACTGAAGCTTTGTTTTTTGTTTTGTTTTTTTTCATATTATTAATGGTTATATGTTTTTTTCTGAGTATTTTCTTAAGTGAGTAGTAATGTTTATATTTTTCAATACAGTGAACAATAGTACTGAAAGTCCTATAAAATATCTGATAGTTACATTTATTGAGCACTTAACATGTGCCAAACACTGTGTGTTTTAAATGTTTTTTGTTCCTTACCTAGCAGACAACTCATAACATCCCTCTGAATAGGTCCCATTTCTCCCTCTGTGGGGTTAACACTCTCTTAAGAAACATAAGCAATATGCAGAGACATAAAGATAGAATGTAAGTTAACTCAGTTTTCAAACACCAGACTGATATCTCTAATAAAAGTTCCAATGTTCATTTTAAGAATAGTTTTATTTTCAGACATTGATGCATTTTAGCAAATTTTCAAAGTAAATATTGAATTTTAAAACATATTCTCTGCTATTTATGTGAGAAATATTTTAATGTATTCTCCCCCCCCCCCCCTTTTTTTGTATTGTCTTTAGGATGTTTTTATCTAATTACCTTTTACAAACTAAGATACAAAATTTATTATTTATTGGAAACTACTTTTTCCCTATTGACAGCATAAAAGGCTATCATTTGTTGTATATTCACTAAATAATGGGCACCATGCTAATAAGTACTTTACCTGCATCATCTCAAGTGGTGTTTCCGACAATATTTCAAGGCAGGTACTATTATTATCATCCTCATTTTACATATCAGGAAAATTGAGACTCTCCGAGGTTAAATTACTTGCCCGAAATCAGAAAGTGGTGGAACTAGGATTTAAGTATAGGTCCGTTTGACTCCAAAGCTTGTGATTTGACTACTACATTATATTCCTGCTATAAAATTTTCTGTTTTTTGTGTTTTTCTGTATACAAATGACTTCATTCTTTCAAGTAGCATTCAGCAATGTGAATATTGTTTTTCAGCTGTGAGTAGCAGAGTGCCCACTGGTTCAAACAGTTCCTCTCAGACCACAGAATGTCTTACACCTGAACCCTGTTCACAGTCTCCAAGCAATGTGGCTTCCCAGTCTATGCCCCCTGTGTATCCTTCAGTTGACATTGATGCACATGTGAGTAGATTGCTTTATTTAAACTTATTTTGCAAATTCTGATTTTCTTTGGAAAAGAAAATTATTGTACATTCATTGTACAAATAAGAATTATTTGCTCTTCAATTGATAATCCCATTGTAAACAAAAACCAACCTTTTTTCCTTTTAGACTGAGAGCAATCATGACACAGCATTGACATTAGCTTGTGCAGGTGGCCACGAAGAACTTGTGTCTGTACTCATTGCACGAGATGCTAAAATTGAGCACAGAGACAAAAAAGGTAAGACATGTCAGTCAGAAGTAAAGCCTAAGAGTTTTTTCGTGTGTGTTTTTGTGTGTGTCTGCCTGTTTAGAAGATAATTGTTATTTTTTTAATATTTATTTTTGAGAGAGAGAATGGGAGCGAGCAGGGGAGGGGCAGAGAGAGAGAGAGAGGGAAAGAAGATCTGAAGCAGGCCTCATGGCTGATATTAGCGAGCCTGATATGGGTCCCAGACTCACAAACCTTGAGAACATGACCTGAGCCAAAGTTGGACGTTTAGGTGACTGAGCCACCCAGGTGCCCCAAAAACAATTACTTTTTTATTATCAATAAGTAGTTCCGAAACTATCTCAGTGAAAAGATGGAGAAGCAGGGGTACCTGGGCAGCAGCTCAGTCTGTTAAGTGTCTGACTCTTGATTTCAGCTTAGGTCATGATCTCATGGTTTGTGGGTTCGAGTCCTGCATCGGACTCTGGTCTGACAGTGTGAAGCCTGCTTGGGATTGTCTCTCTCTCCGTCTTTCTCTCTGCCTCTCCTGCTCTTGCACGTGTGTGTGTGTGCGCGTGCACGTGCGTGCACTCACTCTCTCTGAAAATAAATAAATTTTTAAAAGGTGGATATGCATATTTCAATTAGGAATATCCAGATTTGTTCATTTACAGAGCCAAATTATTCTCAAAAATTTTTTTAAATTAAGACTATATATCATGAGTGAAATACAGCAAGTTGTGGTTGCCTTTTTTTTTTTTTGTAATTTTTTTTTTAATGTTTATTTATTTTTGAGAGAGAGAGACAGAGCACAAGCGGGGGAGGGGTAGAGGGAGGGGGAGACACAGAATCTGAAGCAGCTCCCGGCTCTGAGCTGTCAGCACAGAGCCCGACGCGGGGCTCAAACTCACAAACCGTGAGATCATGACCTGAGCCGAAGTCGGACGCTCAACCGACTGAGCCACCCAGGCACCCCATGGTTGCCTTTCTTCTTAATCCAAAAGTATAACATCCAGAGCTCATTATGAGTATAAACTTTAGTAGTTTTGTTTGACTTAGCATTTCGTTTTTATCAGGTATTTTGGGATTTTTGTCACTAACAAATGAGAGCTTAGAGCAGTTTGTTAAATGGCTATAATTATCTACCTTAATGACCTTATTCTATTAAAATAATAGAAAACTGAGGGGCCCCTGGGTGGCTCAGTTGGTTAAGTGTCCGACTCTTGGTTTTGGCTCATGTCGTGATCTCACTGTTCATGAGTTCAAACCCTGCATTGGGCTCTGCACTAACAGCCAGGAGCCTGCTTGGGATTTTCTCTCTTTCCCTCTCTCTCTGCCCCTCCCCTACTCACTCTCTCTCTCTCTCAAATAAATAAATAAACTTAAAAAAAATTTTAATAGAAAATTGAAAACAGTGGTTCAATAAGCAAAAAACACAAATTTGACATTTTTATTTCTCCTTTAGGTTTCACACCACTGATTCTGGCAGCAACAGCAGGGCATGTTGGAGTTGTTGAAATCCTTTTGGATAAAGGTGGCGATATAGAAGCACAATCTGAACGAACTAAGGATACTCCACTTTCATTAGCATGTTCTGGTGGACGTCAGGAGGTGTGTTAATGTTAATTTTCGCTTTGTAACCATTATGCTCATATTTTAAATATGCATATACTAAGTAATTTAGCTACATGAATAAAACTTGCCTGTGTTTTGACATGTTCCATATACTAAGTTTAATGGGAGTAGTGAATCACCTTTCATAGAATCTGTTTCTTGCCATTTAGGCAAAAAAATTTCTGTTTATCCTTACATTTATTGGGGGCTGAATGAACCATAACCCTAACACATATGAAATGCAAATTCGTCACTCAACAATTGACGAGTAGGAAGAGTAACATTTTAAAAACAAAAAAAGAGAGAGTAATATCTTGTTATTGTAATATAATTGGGATTTCAAAGCTCCAAATTCCTGATACGAAGTTTAATCCATTTCTCCAGTTGCTGATACTTGAATAGCTAGGGCATAATTAAAATGCCAGATATTCAGGCAAGGAAGTTACAGGTTCCATTTCTCTGTGCTTCCTTCATTATAAGTTGAACACTTGTTTTTTTATATTTTACTTTGTAGGTGGTAGACTTGCTGCTGGCTCGAGGTGCAAATAAAGAACACAGGAACGTGTCTGATTATACACCATTGAGTCTAGCTGCATCTGGAGGATATGTTAATATCATTAAGATTCTACTTAATGCTGGGGCGGAGATTAATTCAAGGTATGTATCTTCATTTTATTATTCATGATTAGTACATTACTACATTGGGGTTAAATGTCTTCCTCTATATATCTGGACAGATACCACTTTTAATTAAGATAGTATTAAAATCAAGTATACTTTAACTAAAAGTGAAAATTTTTTTTAAAGATTGTATTAAAGTTACAAGACCAACAATTATTCCTGTAATGTGCTTATAAGTAATCACAGCTTACTTCAAAATGCTAACATGGCTATTTTTAGAGAGGTGTCATCTCGGAAAGTACTTCATTATGTGTAGTTGGAAATTTATAACCTCTAAATAGGGATTATCTTTTACATTGTGTAATTTTCCGGGGTGCCTGGGTGGTTCAGTCAGTTAAAGCATCTGACTCTTGATCTCAGCTCAGGTCATGATATCATGGTTCATGAGTTTGAGCCCTGCATTGGGTTCTATGCTGATAGCATGGATCCTGCTTGGGATTCTCTCTCTCCTTCTCTCTCACACACACTCTCTCTCTCTCCCTCTCTCTCTCTCTCTCTCTCTCTCTCTGCCCTCCCCCCATGCTGTCACTCTCTCAAAATAAATAAACAATAAATAATATTAATCTATAAATAAATAAATAGTTAGATTTTCCTATTCCTAATTAGTAGTCTACACAAATAAAATTTACACTGGTGTTAGAAACCTTTCTTTTTACTGAATCATTTTCATCTTTTATATTCTCTATGCTTTTTAAAACGCAATAGGCAACATATTACCTAATTTTCTAAGCACATTTCTCCCTTTAGGACTGGGAGTAAACTGGGTATTTCTCCCCTGATGTTGGCTGCCATGAATGGACATGTTCCTGCAGTGAAACTGCTGCTTGATATGGGTTCAGACATTAATGCCCAAATAGAGACCAATCGGAACACGGCTCTTACTTTGGCCTGTTTTCAAGGCCGGGCAGAAGTCGTGAGTTTGCTTCTGGACCGAAAAGCCAATGTTGAACATAGGGCAAAGGTAAGAACTTTATAACTTGTCAACTACTTCTAGTGTATTTCTAGTGTAAAAAGTGTGGCATTTTGGGGCACTGGACTGGCTCAGTTGGTGTAGTGTGGGACTCTTGATTTTGGAGCTCTGAGTTCAAGCCCCACATTGGGCGTAGAGATTACTTAAAAATAAAGTCTTAAAAAAAACACATCGCTTTTCAACTCAAATTGAATGTGCTATTTTAAATTGTTGTAAGTTAAAACTGACAGCCCAAAGCAGGACCAGGGAACTGTGCTATATACAGTGGTCAGTGACACAATATCATCATTTGTGACTTTTGTTAAGAACAATGAAGAAAGTAGAATCGGCACATTTTCCAACCTCAAACTTGAGTAGCTCTCTATGAATCTTCGAGTTTGCACTTTTGACTGTAATAAGATTTTGTGTTAAGATTATTTTGTAGAGTGCTTTTTTTTTAATTTCTTAAGTAAGTTCTACTCCCAACATTAGGCTTGAACCCACGACCCTGAGATCAAGAGTTGTATTTTCTATCAACTAAGCCAGCCAGGTGTCCCATATAGAGTCCTTTAATGTAGATTTTTAAAGAACTGCGTGGATTATAAAATTAAGACAGCTAAAATCTAATCTGATCGTGACAGATTCTGACAATTTCATGAGTGTTTGGCATTTAGAAAGGAGTTAGTATCTTGGCGTTTTTAATTGTTATGCTTGGAATTATTAGGAACTTACAACCCTAGAAAAGCGTAGCTTATATAGAATTCATTATAATCACACAATGAATGGCCAAATTTTTAGTCATTTCATATTTGAAAGATCTGAATGAAATTCTCATATTTTCTCTCTGAACTGCATTAGTTATGTTTCTTAAAATTTAATGCAACATTTACATTTTTTTAATCTATGAAATTAGGGAGTGTAGTTTTCCTTAAATTTTTCATAGCACAAAGAAAAATGAGCCTTTCCTGCTATCCAGTTTATCTTTTTGTATTATGCATACTTAGTGTGGCCCAATTATCTATTAGATGTCCTAGAGAAACCCGTATTACTTTGGAAATGATACCAGTAGGAAATGTCTCTTGGCAAATATTTTGAAAACTAATGAGCAAAAGACACCTATGCATAAAATTTAAGCAGTGCTATTTTAATCTACTTTTCCCAAGTTTGAATAGGATTAAAGGAATTTATCCAGAGTTATTTAGCAAACTAACATTCTCAGTTAGATATTTTAAACAAAATTTTCCCAGGGTGCCTGGGTGGCTCAGACAGTTAAGTGTCCGACTTTGGCTTAGGTCATGATCTCACAGTTCATGAGTTAGAACCCTGCGTCAGGCCCTGTGCCGACAGCTCAGAGTCTGGAGCCTGGTTCAAATTCTGTGTCTCCCTCTCTCTCTCTGCCCCTCCCCCACTCACATTCTGTCTTTCTCAAAAATAAAAAAATTAAAAAAAACATTAAACAGAATTTTCCCATTGAACAGTGATGTGCCTTATTTAATTTTCTTTTTATTCATTTTTCATTATCTGTATTCATTGTGCAGAGAAGTTACTGTCTCATGTATAAATTTATAACAGTATAGAAGTTGCGAAATTGTTTTTTTATGAGTTGGGATGAGTGAGTTCATTCCAGCATGTCTAACTCAATTCAACAATTTTCACTTGTTGTTTAGTGAAATTGAAGGCTGAATACTGCTTAGTTCTTTTATGAGAGAAAATCAGAAATAGAATCCACTTATAAGTCAGTTGTTTTAGTCTGTTAAGATAATTGTATTCATTTGCTTGCATAAATTTTTGGTTTAAACAGACTGGTCTTACCCCCTTGATGGAAGCTGCTTCTGGAGGATATGCAGAGGTTGGAAGAGTTCTCCTTGATAAAGGAGCAGATGTCAATGCCCCCCCTGTGCCTTCCTCAAGAGATACTGCTCTCACAATAGCCGCAGACAAAGGTCACTACAAATTTTGTGAGCTCCTGATTAATAGGTGGGTAAATTTTATATTTACATATAGAAGTTTTTGTGATCCTTTTTACTTTTCAGCACCTTTACAATTAATCAGATTGTTTTTATTTTATTGGCATTTTAAAGAATGGATTATTTGTATGCTATTTTATAGAAGATAAAAGACAAATAGAGGAAATAGAAAGTCACCCTCTTCTCATAGGATACAAACTATACTAACATTCTTTGACTTTATAGGGGAGCCCATATTGATGTTCGAAACAAGAAGGGAAACACACCACTTTGGCTGGCCTCCAATGGTGGTCACTTTGATGTGGTGCAATTGCTAGTGCAAGCAGGTGCCGATGTGGATGCAGCAGATAACCGGAAGATCACACCTCTTATGTCAGCGTTTCGCAAGGTAATTTAATGTGGGGGAAGAAAGCTAAATGCAATCATTTTTAACTAATTCTAAGTTGAAACCATGTGAGAAAAATGAATTGCTCTTGGAGAATAGACTGCATTTCCATACATAAATCACTGCTATCTTTCCACTCTCTTTGTGGCCAAATCTAAGAGCTACGTGGTAGCTCACCATAAGCAACTTTGTTTGTAAAGCACTTGGCATCTTGACTAGTTTTGTCGTGTTGTACGCAAAACACGAGATTTAAGTATGCGGGTGAATGTCTTCTCTACCTAAAAAGGAACAAAAAGGAATGGTCTCTTTCATAAAAACTTACCGTGTCTCGTATGTATGTTAAAGCTTGCTTGTCTGCTATATTTTTAAAAGCTTTCCCACTACAATTATGATAAAGTATAAACCACTTACCATGGCTTACAAAGCCCTGCAGGATGTGGTTCATGCCCACATCCCCATACCAGTCATTTATGCTACCCTTCACCTTTGCTCACTACACTTTAGCTGCTGGCCTAGAATGCACTATATTTTTAACTGCCAGAGGGCCTTTGCTATGAGTTTTCTCTCCCTTGCTCTTCACTGGCTCACTTCTGCTCATCTTTTAGCTCCTATTTTATTTTATTTTATTTTATTTTATTTTATTTTATTATTTTATTTTATTTTACTTTTTAAAGCTGATTCATTTATTTTGAGAGAGAGAGAGAGTACATGTGCATGAGTGCAAATGGGGGAAGGGCAGAGAGAGAGAGAGAGAGAGAGAGAATGAATCCCGAGCAGACTCCGTGGTGTCAGTGCAGAGCCCACTGAGGGGCTCAATCTCACAAACCGTGAGATCATGACCTGAGCCACCAAATCAAGGGTTGGAAGCTTAACTGACTGAGCCACCCAGGTGCCCCAGCTCCCATTTTATATGTCACTACTTAGAGAGTCCTACTCTAGCACTCAGTCTGAAAAGGTCCTCTTGCTCTTTTTTATAGTACGCTATTATTTTCCTTATACCAATTTGTAATTATGCATTCAAATATGTATTTACTTTTTTAAAGCTTATCTCACCAGTTAGACTGGAAGATCCAGGAAGACCAAGCTTTATGAATATCACTCTTTATGCACATTGTTTAGCATAGTGCCCAACACATATTAGGCAGTCACTAAATAGCTATTGAATGAGAATGGTGTAAGTTTTAGGCCTTACAAAAAAAATCTTAGAGGCGCCTGGCTGGTTCTGTCAGTGGAACATGCGACTCTTGAATCTAGGATTATATGTTTGAGCTCCATGTTTGGTGTAGAGATTACTTAAAAAATAAAATCTTCTAAAAAAAATCTTAAGGGTGGGGGAGAGGGGAAAGTGGGTAATGGGCACTGGGGAGGGCACTTGTTGGGATGAGCACTGGGTGTTGTATGGAAACCAAATTGATAATAAATTATATATTTTTTTAATATTAAAATATTTTCTAGACTTAATTCTTTAAGTTTTTGCCCTTTCCTTTTAATTGAGGCATCATTTACATATAGTGAAATATGCACACCAAAGGTGCATAGTTTAATGAGTTTTGATAACTGTATACATCTGGGTAACCCACACCCCATAAATTCATAAAATACTTCTGTAATCCTAGAAAGTTCCATCATGCCCATTCTCAGTGAATTTCCTGCCCTAGAGACAACGACTTTTCTGATTTTTGTCGCCATCAGACTAATTCTGGAAGATGTTTTAGAACTTGGTAGGAAGGAAAACTATGCAAGTTTGGTTATATTGAGGTAGATGATACTTAGAATTAATTATAGATCATTCACCTCTGATCATAGCATTTAGAAAACATTTTCTCTAGATTCAAGTCCTGGGTCTCAGATAATTGTGAGAATCTACCTTGTTTAACTAAGATGGACCCAAAATAATATTTTGCAAAGTAGAACATCTCTCTGTTTTAGGACCTATTTCCTTTTTAAATTTTTTTTTTTTCAACGTTTATTTATTTTTGGGACAGAGAGAGACAGAGCATGAATGGGGGAGGGGCAGAGAGAGAGGGAGACACAGAATCGGAAACAGGCTCCAGGCTCTGAGCCATCAGCCCAGAGCCTGACGCGGGGCTCGAACTCACGGACCGCGAGATCGTGACCTGGCTGAAGTCGGACGCTTAACCGACTGCGCCACCCAGGTGCCCCGAACCTATTTCCTTTTTAAATAAAGGTTCATTTCACACTGCCAATTTTTATTAATACATTTATTCTAGGAAACACTTGTTTTCTACAAAAGTTTTTCTATTTTCAATGGGAGATGCTAGGTTAAATTTAGGAGAAATACCTGGGCATGTTGTTTTTATTTTCATAATTTCATTTTTAAGTTTAGTAAATGATCTGGAAGTATCTTTATACCTTTTACTCTTAGGTTTTTAAGCATATGAGCAAATTTTCAAGGAATTCTTCTGTGCATTTTTTGTTGTACTTCTCACAGGGTCATGTGAAAGTTGTTCAGTATTTGGTGAAGGAAGTCAATCAGTTCCCTTCTGATATTGAATGCATGCGATACATAGCAACAATTACAGATAAGGTAGGTTCACTAGATCATTGAAACACATTTGTGTTCTTTGTGGAATTAGATGCCAAAGTGTGCAATTAGCAACCTTTGTTTTGTCCTCTGTGACACCGATCACCTCATCTGTCTGTGCTTTAGTTTCTCTATTTGCAAATGAAGAATGGATATAATAATTTTGATAAATTATTTTGAGGATTCCTTCCTGTTATGGACTATAATTACAGTGAATGCAGCTAAAATTTATAACTAGACTGTTACCTTGATTAGAAAGTTCTCTAAGAATACAAACTTTAAGAAATAGTGCTTTTTTTTTTTTTTTTTCATGAAAGATTGATACACGACTACACTCAAAGGATTGCTTATATTTGGCTCAATGAATTTCAGTTGTTTGGGCTTTATGCCCTGGACTTCAGTGTGCTTATCAACTTAAGTTTTATTTGGCCTGTTTCTGTGTTCCTATATTTATATTATTCCATTTTCCACTGTAGGAACTCTTAAAAAAATGTCACCAGTGTGTTGAGACAATTGTGAAGGCTAAAGACCAACAGGCTGCAGAAGCAAATAAGAATGCAAGTATTCTTTTGAAAGAGCTTGATCTGGAAAAGGTGAGTAAGAAAAATAATTTTTCTTATTAGAAATTGTTGAGGGGGTGTGGGAGGGAGGATGGGCTAAATGTGTGAGGAGCACTAAGGAATCTACTCCTGAAATCATTGTTGCACTATATGCTAACTAATTTGGATGTAAATTTTTAAAAAGAAAAAAAAAAAAAGAAATTGTTGAGGGACGCCTGGGTGGCTCAGTCGTTTAAGCGTCTGACTTCAGCTCAGGTCATGATCTCGTGGTTTGTGAGTTCGAGCCCCGCGTCGGGCTCTGTGCTGACAGCTCGAGCCTGGAGCCTGTTTCAGATTCTATGTCTCCCTCTCTCTCTGCGCCCCCCCCCCCCTCACGCTTTGCCTCTGTCTGTCTCTGAAAAATGAATACACCTTAAAAAAAAACTTAAAAGATTTGGTAATAGCTACTGATGGCAAAGGTGTGGATAGATTAGCACTCTAGCGAATGATTTTTGTTGTATGGTATAAATTGCTATGACTATTAATGGAAATGCTTTCACAAATAAAAGGGTGGTTACCCTTATTCAGCTATTCCACTTGCAGAAATTTAGCCTCAGGTAAATAATTAGACAAATGCTCGAAGATGTGAACTTACAAGGACATTCATTGCTGATAATAGGGGGAAACGTGTAAACCTTAAAGTCTTGTCATTAGAAAATTAAAATTTAGCACCTCCATGATAAAGTTGATTACAGGTAAGATCAGAAGGGAAAAAAAGTTATATTCATTTTAAAATAAAGTGAAGTTCATAGTTAGATGATTAATTACTAAGGTAGTTTTCATGTCTATAATTTTGATTTTTGTGTAACTTCTCAGGGATATGGTCAGCAGTTCCCTCAATAGGTAGCCAGTTTATTCTTATGCCAACAGAGTGATAAAATTCCATATTTAGCTAAATGTGCAATGTCTTCTTTCACTCGTTTCTCATTTACGTAGGGGATTGGCAAACTTTTTCTATAAAATGTCGAATAGTAAATATTTTAGGTTTTGCAGGCCATATGGTGTCTGTCATACGTCCTCATCTCTGCCATCAGAGCACAAAAGCAGCCATAGGCAATAGGTAAATGAACAAGCATGGCTTTGTTCCAATAGAACTTTATTTATGAACACTGGAATTTGAATTTTGTATAATTTTCAAGTGTCATGAAATAGTCTTTTTATTTGTTTCAACCGTTTAAAATATCAAAGTCAGTCTTAGATTTTAGGCCATCAAACATAGCAGACTGGATTTGGTATTGAGGCCATAGTTTGCCAACCTCTCATTTAGGTAAATCAAAGAGCAATCAATTTATGCCTCAAAATGATAAATTATATTTTGAGGAAAATGCTTTACCTGATTACCATAGAAGAACGAATAACTTGATGTGTTTCAAACTCTCATCATGATGCTAGGCAACTTACTACCATGTTTTCCTTTCCGAAAAAAAAGACATTTTATAGTACTAATCACAGCAAAATCTAAAAGTGATCAGAATTCTGTATGTGGCTTAAAAAATTCTATAAGGTAGAAAAATAATTTTTACAATAGATTCTGGTTAATATTTTTAAAGGGAAATGTTTTAGAATTTTATAAAGATCATGATAGCGGAATTTTAGTCAAATAAACAGATACTGCATACATGTACATTCAATTCATCTATCATACAATTCACCCATTTAAAGTATACAATTGAGGGGTGCCTGGGTGGCTCAATCAGTTAAGTGTCCCAACTCGGTTTTCGGCTCAGGTCATGATCTCACAGCTCGTGAGTTTGAGCCCCGCATCCGGCTCTGTGCTGACAGCGCAGAGGCTGCTTGGGATTCTCTGTGTCCCTCTTTTCCTGCGCCTCCTCTGCTCTCTCTCTCTCTTTCCCTCTCTCTCTCTCTCTCTCTCTCTCTCTGTCTCTCAAAAACAAATAAATAAACATTAATATATAAATAAATAAGTAAATAAATAAACAAAGTGTACGATTGAAATGTGCCTGGCTAGCTCAGTCAGTAGGCATACAACTCTAGATCTTGAGGTCGTAAATTCACGCCCCCTGTTGGGTGCAAAGATTACTTCAAAAACTAAAATAGAAAAAATATTTTAAAATAAATAAAGTATATAATTCAGTGGCTTTTAGCATATTCAGAGTTGTGCATTCTTCACCACAGCCAGTTTTAGAATATTTTTACTGTCCTGGAAAGAAACCCTACACCCTTTAAGTGTCACTCACTTTATTCAATCTCCATCCTAGGTAACCACTAATCTGCTTTTTGTCTTTATGGATTTGCCTATTCTGGACATTATTCACAAATGGAATCATGCAGTATCTGTTCCTCTGAGACTGGCTTCTTTCACTTCATAATGTTTTCAAGGTTCAACCATGTTGTCACATATATCAATACTTAATTTCTTTTTATTCCTAAATAATATCCCATCTCTCTGTCTCTCTCTAGCACACTCTCTCTCATTCCCTCCCACTCTCTCCCTCTCTGTCTGTCTCTCTCTCACACACACACGTGCACACATACACACCCATACATCCATTCATTAGGTGATGGATATTCAGGTTGTTTCTACTACATAGGTATGTAAGTTTTTCTCTTTCTTTCTTTCTTTCTTTCTTTCTTTCTTTCTGTTTTTTAAATATGGATCACTTCATGAGTTTGCATGCTATCCTTGCGCAGGGGCCATGCTCATCTTTGTATTGTTAGAGGGTTTTTAGTGTATGTGCTACCAAAGCAAGCACAGTGTTCAAGTTTCTGTATTAATGTGTTTTCATTTCTCTTGGGTATATATGTATATCTAGGAATGGCATTGCTAGAGCATGTGGTAATTCTATTTGAGGAGCTGCCAGATTGTCTTCCAAAGCAGCTGCACCATTTTATGTTCCTACCAGCAAGTGTTTGAAGGTTTTAATGTCTCCATACCCTCACCGCTATTTGGTATTATCTGTCTTTTTGAGTATAGCCATCTAGTGGGTATGGAGTGGGTATCTTATTGTGATTTTGATTTGCTTTTCCTTGATGTCTAGTAGATATTGAGCAACTGTCTTCATATGCTTTGGCTACTCATATGTTCTTTAGGAAAATGTTCAGGTCCTTTGTGTATTTTTGAATTGAGTTATATTTGTCTTTTTATTACTGTGTCATAAGAGTTCTTTATTCTTGATACAAATCCCTTACCAGATGTATGATTTGCAAAAAAAAAATTTTCCCATTTTATGGGTTGTATTTCTACTCTGTTGATGGGTCCTTTGAAGCACAAAAACTTTTAACTTTGATGACGTCTAGCTTATCTATATTTTTCTTTTGGTGCTTTTATAAATGTGTTTTAACACTGGTATCCATGGGAAGCCTCGTGTCATAAGCAAAAATACCCATTCTTTATTTTATTTTATTTTTTTACTGTTCATTTCTTTATTTTGAGAGAGAGAGAGAGAGAAAGAGCATGAACCAGGGAGGGGCAGAGAGAGGGGGAGACAGAGAATCCCAAGCAGGCCCTGTGCTTTCAGCATGAGCCCAGACACAGGGGCTCAAACCACAAACTATGAGATCATGACCTGAGCTGAAATCAACAGTTGGAGCCACCCGGGTTCCCCACCCATTCCTTATTTTAAATATTTGTATTATTGGTGAAATGATACACCTGCACTTAATTTTCAGTCAAGAGAGGAGAGCAGAAAGCAGGCTCTTGCAGCTAAAAGAGAAAAAAGGAAAGAAAAGAGAAAAAAGAAAAAAGAGGAGCAGAAAAGGAAACAGGAAGAAGATGAGGAAAACAAACCTAAGGAGAATTCAGAACTACCAGAGGATGAAGATGAAGAGGAGAATGATGAAGATGGTAAGAAACGACTTTTTCAAATTAATGATAAAATTCTGTTCATCAACTTCATTTTGAGTACTTTTTACTCTAATTAATTCTAGTTAGATATTCATTATTTTAATCTGGAATTGACAACTGGCTTTCATAGTAAATATTTCTAAATAATTTACATTGTAAAGTGATAGACACAGAAAGGGTAAAGGCAAGCATGTAATTTGAAGTTTCAGTTATAATTTAAGTCCCTTTGTAAAACATCATGTATGTCCTACATGTAATACAGTAAAGAGATTTGCCAGCTTCTGTTCAGGTTCTTCCCTACCCTTTCCTCCTCCATTTGGAAACTGGGGAGAGATCCAGTTCCTCAATAAATTTTGAGCTAAGACTTGGGCCCAAAGCTATACAGGTTCATTATTCTCAGAGTTGTTTTTTGTACATTCTAGTAGTGTTTGTAATATGCAAATAATTGTTCTCTATTTGAATTCTAATTCTAAAATACTATGTGAAAATTTCCCTGAATTTAAAATTTTTAATTAAATTCCCGTTTGTTAATATACAATGTAATATTAGTTCCAGATATACAATTTAGTGATTGAACACGTCCACACATTACCTGGGGCTCATCACAACAAGTGCACTTTTTAATCCCCATCACCCATTTAACACATCCCCCCACCACCTCCCCTCATCGACCTCCCCTCTGGTAACCATCAGTTTGTTCTCTATAGTTAAGAGTCTGTTTCTTGGTTTGCCTCTCTTTTTTTCCCTATGCTCATTTGTTTTGTTTCTTAAACTCCACATATAAGTGAAATCATATGGTATTCGTGTTTCCGTGACTTAGCATAATACTCTCTAGCTACTAATTCAAAGAGATCCATGCACCCCAGTGTTTACAGCAGCATTATCTACAGTAGTCAGACTAAAAATTTCCCTGAATTCAAACTGTATTGTGAGTTTTGGTTAACTCATGAGACTAACACCTCAGATCCTAAGAATGTTATGGTACATGTATGGAACTGGAGAGCGTTATGCTAAGTGAAATAAGTCCTACAGAGAAAGACAGATACCATATGTGTTCACTCTTATGTGGATCCTGAGAAACTTAACAGGAACACATGGGGGAGGGGAAGGAAAAAAAACAAAGAGGTTAGAGAAGGAGGGGGCCAAAACATAAGAGACTCTTAAAAACTGAGAACAAACTGAGGGTTGATGGGGGGGTGGGAGGGCGGGGAGGGTGGGTGATGGGCATTGAGGAGGGCACCTGTTGGGATGAGCACTGGGTGTTGCATGGAAACCAATTTGACAATAAATTTCATATTTAAAAAAAAAGAATGTTATGGTATAAGAGGCACCTGGCTCACTCAGTCGGAAGAGCATGCAACTCTTGATCTCAGGGCTATCACTTCGAGCCCCACGTTGTGTGTAGAGATTACTTAAATAAATAAATAAAAACTTAAAAAAAAAAAAAGAATGTTATAGTGTGAATGTTTTATACCAAGTTACACATCAAAATATGATATAGTATTTTTGTTCTAACAACAATAAAGATTTCTTTATTTACTAGTGAATACTCATGAAAGGAAAATAGGACTTAAGGAAGCGAATTACTCTGAATTATTATGTATATCTTGTCACAACTTGTTCTGAGTTCTGTGCTCTCAGTGTGATTTTTATCCTTTTGCTAATTTCAGTGGAGCAAGAAGTTCCCATAGACCCTCCTAGTGCAACCACCACCACCACCATTGGAATCTCTGCAACATCTGCAACATTTACAAACGTGTTTGGGAAAAAAAGGGCCAATGTGGTGACGACCCCCAGCACCAATCGGAAAAATAAGAAGAACAAAACGAAGGAGACCCCTCCCACTGCACATTTAATATTACCAGAACAACACATACCCTTGGCACAGCAGAAAGCTGATAAAAATAAAATAAACGGAGAACCCAGAGGTGGTGGTACAGGTGGGAATAGTGACTCCGACAACTTGGACAGCACAGACTGCAACAGTGAGAGTAGCAGCGGCGGTAAAAGCCAAGAGTTCAATTTCACCATGGATGTGAATTCCTCCAGTGATAGGAGATACCCATCACTTCTTCTCCATTCCCAAGAAGAAAAGACAAGTAATGCCACTTCCAAAACTCAAACACGGTAAATTTTTCTGATTTGTTCACTCTCCATCCACCTTTCCTTTCTCGTGCCTGGCGCAAGAATTTAAAGTACATTTTTTAGCACAAATTACATTACACAACGTAAGGCTACCACATTGCCTGACTGCAGTATTCAAACCTGAAATTCACTAATATCCTAATCATGTGCACGTTATGAAGTGAGATTTTTAGAGATGTTTATGATTCAATTTTGAAGCTGAAAAAGTTAGCATACCTTGATTTTATTTTAACTGTGTCATTTTTATTGATTGTAGTCCAACTTTGAGCTTCTGAGTCCATTTAAATACTAAAGTAGATGATGAACTCTTTGTCCTATTTCTGCCTTTCCAAATTGTTGATAATTTGATGTGCCAAATTTTAATTCAAATATTTCAATGTAACTTTGTGTATAAATGAATAGTCTCTTGAGTTTCTATCTTAAAATGTGTTTTATTGGACTTGATAATTCTTTCTTCTCAGACTTGAAAGTGAAACAAATACTAATTCCTTATCAACAAGCTATAAGTCAGTGCCATTGCCATTAAGTTCTCCTAACATAAAGCTGAATCTGACTAGCCCCAAAAGGGGACAGAAAAGAGAAGAAGGGTGGAAAGAAGTTGTACGAAGGTAAGTAGAATTAGTCTTATCTTTTTAACTTTCATAGACCATGTAAGTTCTATCTAATGAGGTAGTTACCCAGTTAATTAGTGAATCATTTGAATGTGGTTATTATTTGTGCCACACTAAATCCAGAGTAGGCTAAAGTAAAATGAGAAGCCATATGTAAATTTTGCATATATATTTTATATGACACAAAAAAATGTTGGCTTTACAATAACAAAAAATGTTTTATTAAAACATAACATCTACAGATGTTATGTTTTATTAAAACATAATATCTACAGATGTTTCCAGATATACCATACAAAATGGTCACAAGCTTCTTACAGGGAAGATTCTACATTTGACAGGAAAATCACAATGTTATTAGTGAGGACTACAAGGTTTGTTTAATTATCCCATTTTGGTTCAAACAATCAAATTTATCGGTATACAGTGTTTAAATAAAGTTAGACTTCACTAGAGAACCACATATCCTAAAGAACTGGCTAGCTGCTATTAACTAGTGCAGTTGCTATCCCGATAAGGGGGAAAAAGAGCCCATAAAATTAAAATAAAACTACCTTCACCCTCAAAAAAGAAAAAGAAAAGAAGAAAGAAAAGTACAGTAAAACCTTGGTTTGAGAGCATAATTCATCCCAGAAACATGCTTGTCATCTAAAGCCTGTGTATATCAAAGCGAATTTCAAGAACCATTGGCTCAGTTGTGATCATGTGATATTTGGTATCACATACTACTCATATTGCAGGACATGGCTTGTTTATCAAGTTAAAATTTATTAGAAATCTTCGCTCATCTAGGGGCACCTGCATGACTCAGTTGGTTGAGCGTCTGACTTCAGCTCAGGTCATGATCTCACAGCTCATGAGTTTGAGCCCCTCATCGGGCTCTGTGCTCACAGCTCAGAGCCTGGAGCCTGCTTCAGATTCTGTGTCTCCCTCTCTCTCTGCCCCTAACCCACTCCCACTCGCATTCTGTCTCTGTCTCTCTCAAAAATAAATAAACATTAAAAAAGAAAGAAAAGAAAGAAAGAAAGAAAGAAAGAAAGAAAGAAAGAAAGAAAGAAAGAAATGTTTGCTCATCTTGTAGAACACTTGCAGAACAAGTTACTCACAATCCAAGGTTTTACTGCACCTTCAGTCACAGTGTTTATATTTAAGCTAGGATGGGAGAAATGAATAAAAGCAGACAGGCCACAGCTTTCAAATGTTTTATACAATCCAGATGATACTTTTAGCCTCTGTTCATACTTTACAACAGGGAATCAGGACAAGATACAGAAATGCTAATGTATATCAAATCATATTAAGTCACCAAAGGACTGAAATGTCTGGGCTTTTATTCTGTATTGCTTTTGAAGTTTGTGTCCATTAAATGCAAACAGAAAGAAGTCTTGGCAAAATAGGAGAAGTGATACCTGATGATCAGATCGATTTAAATGTTACAGCATGTAGCCTAGTCTATGCTCTAGCTTTCAAAATACCCAAATATATTCTTCCCAGCATTAAGATAATAAATTTTGAGCATGAAGAGTATTTTAAGGGCTGCCTCTGATACTCTTCTAGATGGAATAATTCAAGTTTGAAGGTCCCTCCTTGAAAAGGGGAATCCTGGGGTCCAGCACTGAGCACTTGAAAATAATGGGTGTCGCTCTCATCTGGTTCTGCTTTACTTAAAAAGTGCTTCTGCCAGCAAACACTGGGTTTCTTTGATAGTCCTTAGGGACAGCCAGGCCAGGCCATCTTATTAGATCCCAAGATCAGCCTCTGGTCATCTCTCGGCTCGCTCAGCTCACATGTAAGTGGAAGTCAAGTCCCAGGCTCCACTTGTGGGTTGCTTTTTATGTAGTTCAAACCTGAACTGCATTTATACTTGTTATTGCTAAGTATAAATTACTGATATTGATAAGCTGGTCTCTCTTACTTGGTATGAAGTTTAATAGTATGTTATGCATTGTTTTCGTTTAGAAAAAGTCAGTCCATATGGTCATTGCCGTTTAGTTGATGTGTGATGTTTTCAGCGGATTGGAATGCTTAGATCATGAGTTATTTAAAATATAATTTTGTTTTAAATGACAAAGTAATATTTACTTTCACTAAGTTAAATTCAATATGAGAGGGAGTCAGTTTCTAAAACGAAAATTTATAGTAATTTCCCCTTTAAGGTTTGAGACATATTATTCTACATGAACATACTAGCTGAGACATCTTTTTAAGTAAAGACGTTTGTTTTCATAAGCTCATATTTTGTTTCATAAGCTCATAAGTCTTCATTTTATAGGTCAAAGAAATTGTCTGTTCCAGCTTCCGTGGTTTCCAGGATAATGGGAAGAGGAGGATGCAACATCACTGCAATACAAGATGTTACTGGAGCCCATATTGATGTGGATAAACAAAAAGATAAGAATGGCGAGAGAATGATCACAATAAGGTAATTGTGGAAAATGTATATTAGTAGTTCTGTATGGAAATTAAATGTTTTTAGAAGCATACTTGTGTTACGCATGGCACAATCAAGAATTTTAAGGTTAAAAGTACCTCTGTTTTTATCTCTTTGATCCTGTTTTTATGTTTTGTTGGTTTTCTCCCCAGGGGTGGTACGGAATCAACAAGGTATGCGGTTCAGCTTATCAATGCACTTATTCAAGATCCTGCTAAGGAACTGGAAGACTTGATTCCTAAAAATCATATCAGAACACCTGCCAGCACCAAGTCCATCCATGCAAACTTCTCATCTGGAGTAGGCACCACATCAGCTTCCAGTAAAAACGCATTTCCTTTGGGTGCTCCAGCTCTTGTTACGTCACAGGCGACAACATTATCTACTTTCCAGCCCACTAATAAACTTAACAAGAACGTTCCAACAAACGTACGTTCTTCTTTCCCAGTTTCTCTACCCTTGGCTTATCCCCACCCTCATTTTGCCCTGCTGGCTGCTCAGACTATGCAACAGATTCGGCATCCTCGCTTACCCATGGCCCAATTTGGAGGAACCTTTTCACCCTCTCCCAACACTTGGGGACCATTCCCAGTGAGACCTGTGAATCCTGGCAACACAAACAGCTCTCCAAAGCATAATAATTCAGGCCGTCTACCGAACCAGAACGGGACTGTCTTACCCTCAGAGTCTGCGGGGCTAGCTACTGCCAGTTGTCCTATCACTGTCTCTTCCGTAGTTGCTGCCAGCCAGCAGCTGTGTGTGACTAATACCCGGACTCCTTCATCGGTCAGAAAGCAGTTGTTTGCCTGTGTGCCTAAAACGAGCCCTCCGGCAACAGTGATCTCTTCTGTGACGAGCACTTGTAGTTCCCTGCCTTCTGTTTCCTCTGCACCTATCCCCAGCGGGCAGGTTCCCACCACCTTTCTGCCTGCAAGTACTCCTCAAACACAGCTTTCTTCACAAAAGATGGAGTCTTTCCCTGCCATGCCACCCCCCAAAGAGAAAGCGTCCACACAGGAGCAGCCCATGGCCAACCTGTGCACCCCATCTTCAACTGCAAATAGTTGCAGTAGCTCTGCCAGCAACACCCCAGGAGCTCCAGAAACTCACCCATCCAGTAGCCCCGCTCCTCCCTCCACTAACACACAGGAGGAGGCACAGCCACCCAGTGGATCTGACTTAAGTCCTATGTCCATGCCTTTCGCATCCAACTCAGAACCTGCTCCATTGACTTTGGCATCACCCAGATTGGTTGCTGCTGATAATCAGGACACCAATAACTTACCTCAGTTAGCTGTACCAGCACCTCGAGTTTCTCATCGAATGCAGCCCAGAGGTTCTTTTTACTCAGTGGTACCAAATGCAACTATACACCAGGATCCCCAGTCTATTTTTGTTACAAATCCAGTTCCTTTGACACCACCTCAAGGCCCACCGGCTGCAGTGCAGCTTTCTTCAGCCATGAACATTATGAATGGCTCTCAGATGCACATTAACCCAGCAAATAAATCTTTGCCACCTACATTCGGCCCGGCCACACTTTTCAATCATTTCAGTAGTCTTTTTGATAGCAGTCAGGTGCCTGCTAACCAGGGTTGGGGAGATGGTCCGCTGTCCTCACGAGTTGCTGCAGATGCCTCTTTCACTGTTCAGTCAGCATTCCTGGGTAACTCTGTACTTGGACACTTGGAAAACGTGCACCCTGACAACTCCAAGGCACCTGGCTTCAGACCACCTTCCCAGCGAGTTTCTACTAGTCCAGTTGGTAAGTTATTATAACTATTACTGCAGTTCAGTATGGGGCTCTTAAGTGTAATTGAATCCTTCAAGATAATAAAGCACTTATTTTGTACATCGTATCACATGATCTTAAAGAAATGAGTCTGTGTCGGGGCGCCTGGGTGGCTCATTTGGTTAAGCCTCCGACTTCCGCTCGGGTTGTGATCTCCCAGTTTGTGAGTTTGAGCCCTGTGTTGGGCTTTGTGCTGATAGCATGGAGCCTGGAGCCTCCTTCCAGTTCTGTGTCTCTTCTCTCTCTGCCCCTGTGCCTCCCCTTCTCACGCTGTCTCTCTCTCTCTCTCTCTCAAAAATACATTTAAAAAATTAAAAAAGAAAGAAAGAAAAAAGACTATGTCATAAATACTAAAGACCCTTTAATGATTGCTGTTTGAGGGGGCAGCAACATAGCTGTAGATAATCACTCACATACAATGAGCTGCCTTATATGGTCTATCTGATGTTTCTGTCCCTCATAGCAAGGAGGTTATACCTTGTGTCAGTCCATTTTCTAAGAATTGGTATAATGATATTAATAAAAAGGGACTCAGGATACTTCAAGGATTTCAAATTTATAGACGTTTTTAAAATCATCATGAATGTTTGCATTTCTCAGATTTAAAAAGTTTGTGTTACAGAAGCGTTTAGGTACCAGTCCATAACCTACATTATTCTTTGAAATATTCTACAATATTTCAGTCTTGGGTGCTCAGGCTCAATGTTAATATTATTATTAGAGATCCAGTCATTTGTGGGCTCTTAATGTAAAAAGACCAACTTAGATTCAGCTCTTTGGTTTTTTGAAATTACAAATTAGCTGCTGAGGCGTTATAAGAAAGATATAGATATGAGTCTAGTATTGACTTGGATATATTTAGAAAACCAGTCTTTTTTCCAGAGTCAAAGAGCCAAATTTGAGTCTAATGTGCACTATTCTGAAAAACAAATTAGAAATTGTAACTGACATAGAATGGTGTAAGAGGCTCTGTTGCCTCGTAGCATTTTCCTTCCAGTGAGAAAACCGTCTTTCATAACCCAGCCTTCCTTTTTGTTTATTACAAACTGACCTATGGTGTTTAAATATGGAAGTTTATGGATATGGTGTGACCTTAATTTTCATTTCAGGTATGCTTTTATTTACTTGTCTTTTCAGGAAAACAGCTGTTATATCATCCTTCCTTCTTTCCTTCCTTCCCTCCCTCCCTCTCTTCCTTCCTTCCTTTTTCTTTCTTTCTTTCTTTCTTTCTTTCTTTCTTTCTTTCTTTCTTTCTTTCTTTCTTTCTTTTCTTTTCTTTCTTTCTTTCTTTCTTTCTTTCTTTCTTTCTTCCTTTCTTTCTTCCTTTCTTTCTCCCTTCCTTCCTTCCTTCCTTCCTTCCTTCCTTCCTTCCTTCCTTTCTTTCTATGTTATTCACTTTTGAGAAAGAGACAGAGACAAAATCCAAAGCAGGCTCCAGGCTCTGAGCTGTCAGTACAGAGCCTGATGCAGGGCTCAAACCCACAAACCGTGGGATCATGACCTGAGCTGAAGCCGGACGCTTAACTGACTGAACCACCCAAGCGCCCCTATATCATCTTTCAAGTAAATATATAAGCCTACATAAGATCGACTGTGGTCCAAATGTTCTCTAGGATTTTTTTTCTTAATTTTTTATTTTTTTCTATAAATAGATATTTGTTTTCACTTTTTGTTTGGAGGAAACTAAAAGATTTTCAAAGGCCACACACAGGGTGAAAGAACTCATTGCCAGTGCTCAGGCAATCAGTGTAGAAAGCATTTATCTTTGACTTGACTGGCACTGACATGTGAATTCTGAATGCCTTAGCCAGTTTGACTTCAGAACTCTCATATTCTCATGTTTGAGCTCTTTGCATTCCACATGCTGCCTCCCAGAAGATGTACAGATTATGAAATTCTAGAAAAAAGAAAAAAATCAAGGATATCTGCTATCTAGTTTGGTAGAAAACAAGGTTTGGGAACCTTAATTATTTAGATCTAAAACATCAAAATTATTTATTGCTAATAAAAAAATAATCATTTTTTTAGAAAGCAAGCATTAATCCTGGACCTTCCCTCTGGGGTCCAGGATTGGTAAGCCTGGCTATATATATGTACATATACATATACATATATTATGTATTTACTTTTTTTTATTTATTTCTGAGAGACTGAGAGAGACAGAGCATGAGCAGGGAGGGGCAGAGAGAGGGAGACACAGAATCCGAAGCAGGCTCCAGGCTCAGAGCTGTCAGCACAGAGCCGAGTGCAGGGCTGGAACCCACGAACTGTGAGATCATGACCTGATCAGAGGTCGGACGCTTAACCGACTGAACCACCCAGGCGCCCCAGCTTGGCCTTATATCTTAACTGCCTGTATGGCTTCTTTTGTTTCTCTTCTTTCATGGATATAGTTTACTCTCCTGGTTGTTTCACAGGTAAGAAATAGTAATACTGGAGAAAATAGAGAAGGATGTGGAGAAATTGGAAACCTCAAATATTGCCAGTGGAAATTCAAAGTAACATAGCAACTTGAAAAAAACAGTTTTTGACAATTCCTCATAAAGTTACACAAGGGTACCATACGATCCAGTAATTCCACTCTTAGGTCTCCCCAACAGAAAACCTATATCTACACAAAAAAACTGGTACACAAATGTTCATAGCAGCATAATAACCCAAAAGTGGAAATTGCCCACAGTCCATCAACTGATAAATATGAAACAAAATGTAGTGTATTGATATAATGGGATTATTAGTCAGCAGTAAAGAGAAATGAAGTACTGATGGATGCTACAGCATTGATGAACATTGAATACCTGATGCTAAGTGAAAGAAAGGCAGTCACAAAAAGATCACATACTGTATAATTCTATTTATATGAAATTTCCAGAATAGGTAAATCTACTGTGGTTGCTTAGAGGTGGGGATATGGAGTAAAGGACAATGGGGAGTTACAGGTAATGGGTGCAGAGTTTCTTTTAGGGAAGACAAAACTGTTCTAAAATTGATTGCGGTGATGGTTGTACAACTCTGTGAATCTGCTAAAAGCCTTTGAACCATATACTTTAAATGGATGAAGAACTGCTTGAGAGAAGTTTGACAGTTTTTCATGTTGATTTTAACTATTTTTTCCTGAAATGAGTACGTATAATCCTTTTGCACACACCTGTTCCCTTTCCCCGATGCATTCTCTAGAAACAGCAGTGGCATTTGAGAAGACTGCTGAATTCAGATTTACACAAACTAGATAGAAACTTTGATATAGTTTGCAACTGTTGATTTTTTGTATCAGATGGAATACTTATCTTTAATAGTATGCTTTTCCTCATTAGGAAGGAAACATTGGTAGATTGTGTTATTCATCTTCCATAGGAGACAACTGTATTTATGTAGATGAACAGCTGTACTTTTAGATTTTCGACAAAAGGAAAAGCAGAAGTTACTGATGGGCACCACTTAGTCACAGCATGCTCTCGTTGCATGTCCCCTCTAGTGAAAGCTTTGAGATTTATCCAGAACATTATTCCAGGTGATTGCTTTTTTTTTTTTAATGTTTATTTATTTTGAGAGAGTGAATGAGCAGGGGAGGGGCAGAGAGGGAGGGAGAGAGAAAATCCCAAGCAGGCTCTGCGCTGACAGCGCAGAGTCCAACACAAGGGCTCAATCTCACAACTTTGAGATCATGACTTGAGCAGAAATCAAGAGCCCAACACTTAACCAACTGAGCCACCCAGGAGCCCCCAGGTGATTGCCATTATTTTTTTTTTTTCCAATGTTTATTTATTTATTTTTTTTTTAAATTTTTTTTTCAACGTTTATTTATTTTTGGGACAGAGAGAGACAGAGCATGAACGGGGGAGGGGCAGAGAGAGAGGGAGACACAGAATCGGAAACAGGCTCCAGGCTTTGAGCCATCAGCCCAGAGCCTGACGCGGGGCTCGAACTCACGGACCGCGAGATCGTGACCTGGCTGAAGTCGGACGCTTAACCGACTGCGCCACCCAGGCGCCCCCCAATGTTTATTTATTTATTTTGAGTGAGAGCGCTCAAGCAGGGGAGAGGCAGAGAGAGAGGGAAAGAGAATCCCCAGAGGGTTCGCTCTCGCTCTCTCGCTCTCTCTCTCTGTGTGCCTCCTCCCCACCCCCTGCTGCTCCTGTGCACTCTCAAAACAACAACAAAAACATTGCACTCTTCTATATTTAGTGCTGTTTAGTGATATTCTTCTGGACTGCAAGAAAAAAATGGGTTTGGGCCATAATACAGTGTCACATAAATGGATTATTTTGCTGTGATCTACAAAAGTAAACTGTATGCTTTCTTCTTTTTTAAAAAGGAATTAAGTAAAGTTAGGGCTTTCCATGTTAAAGCCTTGGCTGATTTGATGTCTGGACCTGTTTTATTTCAGGCTTACCATCCATTGACCCATCCGGCAGCTCCCCATCTTCCTCTTCTGCTCCCCTGACGAGTTTTTCCGGCATACCAGGAACTCGGGTTTTCCTGCAAGGGCCTGCTCCTGTTGGGACTCCAAGTTTCAACAGACAACATTTTTCTCCCCATCCTTGGACAAGCGCCTCAAACTCATGTAGGAATCCTGGAGAAACTCTTCCCAAAGAGTCTTGAATAAGTTATTAACCATTTGTCTCAGGGAACTCTGCATAGTAACTTCAGTAAACTAAAGTTTAGTAAACTAAAGTCAATGGTATGATGGTATGCAGATACCAAAGGTTTGTACTGCAGTCATGTCAAAAATTATCAGTCATTTGTGGGATAAAAACTTGAGAAGAGTCAAGAATCAAGAGAAGAAGTACAAGTAGTTTTATAAAAGGAAGGACCCTTTGAGGATAGTATTGCAAAATAATTTCTTAAGTCTGCAAAGAAGTCAATTCATGTATCTATTCAGTTTGGTATGATTTCTTAGTTTATTTTTATATTTTAGAAACCATATGATAGTGCCATTTATAAAGGACAGTATTCCTTTATTCTTAGTTATTGCAACATTCAGAACAGATGAAGTTCTAACGGTACTTGAACAGGATTCAATTTTTTAATGAGCATCATGACATAGTCAATGAGTATTGGCCCTTTTGACAAGGAAAATTACCACCATGACCTGAGAATCCCAGTAAGAAACCAAGTCATGAATTGAATCCAAGACATTTGCTAACATTAACCTTTCTTCCTTATGGAGTAAAAAGGGTTGTGGAAAGACACAAAAGAAAACAGCCAAGTATAGAGGGCCACCAGCTTTTTTCCAGACAATATGCTAGTTACTATACAAACATTGCCACATTTGAGTTCGTTTAAAATTATGTTTTACATAATTGTACAATATATGTTTTGAGAAGATTATTTAGAACTACAATAAGAATTACTCCTATTCCTATTCTAGGCCTTCCTTCTAGCTTTTTCATCAATCTGGAAAAAAAATTTTAGACTATTTGTTTATACTCATTATACACAGAAGTAACAAAATATTCATACAACTTACATATTTTCATTTGAATGATCTTCTAAAATGAAATTTTTCTTTACAGAACCCGTGTTGTGATCTTTCCAACAAGGTTTCTCATATTCTTATAATTAGTTTTTAATGTAATAAAACAATAGAGAAATATTTTGCCACCAGGTGACTCTCCTATTCCATCTGTTTCTTCGGGATCATCTTCACCTCTTTCAGCCACCTCTGCCCCACCTACATTGGGCCAACCAAAAGGAGGCAGTGCCAGTCAAGATCGAAAGATACCACCCCCCATTGGAACAGAGAGACTAGCCCGGATTCGGCAAGGAGGGTCTGTCGCACAAGCCCCTGTGGGGACCAGTTTTGTCGCTCCTGTTGGACACAGTGGAATCTGGTCATTTGGTGTCAACGCTATGTCAGGTATAGTTACCTTGCCCTCTGTCTGGAGGGATAGCTCAAGTAAGTTGTGGGATTTTGCCCTGATAACTTAGTTCCTTAAAACAAAACAGCTTAGTTCCTACACTTAATGATCAGTAGGGGTGTATATACCTTTGAAGAATTCAGTTTCAGAGTTTGGAATGTTAGTTTCCTTTATACATAATAATATAATATGTATAATAATAATAAGTATAGATTAGACATAAAAGATTCAATGCATATTTCCTTTCCCTCTTAAGCTTTCCAATATAGAATGGGATAATAATTTGAGTTCTTTTGGAGAGTATTTACTCTTTTGAAGGACTAGGTAGAGTATTTGGGGTATTCAAAGGACTTCACCCAGTTTTCCAGGAACTGGTTTTTTTGGCTTGCGAAGATTGTCATGAACATGCACTGAGCTTCTCATAGGAATGAGTTCGATAAAATTTAGTGTGAAAAAAAGATTAAGTAGTAATATTTTGTCATTTTACCTAAATAAATATCAAACCCTGTCCTCAATTCTTCTTTCCAGAAGGCTTATCAGGTTGGTCACAGTCTGTGATAGGAAACCATCCAATGCATCAACAGTTGTCAGACCCAAGCACATTCTCCCAGCATCAACCAATGGAGAGAGATGATTCTGGAATGGTAGCCCCCTCTAACATTTTTCATCAACCTATGGCAAGCAGTTTTCTGGATTTTTCTAAAGTGAGTCAACAAACATCATTGTAACGTGTTTAACACTTTGCCAGCCAATGTTAAGGAATAGTTTATACTGAAATAATTCTCCCTTTGGGTGTAATGAGTTTGTTTCCATGACTTAGCCAGATCTTTTGCCCAATTTCAAAAGTAAGTTATGTTGGCTACAGTAGTTTGTCCTCAAACTATGCTGAGGATGCTTCCCTCCTCTCAAAAAACCTGAGACATTTAGACTTCTCAGCTTTGGGTTTTGCTGCCACAGCTTTGAGAGAGGCCTCTGCCCCTCTACAAAGTTGGCTGTGAGCTCCCCAATGCCCTGTTGTCTGCTATCAGAACTTTCTGACTGCCCTAAAGCCAGACTGTGGCTGTAGGCAACCAAGTAGGGTTTCCCTCGTCTTCTTAGCACAAGCTCATTGGTGAAACTAAAATACAGAAAAGTTGAGGGTATTATCTGTGTTCATCAAAGTTGGGAAATTTCCTGATGATTTGCTATTGGATTTCATCGGTTGGGTTTTTTTCTTATTGTTGAAAAGTGTTGCTGTTTCAGGTTATCACTTTTGATTTCTCAATACCATATGATGCTGTATTTAAAGGATCCTCTGTAGTTCTGTGGAGGAAGGGAAATTAGAAAGAACTAAGCTGGTATTATGGAATCATCCTTTATAATCACTTCAGGATTAAACCTTTCTTTCTGCTATCATAGGGTCTGCCAATTTCCATGTATGGAGGCACCATAATACCCTCTCATCCTCAGCTTGCTGATGTTCCCGGAGGACCCTTGTTTAATGGACTTCACAACCCAGATCCTGCTTGGAACCCTATGATAAAAGTTATTCAAAATTCAACTGAATGCACTGATGCCCAGCAGGTAAAATGGACTTAAAGCTCTTTTATTTTGACATGTCATTCTTTTAATTCTTTGGGTATTACAAATTCTAAATATCAAAATGACATCCAACCACCTTCATCTGAATTAAGATTTTTGATATCTATATGATGCTACTAAACATTTTATCTCATGTATGTGTATTCTTCCTAGGCACAAACAGTGAATTGCCATTGCATTTATATATTCATTTTGTAAATGTCTAAAGATTCCTAATTAGAAATTCCAATTTTTCCTCCCCCTTTTCAGATTTGGCCTGGCACGTGGGCTCCTCATATTGGAAACATGCATCTCAAATATGTCAACTAAGTTAGAAGGTCTTACTCTTTAGCCTTGTTTGAGAAACCTATGACCTTGGAAGAACCCTGGGGATTTTTTTTTTTTTTTTTTAATGTGCCTAACTAAGAAATTCTCTCTGAGGCTTAGCAATGGAAATTTGATTGCCCATTGTATAAGAACAAAGTGATTTCCTATCCACCTGATTATGTTCTCTGGTTAGTTTAGCCATTTTGAACTTAGTGCTTTGGCTAAACATACTGAATGCTACTTGTATGCAGAAGAGAATTAGATGATTACATGTTTCAACCTTTTAGGGTGGTAAATACATGTACAATTGTTTACATACTTAAAAGGAAAAAGTTGAGTAAATTTCTTGTCATATAGTGGCTCTACTTAATGTAGCCTGTATTAATGTGAAATATTTACCAGAATATTCAATAAAAAGATGAACAGTGTTTAGAAGTGGGGTGTGATCCTTTCAGTGGTCATGCAGGTATTACCCAATCCACAATCCTATTGAACCAAGTTGTTAATACTCTATTTCTAACAGGCATCTCACATTTTATGCTTGGAGATCATTTTTAGACTGCCTTGAAAAAGCATTTTGAAGATTAGTTACCTGTTCTGTGTTAAACATTCCTTGTTTTCTCGTTCTCTTCCCTATCATTTTGTAAGTGGGAAAGTTTTAAGCCCCTGCAGTGTGTCTTACCTGACTTTAGCAGATAGGCCTTTGCGAAGTTTAGCTCTTTATGGATCACAAGTGTCAATAAGAACAATAGGATTGCAATCAGGTGACACTGAACAAACGTAGGGACACCCAAATCATCAACTTCAGGTTCCTTTTGTGCTTCCTGATTTTTATCTAAAGATTATTTTGTTATAGTGTTTTATGTTTTATTTGGGTTGGGACATAGGAGTGGGTAGGAATACCTCCTGTAATTTTGTATTGTTGAATCAGCAGAGTAATGTTTATAAATATGTAACTAATTCTGGACTTAGTTCCACAGCCCCAAGTATGAAGAGCCAATATGTTTAACAAGCTAAACACAGGAACACTAGAATGGATTGCTTTGGCCAAACTATAGGCTATGCCAAGAATCTGATGCAATAGAGAAGGAAAAACAAGCCTCTGAAAAGAACAGTCATCAACTTATTCATGTTTTAATATAGTAGAGTGTCCTGGTCTTATGGATAGGCAATCCAGAAAACAAAACAAAACAAAAAAATGTAAGGCCAATAGAGAAGTCAAAACATGTGTCAAGGCAAAGAAGAATATGTAAAAAATTAAATTAAAATAACTAGCAGCAGAACCATACAAGCAGCACTTTTCAACTTTCATACCAACAGGAGTTCTTAATCTTACCTCCCTGGCTCCTAAAGCCACCACTAAATGGGACACACCAAGTTCTGTGTTAGACATACCTGATTCTTTCGTTTTCCATATCATCTTACATATGAGTCTTTAAGCTCATTTCTTATTTTCTATTTTGAATGGATTTGAAAAGTATCACACATGTTGAAGTTACTGCTTTTTTAGTGCTTGATAACCAAATCAAGTATTTTCAAGAGATGCCTTTACCTTGAGGGTGACAAAAGACCCCTTGGGTCACCTGTACACCTTGCTATTTGTGTTTACCACTAACAACAACAACAAAAATCACCTAATAGTAAAATGAATGAAACTACTCTTCGTGAAACATATACTAGTGACAGATAATATTAAGTAAATTATTCAGTGGGACAAAAATGTTTTTCCTATCTTAACAATCTACAATACATTTGAATTATCTGGGAGAGCCCTTAACCCTGTCTTCTGCACCTTGAGTATAACAGGATAAGAAATTTTATCTCAGGTCAGGAACTATAATCCATGAGTAGAGGGGACAATTATGAGAAACCCCTAGGAGGATTAGGAAGAAACAGGAGCTGTGCAGTTGGTAGTAGTTACTCAGGATACCCTCCTCCCTGCCCTCCTACCAGCACTGCGTTCTTTTCTATTTGGATCCCTCCTCCCCAACCCATTTTGCCTGCTATAATCTCTTCTTCCTCTGTCTTGCCTCTTCCTGGCATTACTTTACTGCTATTTTACCAACCTGAACCTTGGATTAAACCTAGCTCAGGTAAGAATTTAATTACTTTCAAAATATACAAGGGATTTGGGGGGAGGCAGCATGGGTGCAGTGGAATAAGAGAGGCCTAAATTCTGTTTTCATTTCTGCCGCTTGAAGCTCTATGACCTTAGGCAAGTCCTTTTTCATTTCTGGGCTTCACTTTCCTCATCTAAAAATAAAATTGAACGTAAATGAACTCAAAAATGTCTCTCAGTGCTAACACTTCTTTTTCTTGTGAAATGGATATATGGTATGGGAATACTGGAAACGAATAGAATGTTTACATTACTGAGGTTTGAGAGCCACTACCACTGGTTCTCACATGGAATCAGAAGCCTGCTATTGTGGGGAACAGTACTGATTTTGAGATTTTAACAGAGGCAGAAGAAAACCTTGCACATTCATAGTGAGACTTCAAATCATTAAGAAATGTCCTGCTGAGGCATAGATCAAACCCCATCAGAATGAGAATAACAGCTCTTTCAAGGAATAAAACTATATCATCAAGGTTTCTGGACCCACTTATTGCAAGTAGTATTTAATGTAATAAAATTCGACCACCAATAAAATCATTGATGTTTTAAGACCCTTTAAACCTATTGTGGCTACAGTGTGCTGACTTGCCCTTTTATAGGCCAGTCTGCTTCCTTCAGTCCCTGCTCTCAAAGGGGAAATCCTATCACCTCAGCTAACCAGAACGAAGAAGAGAGTTGGACAGCCAATGGTGGCCTCTCCCAACCAGAGGTAAGAAATCTCAGGACTCAGAACTACAATTTTCATCTGTTCTTGTAGGTTCTGGCCAAATCCTCCTCTCATCCTCAAAGCTTCTAGAAGGGGAAAGGCTAGTCATATTATAGTTTCAAGCCAAACCAAAAGGAAGAGTTAGTAAACCTGGTTCTGTCCCACTGTTTAAGACCTTTGGACCACACTATAAACCCAGGAAGTGGCAAATAAGCCTGTAGGAAAACAGCTTCTGAACATGTTGTTCTCTAACTAGTCCTAGATCTCTTCTACCAAGAAGTGTTGCTGGTTGTGACGTCTTCCCAGTGGACCCTGTCCTGGGGTGAGGGGCTCTAATAACACTGTTTTCTGTTCATCCTTAAACATTTGTCACCATTTGCCATCGGGCAGATTCTTCACCTTTACTTTCTCCTGTAGCAAATAAATGAGAGAAAGATGGTTTTAAGTACCCAGACTTATATGTATTAAGACCACTTCCAATAAAGAACAGAAGGCTGGGCTCCAAGACCAGATTTGAAAAACAGGATCATGAGTCTTACCATCAGATTGCCAACCTATTTTGTGATTATGTTTTACCTCCTGTTTTATCCTCATGGTATTGGTATAAGTCCAAAGTACTTTGTCTGGTAGCAGGGACCTGATACTCCCTTATAGGCTTAATCACATCTTGGAGCCTGGGCGCAGGGCTTTTTTGCTTGTTAGTTTTATTTTTTTGTTTTGTTTTGGGTTTTTTGTTGTTTTTTTGTTTTTTTAATGTTTATTTATTCTTGAGACAGACAGAGCATGAACAGGGGAGGGGCAGAGAAAGAGGGAGACACAGAATCCGAAACAGGCTCCAGGCTCTGAGCTGTCAGCACAGAGCCCGACGCGGGGCTCAAACCCACGAACTGTGAGATCATGACCTGAGCTGAAGTCAGATGCCCAACTGACTGAGCCACCCAGGCGCCCCTGCTTGTTAGTTTTAAACTCCCATATTCTAATGGGAAGTCAGTGTTGAGACTCTGCATGCATGATATATCTGACTTTCTTTTTCAAGCCAACAACCTGTCTCTAGTTCCCCAGCCCTTAAAGCACACAGCACCTCAAAATTAAGCTCCTAGCAGTAGTATTACAGTAGTATTAGCTGTTGCTATTGCTTTGTAGTAGAAATTAACAGAACGGTGACCTCACTTCCACACTGATCCTTCTTGAAAACATTTTACACTTCTCTTCTAGGTCTCCTCCTTGCACTGGTCTTTGTCAGTCTCTTTTGGTGAATCCCCTTCCTCTACTACCCCTTAAATAAATGTTGTTGATGAGATCAGGCCTCTTTGTAGGCTGTATCTTCTGTCCAGGTGATCTTATCCCACACTCTTGGATTTCACTCCACCCAGATGTGAATCACTAGCCCAGATTTCTCCCCCTGAGCTTCAGACCCATATATCTAGCTCCTTACTGTGCTGTTCCAGCTCAGCATTCCACACAGAATATGCATTCCCCAATGTAAGATAGGCATCTCATGTTTTCCCTGTTATACTACCAAGGCTCTCAAGTCAGAAGATTGGTAATTATCCTAGCTTAGCTCCCTCACCCTCACTCCATCCTTAATCAATCATCTTATCTTCCCCCCTCCTGTCCATTTCTCTCCATCCTTACAGCCACTGCTCTTCTGCCCACTCCATTTCACTAGGCTAGAATCTTCACCTTCAGTCTCACTGTCCTCCAGCCCATCCCTCTCTCCCCCAACCAGACTTACCTCACTCAACTTAGAAGGTGAGTTTTGATAGACGGCTTCCCACAATCTGCTCCCAAGCCTTACCCTCCGGCACTGTCAAGACACTTCTTTTAGGCATACACCACTTTGTAAGAAACTCGAAAACATTTTGGAAACAATAAAATATACATATCCTTGCTACCTGAAGTGTTACTCTAAGGACCTACAGACCTAAGGGACCGCATCACCTGGAATCTTATTAAAAACCCAGAATCTTAGGTGCACATTAAAATTTGAGAAGCACTGAGTTATTAAAATACAACTTAAAAAATGTTTAATGTTTATTTATATTTGAGAGAGACAGAGACAGAGCACAAGCAGGGGAGAGGCAGAGAGAGAGGGAGACAGAACCTGAAGCAGGCTCCAGGCTCTAAGCTGTTAGCACAGAGCCCAACGAGGGCCTCAAACTCAGGAACCTTGAGATCATGACCTGAGCTGAAGTCCGATGCTTAACTGACTGTGCCACCCAGCCAGCAGCCACCCCTGAAATACAACTTTTTTTTAATGAGTGTAAAAATCAGAGCTAAGGGAAAATCAGATGAAGCCAGAACTGAAGTAACATTAATACTGACATATGCAGGAAGTCCTGTGGTCCATACTTAATGGGGTAGGTGGTAATGCTGATTTTGAGGAAGTCAGAAGAGAAGTGGATCAAATCAAGATTTTCTGTGGTGTTTATTTAATTTTGAGAGAGTGTGTGCTAGCAGGGGAGGGGCAGACAGAATTCAAAGCAGGCTCCACATTATTAGCACAGAGCCCAATGTGGGGCTGCAACTCACTAACCATGAGATCATGACCTGAGCGAAAGTCAGACGCTCAACCAACTAAGGTGCCCCAAATCAAGATTTTTAGTATATGCAGGTACTAGGCTTAGTACTTACTCTTCCACCACCTCTCTCCTGCCTCCTTTCATATCACTGTGCCTACATCAAAAAATCTTCTAAGGCCAGCCTCTCTGATCTTCCTTTCCAGAGGGCTAAAGACAAAGCTCTTCTCACCAGCCCCCCGCCCTTTTTTAGTTTCCTGAGGTTAGCTGTGGCAGCGAGATGAAAGGACAGGCCTCTCCTGTCGCCCGACAGTTACTCATCCTTTAATCAGTCCAGGTATCACTTCTTCCAAAAAGCCCACTCTCCCTCCCTGACCTTTCCCTTCTTGCTGTGCACCAGGCCATGGGGCCACTTTTGACCCTATATACCGTAGTTGACTGATGGGAGGCAGTGACCAGCTGTGAAGGACACAGGCTCTGGAATCAGATACGCTCAGGTCTGAAACCCAGCTCCCCCTCCCACAAGATAGGACTCGGAACCAGGGACTTAACCACTCTGGGCTTTAGTTTCCTCACCTGTAAAATGTGGCTAATAATAGTGATTTGCTGTCTAAAACTGTTGAGAGGAATGGATGAATTAACACGTGGCAGTAATGTGTGCCATACCTCACTGGTCCCGGCGCCCAGCTCAAACTGTAAATAGTAAACAGCTGAGTGGCTACAGCAGCGTCAGGCCCGCCAATGATGCGCTGGGAGGAAATGAAGGTTTGTGCCTGGGGTTTGAGGCTCTCCAGCTTTCTCCGCGTCGGGTTTGCGCTTTCCCGGTTGGGGCGGGACCCTCGGATTGAGTGACGGCTGGTGGCCCGCCCCGGGCGTGACGTCGTCCTAGTGTTGTTGCTGAGGCCGCACGTGGTCCGCTGAGTCCGCTTCAGACTTAGCTGCACTCCGCGTCCTCTGCACGAGCCGATTGCCTACCTGCTTGTCCCGTTCGCTATGTCCACATCCACGAGCTGCCCGATTCCCGGGGGCAGGGACCGGCTGCCCGACTGCTACAGCATCACGCCTGGGGGCACGCTATACGCCACTACCCCAGGAGGTCAGCGGGCCGGGCTGGGGGGTCCGGGGGCTTTGGGCAGGCCAGCGCGTGCGTGCGACTCGAGGGAGGGCCGGAGGTGCAGGTCTTGGACTCCATTCGCAGGCCCCTCTGCAGGTTGTAGCTTCCGCAGGGGCTGAGAGATGTTTGAAACTGAAGCCCAGTACCCTGAAACCTCAAAGTGATGCAACAGGGCCTTGAGCCTAGCTTCCGGGTGACTCTGTGCCTTGCTCACCCGCCCCTCCCAACTTTGCCGCCGGGGAGTAGGAGCCGAAGCCCCAGCTGAGCGTGGCCTCAGCAGGAAGCACCAGGTCTTGCAAAGCAGCTACAGCCGGGCTCAACTGGGCTCAGGCAGTTGGGGCCAGGATCTTCGGGCTGGCTGCCTGGGATCTTGAGCTGCTGGGCTCCCGACCCAGGGTTTCCTGCCACGTGGAGGCTGAGGGGTGGGAGGGGCAAGAACAGGGTAAGGCCCTTTGAGGACTGAATTGGGGCCAAGTTCCTCTAGGCTGGGACAGGGCCTGATAGGACTTGGGAGGGGTCAGGATAAGAACAGTATGTCCCTGTGTCTCATGGGGAAAGCAGCTGTCCAGAGGAACACAGCCTTTCCCTGCACGTATCAGAACCCAGGTGGTAGCAGGGGTGAAACGCCTTTTTACATTGTTATTTGGCTTCCTGATCCAACTGCGTGAAGGGATGAGGCCCCCACCCCCACCGAAGCCCAGAATTTCCAGAGCCAGCAGAGCCAGACAGGAACAGCCTGAACCACCTGAAGTCTCCCAGGTTTTGTGCTTCTCTTAGAACTGTGACCTGAACCTATCCTAAACCAAAAGCCCCTGGGCATCCCACTTGCCTTATGGCACTTAACCACATCTTGGTTAGGCCTGGAAGTCTTAAAGTGCTGTGAAGGCTAGTCAGCTAAGATCCTGGCTAGGCTGCAGAGTACTAGCCCTTTAATACATGGGGTAATATGACTCCCAGTTTCCTAAAAGGCTTGTGTGTGGCACCCCAAATAGCTCCATACCCAAGCTCTGGCCTCTTATCTAGTCCCTACCCCTCAACAGGCACCAGGATCATCTACGACCGAAAGTTCCTGCTGGAGTGCAAGAACTCACCCATTGCCCGGACACCCCCCTGCTGCCTCCCTCAGATTCCCGGGGTCACAACTCCTCCAATAGCCCCACCCTCCAAGCTGGAGGAGCTGAAGGAGCAGAAGGAGACAGAGGAAGAGATACCCGGTAAGGAAAGCAGGGCCTAAAATTAAGAAATGCCTGGGGTCCAGATGCCCCTGTGAAGTAGAGTGGGAGGTTAATGCTGAGAGGGGCTTCTGGACTGATGCTGAGCTTGTAGCCCAGCAACCATTCCGACTGTCTTCTCTTTCTCCAGATGATGCACAATTTGAAATGGACATCTGATCCAGTGCAGACGATCCCGTGTGGAGTTAGAGGAATCCCTCATGCCGCTGCTGCCATCACCTCTTCCTGGGGTATTCCAAACATCAGTTGGCCTCATCTAATTTGGAAGGGAGTGACTTGTTGGTTTCAGGCCTCCCTTAATTCTGAAGCAGCTAGACCAGGGATAGGAGTGGGCAACTTGCCAAGCCCTTAGCTCTACTTTCCCTTTGGTCTGTAGGTACTCCTCCCAGCCCTCCGTCATCAGGGACTGAGGCTGGGACTGAGGGATGGAGTATGTCACTGTCTGACTGCTTAGTAAACATTCAAAGAAATGCCTTGACTCCAGTGTTCTCCTCATCACTGTCCTTGCCATGTCAGCCACACAGCTGAGCGCCCCAGCAGACCTGGTTAGTATCAGCAGCCCCTTCCCAGCTGTCACTGGGCCCACTTCCAGAGCCTGACACAGGCAATGGGGGCAGGCTACAGGAGCCGCCCAACAGCAATTGCCTGACCCCAGCCAAGGGCTGTTCCAGCCTTTCCAGGAAGCAGCCTTCCTGTAATTGGGCCTCTCCAGCAGTCTCTCCCTATCTATTCCAAAGCGGGGAAAAAAGAGGCACTACCCCAGGGTTTCACCTTCTCCAGTCACTCCCCATGACTTTTCTGCCTCCCACCTCTGAAGATCAGCCCCCTATTACAACACTGAAAACCTCTATCTTCCCTTCCCAGCATGATTTGAACCTCTGTAGCCCCTTCACATGGCTCTATTGTCCTCAGAGGGTTAGAAGATACTTTCAAGCCCAAATTGAGGCCCCAAAAGTCACAGTCCATGATCCCCTACCTCAGCAATCTGCTCTTTTTCTCCTTCATTGTATGCAGCTACGTTCTAATCTCTGCAGCACTGTCTATCTCAAGGGTGACAGAGTACAAATAAGGCAGTCTCCTTTCCTTGAGGGAAAAATCTCCCCTGCTATGGAGCCTCTGTTCTCATACTGAAATGAAGTCATCCAAAAAGGGATACTCAGCCCAGCAAGGAATGTGTGTTTCAGTCTATTTTGGGGGGAAATGGCAGGCAGCAAGTGATCATGCCTAGCAGGGCCATTCATGATGAAAGAAGGAAGAACAGAGGTCCGCAGCGTATACAAGGAGCAGGGCAGTCAAGGACACCATAGGGGACCAGTTTGGCACAAAAAGGGCTCATCTCTCCTACCCTGGCCCACTACGGAGATGTTTTTATTGAAATGTATGTTATGGGTAACAAGTGACTTCCCTGTGGCCCAGGTGGCACCTCTTCCCCTAGAGGTGGGTGCATCAGGCCACGGATCCCAAGGGGGCAGTCTCCCAAGTGGTTAAAAGGGAGCCAAGAGAGAGCAGGCCTCTCTGCCAAGGCATAGGAAATGATGTGAGTCTAGGGATCCCATAAGATTATGGAACCTCTTAGACACCTGGTACCATGTGGTTCTCCTCAGCTGTGTCTGTAGATTTTTCTTCATTGGCCTCTTCTTCTGAAGACAGATTCCTCTTTTCCGCAATTAATCTTTTAACTCCCACCATCCACTGACTGACCTCAGTCACATGGTCAACCATGAGTGAGCGGTGGATGTCATCTGCTGCTTCCCACTGGTGACCTGAAAGCTCTGAGGAAAGAAAAGGGCTAAACAAGCAGCTTGGGGCAAAAGAACTAGCTCCCACTCCTCTCCTCCCAATTAGTCAGAACCTCAGCATCTATTCCAGCTCAGCCATCCACAACAAATTGGGGGTTCTCTAGGCCATACCAAGTGACCTACCCATACCTTGCACCAGCAGAGCCATCCTCTTCTTCACAGGTACTGACAGCTTCCCTCCAGCCCACTGTTCCTGCAGTAGAGCCAGGCGTCGGCTGATGTCATCACATACCTGCTTCTGAGAGACAGAAGCCCCCTCCAAGTCGGTGCTGCCAGCCCAACAGGGGCAGGGGAAAGGCAACACCAGATAGGAAGCACCTGCTTTCTCAGGCCCCGGGGAACTTCACACTTAATCTGGTTAGAAGCCCCATTGAGATTCTCATAAAACTTAGGGATCTCCTCCCAAGAGAAATGCATGTATGGCTAGAATTTTTAAATTTCCGGAGTTTCTCAGATCCTCAGAAACTCATTCTGTAGTACAACTTTACAAATAAGAAAACTAAGCACCAAAGAAGTAAAACTTACTATGTTACTTTCCTTTTAGACTCCTCAGATCCCTTGCCTCCAGAGAACAAAGAAAATACCATAGATCCAAAAAGAGGGTTTCCCTCTCCCTCCCTGAGCACAGAATCAGCAGGGTCTCCTCTGAATGGCCTAGAGGTAGGAAAATCAAGTTATCATCACTAATGGGAGATGAATTTAATTCTTGTTCCTATCAGCCTCTTCTACTAACTGTTCTTTGGAAATCCTGTGAACCCACCTGAAATTCTGTGTTCATTTTTCTGGTAAGTCCTTAGCAGATTCTGAAAGGAGTCCATAACTCAGAACTGGGTAAAAGCCAATGCTGATACGATTAGAGGGTCTACCCTTGGGAGCCACACTGCATCTGGCTGTCGATGGCAGTCCTTCTATCACCCACTAGTGTGTCAAGGCTTATTACCTTTGTGTGACCGCGGCAATCCTCCAATGCCTCTTCCAAAGGTTTGAGCACGTCTTCCAGTAGAGTTTCAGATTCGGTGACTGAGAAATTTGCTGGCTCCACACTGGAGGCAGGACAACTCCCCACAGGTGGGGGCCTGGGAGCCTTACTCACAGGAGGTGTAGGCCCCATTGGGGGGAGCCCCGTAGAAGTCTGTGAGGTGGGGACTGAAAAGGGAAAGTGGAATCAAGCAAACATAGCTAAAACAGGTAAGAAGCTCAACTATAACTTCATCTCTTCTAGAAGGCTACTCTCTGGGACAACTCATTCATTCAAAAATGTGTATTTATGAAGTCTACCATGAGGCAATGTGCAAAGCACGAGAGGCAGAGTACTAAACCAGACAGATTAGGTTCCTAACCTCAGAGCAGAAATTCTAGAGAAAGGAAAGCACACGCATGCACGCACACACACACACACACAAATTCCTAATCTGCATGCTACAAAGAAAACATGATGTAATAAAAGAAGAATACTAGAGGGAACTACTTAGACTGAGTGTTCAAGGAAGGCCTTGTGAGGTGCCTTCTAAATTTGTCCTTGCTCATCCACTATGTGGCATTTAGCAAGTTACCTTTAACCCCTAAGCTTGTATTCCTCTTCTGTAAAATGGGGATATCCTGGTAGTAGCATTTACTTTACAGGGTTGCAGTGTACATAATATAGGTGCAGGTGCTAGATTTCTGTGTAACAAAGTCCTCACAAAGTTAAGAACTAATGGATGAGGTACATGCATCCAGGAAGAGTTGAAGGAACAGTGAACCAGGCAGAGATAAGGGCAGTGTCTAACAGGCAGGAAAAGTCCTGATTTGTTCAAGTTACACAAACCAGCCCTGGATGCCTGGAAATTAGTAACACTGAAGAAAGTAGTATGTGCAATCTCTGGAAAAGCAAGCAAGGGTCCAGACCCTACAGGGCTTTGGAGGAGTTTGGTCTTGAGGGCTAATGGTAATGGGAAGCCACTGCAGGTTTATAAATCACAGGGGGTGATGTGACTAGTCTTGTTTCTTAAGACAATCACTCTGTATGGTCCAAGAAAGATGGATGAGAATAGGTCAAGAATGGAGGCATGTACAATGGTTGAGAGGTTAACGGAGTAGACCAGTAAAGAGAAGGCTGCCATGGACCAGAGGGAAAGAGCAGATGAGGGGAAATGAAGTGGCTTTAGATTAATTTAGGAGGCAGCGACAGGACTTTATGGATTGGGAGTGAGAGGGAGAGGCATCAAGGATGACTCTTGGTTTCTGCCTTTAGTAATTGGATGGTGGAAAGCACTGTGGAAAAAGAAAATTAGAAGAGAAAAATCAATTCTAGGCATCAACATCTATGTGGATGATTAACTCATCTAATATTTGACCTCTTGGTTTCTTGAGCTCCTCACCTCCAATGATGATTTTCCCCACCCCTTCCTTAGCGTCTCACACCTCTCTGTCTTGTTCACAACACTGCCATCTCCAAAATCTGACCACCTCCCCTATCCTTCCAGCCCCATCAATTAGATTTCATGGTACATTAAAATCACTCCCTTATAAACACTCTCCCCTCACTTATCCCCTCCCATTGTCCCACTTTCCTGGTAAAGCCAACTTGCCTGCACTTGCTGGAAGGAAAAACAGAACCGAGCTTTTGAGAGTTACACTTGAAATCCATGGGTACAGATTTCAAAAGGTACCCAACACTGGAATTCCTATCCTTTGCCTTGTTTTTCCATTCTTCACCACAACCATTTTCACATTTTCCCTCTCAATTTGTCTACCTTCTCCCCCTTTCCTTTCCCTGCAGTCTACTTCCAACACTGCCTCATACTTCCCTGAGAAAAGAGAGGTCGTTAAACAGCAACTCTCATCTTCTCACCACCAGTTCTACTAACCTGTACCTGTGGCCACTTTCCTTCCTCCTCTGAAAGATGAACGTTTGAAGGTTTCCTGCTCCTCTCAGAGGCCATCTTTCCAGCTGTATTGATGCCGGCATCGTGCCTTCTCTAGGCTTCCCTCCTGCAGTTATTCTGTTTTCCTGCACCACCACTCCTCCCACTACAGAATCAGCCCATTGGCATACAGACATGCTCTAGTGTTCACCATCTTAGAAACAACAATCCTCCCTTACCTCTCATTCTGTCCTTGGACACAGTCTCATTTCTCTCTGCCTCACAGCAGAATTTCTTGAATGAGCTCTAGTCTATAGTTGTTCTGTCTGCTTTTTTTCCCACATTCCCTCCTCAGCCTGTTCCAGCTGGGTTTCTACTTTCATCATTCCAAAGACTGCTTCTATCAGGTCACCAGTGTCCAATCTAGTTTGACAAATCCTGTGGTCCCTTTTCTCTATCCTACCTGACCTCTCATCGTCATCCATCATGGTTGAGTCAAAATTTTACTCTATCTCCCAGATTAAATTTCAGTTGTCTTCCTACTTCTTTTCTCTGGCTATTTTTCAAGCCCCTTTAGTAATTTCTTCTCTACTCAACCCTGAAATGCTAGAGAGCTTTGGGGCTGTGTTGGATCCTCTTTAGGCCTCTATCCACACATTCTTTTTAAGTGACCTTATTCAAGCCCATGAAATCAAACACCATCCATATGATTGTGTTTCATTTCTGTAATTCTGGCCTAGACCTCTCCTCACAGTAGCAGCCCAAATTTAACATGACTAAGACAAAGCTTTCTTTCCCTCTTCCCCCAAAATCCCTATTCCCCCCACCCTACACCTTCCCATATCTATGAACAATACCAGCCAGTTCCTCAAGCAAAAAACTTAAGTTATATTGATTCCTCTTTCTCTCACCTATATCCATATATCCTATATGTTACTGATTTCCTCAGTAACATATGCCATATCCATCCAATTCCTACCTTCTCTATACTCCCACTTTTGTCCAAATTAAATCTTGCCCATGTTTCCATAATAGCCACTTTTCTTTCCACTTCTTCCCTAAAACCAGTTTTCCACACAGCAGAGTGGTCTTTTTCTTTTTTCTTTCTTTCCTTTTTTTTTTTTTTTTTTTTTTTTAAGATGTACATCAGTCAGTGTTTCTTAACCTGGGGAGATTTTGTCCTCAGGGCAAGTGTCTGGAGGCATTTTTGGCTGTCACCACAGGGTGAGTGCTACTGGCATCTAATGGGTAGAAACCAGGGATGCTACAAAACATCCTAGAAAGTACAGGGTGGTCCCTCACCACAAAGAATTATCTGACCCAAAATGTCAGTCGTGCCAAGGTTGAAGAAACCCTGGTTTGTGTCCTTCCTCTGCAGTGCTATGAGTGTGAATAACATAGGGGTACTGAAAGAGCTACATCTCAGGGCCATAGCCCCACCTGTTGGCATGGGAAATGCTCAGAAGTAAAGGCGGCCCCCCTCGGATTTAAACTTTTCAACGGCTTCCAGCTTTACACAGATTAAAATACAAACTCCTTTTTCTGGTTTACAAAACCCACTGTCTGGTGTCTACTCAGATTTTAATTACTTCTCAGATTTTAATTTATCTAGCCCATTGTGCTCTACCCACTAGGTATTCCTTCAGTCTCTGAATTTGCCAAACTTGTTCTCAAAGCCTTTGCACTAGCTGTTTCCAGTGTGTGAAATCTGTCTATCTCCAAAGCCAAAGCGTAGCCTCCATGAAAACTGAAACCTTTTTTTGTCTTGTTCGCCCTCAGGCAGTGCTTGGCTCATAGATGCTCAGTAGATAACACTGATTAAATGAATGAATAACACGTTAAGTCTGGATGCTTATATAACCAAGTGACGATGCAGAACAAGACAAATGGTTATACCACTATGGTATTCCATGAAGAGCTACAGGTTGGAAATTTGAAAACCATAAAAACTATATTAAAAGCTGTAGGTCCGGATGAGATCCCCCTAGGGTGAAAGCAAAGAGATTTTTTTTTTTTTGAAACTTACTATTTATTGACCTAGGCAGTAAAGAACGGACTCGGAAAAGGGCCTGCCCTGTGCCTCATCACCGAGCTCAAGCTCTCAGGGAGACCTCAGAAGAGCAAAATGGGCCCTCGGGCCAAGCTTATCCCTGGTTCCGCCCATTCTCGGCTGGTCTGCGCGCAAAGGGCCCCCACGCACCTCTGGGGGAGCCATCCTGGGAGGCGGCGACCCTCTTGGTGAGCGGCGTGCGCTTGAGACCACCAGCCAGGGTCTGCAGCCCGTAGGAGAACTGCGGCGGGTCGTTCCAGCCGCGCTCCTTGTTGCCTGCGGAGATGAGGGGACGTATGACGCGAGCCCGGGGGAGATGGAGGGCCCGCCCCCCGTGCAGTAGCTGCCCCAGTCCTGGGCAGGGGGGGACAACCCAGCGCCCCTAGCCCGCCGGCCGCGCTCACCCGGCTTCACGTACAGCTCCGCCATCTCCACTTCCGCAAGGTCAGCAGCGCAGCGCGTCACTTCCGGGGCGGCCGCACACCGGGCCGGAGTGGGGCGTCCCCCGGGCCAGCGGGTTGCCAGGAGCACTCCAGGTTGAACTGTAGTTCAGAAATGCCGGGAGCCCGTGTGGGAACACTGCGCCAGCTCCCTAAGGAACTCGAAATCTCCAGCTAATAAGGCATCGGGGCCCTGATCGCAAGGCACCAAAGGGGGCTGTTTTCCGAGAGGCGTCTCTAGGAGCCCTATTCCCCCATAGGTTCAATCTCTGTGTCACAGTTGCTCTCAGGAGCAAATTTAAACCACCAGAAGCTCCTGCCCCACAAATGTCCCTGTGTGATCTAGCTAGGTGGCATTCTAGCACCTCACCTTTGTCCACTGCCCTGCACATTTCTACTTTGTAGGCTCGGTAAAGGTATTCATTTTCCTTCAGGACACAGACGTCAACTCTTCAGGAAGCCTAGTAATGCCAGATTAACCCAGCGGTGCTCCCACAACCCTGAGATTTCCTAGGTGTACCACATATTATCTTCTATCTTATTTAACTCTTGTTCGTCTCCCTTTCTGAGTCTCAGAAGGTGGAACCCGTATTTTATTATATCCCACTGACTCACTTAGTGCCTAGCACACAGAATACCTTAGAAAATACATTTGTTGAATGAATGAAATCAGATTTCCGTCACACCCATGCCCTCATGTGATTACAGGCAACCACCAACACCAAGCAGACACAGACACTCACCTCATACGGGTTAACCCCCAACCCTGTCCCAGGCCCAATATACTCACACCCAGTGAGGTCACTGAGGGATTTTTATTTGTATTGATTTTGCTATAAAGTGTTGCTGAGGTAGAGCCAACTGTCCAGGGCTGGACAGGGGCAAGGAACACAGGGACCCAAGGAAAGGACAGCCAGGGGCCTAGGTTGTGGTGCAGGGCCTCTCAATCATCCCTATAAATATTCAATAAATTGGGCAATAAACAGAGGGTGGGCAAGAGCCAGAGGGCAGGCAGACAAGGTTTCAAGGAAAGAGAGGCTACAGGCCCCTGGAAAATTAAGGGGTATAGAGCTGGGCATGGACCCAGAGCCTCCTTACCCAGTCCTCCTGGATTCACTTAGGGCATATGGAGCAGAGAGGGTTTCAGACGGAAGGCATCAAGAAAAGAGAAGACACCCCGTTTTCGAGGGGCTGCCCCTGCACCCCCAACCCCTCCTTTGAGCAGGGGGAGGGGCAGGGGACCTCCTGGGGAGTCCACGGAGCTGGTCCGCTTGAGCCGCAGGCGGGCCCGGGCCTGGGCACCCCAGGCCTTGCCTCGAGCTGCAGAGGCCACAAGACACTTCTGGTACTGAACCTAGGGAAAAGGGGAATGTGAAGATCCAGCTCCTTTCTGCCCCTGGACTCCCTGAAAGCCTCTGCAGAACAGGGAACTGGCCAAGGCTTCAGTCCAGTATGAGGCTGGTAGTCAGCCCCATCTTGAGCCCTTACAGCATTCCCAGGTAGTTCAGTAACAAACACAAAACTTCACATTTACAGAGCATTTAAGGAAGGCTGGACACTATGCTAAATATTTTTATACTCTAACTTAATCCAAAGTTGTTGATCAGGTGTTATTACTATTTTGCAAATGAGAAAATTTAAGTTCAAAGAGAATGCCAACGTCAGCTAGGCAAAAATAATGATAGAATTCGGATTCATATCCCTATTTCTCACTGACCAGCCTGTGCTCTTAACCATACCTACCATTATGCTGACTCCTCTCCAGCTTTCACGGGAGCAGACTGCCTCCTGGCAAAGTGGATTCCCTAGTCAAGGAGAAGGTCTACAACCCAAACTTCATTCCCACCAACTGCTCCAGTCTTCTTTCATTTGAACTCAATGGGGGTGCTAAATGGTCCTATTTCTTCTCATGTCTTCTGAATCTTTTATCCATATGTACCTTAGGTGGTGTCTTAATCCACAAGCGTGAATTCATTGCTTAAAACCCTTCGATGGCTCAAAGTGACTGGAGACAAAATAAACTCATCACCACATTCTCTAAGTTCTTCCATGACATGGTGTCTACTGTTCTTCCTGCCCCCATCTCTCTTTCCTCCTCTGCCCTTTGCACTCCAGATATACTAGATTCTTTGAAATATCCTGACCCACAACTACTGCTCTCATCTTCACAGCTGGGGTTCCTTGTATCTGGCACACCTGTCCCACTCCCCTTCGCCTAACTTCCTCCTAAGACCTTCAACTGTCAGCTTTCTATCACCTCTTTCAGGTAGCCTTCCTGAGCCCCTTAAGCGGCCAGCCCCAACATCCTGTGGCATACAACCCCCTTCTGGTCTGTCTCTGGTCTAACCTAAGTGTTCTGTGAGGGCAAAGACTGTTTCATCTATATCAGTCAAAGTCAAAGTATGCTTCCTGGTACCCTGTAGGCACTTGTATTTATTGAAGAGTGAGCTGAACTCATAAAGTGCAGGCATCCCACACTTGAATGCCCACAGATGCCAGGAAATAACCTAAATGAGACAAACAGGAAAAACAGTGCCCACCCTACCAGGATCAGCCCCTACATGATTAGAGCTGAATGTTGAAATTTATATGTGTGGACCCAGTACCAGAACAATTATTACATGAAATGTCCTGGTTCTAACTATTGGCAACTAATTTAAACTTATTAAAGACAGCCTGTGGGCAAAATAAAAGGGTAGTTTACCATGGTCAGCCCTGGGATCACTGGTTTGTGATTTCTGGAGAAACTGCCAGTCCTGAGCCCATCACCAGTACAGCAGCTGCAGGGCAAACCCACTCACCCGTTTCTGCCCCTGACTCACCATGCAAGCAGCCTGCACAGCTTCGGAAAGCCCCCCTGCATGGGGCTGGCACCAGAAGGCTGCACACTGAAAGCTCTGATGGCCCAGGTCAGCGATGAGGCCAAAGGTGTGTGGGTCACGGCCAACACCAATAAAGGTCACAAGGCGCACAGGGCACTGCCATAGTGGTTCCTCCTCTGCACCAGCTTCTGCCTGCCCACACCAGGCCTAGTCAGTAGAGGACCAGGCACTGGCTGGACTCACTGACCTTTCCCAACAGCAAGCAATTACCCTTCAGCATCCCTCCCACCCCTCCACAGCCCCCAACTTCACCTTCTTCTGGTACCTGAATGGGATGTGCAGTCATGAGAGAGTCAGACACGCTGAGGATGGCAGGGACCCAGGCATCCTGGTCCCCCCGGTTGGTGAGAGTACCAATGGCCTCATTCAGCACGTCCATGCCTGGGGGGACATGCTCACCATGGTGTCTCCCAGACATAAAGAAAGAAGGGATCTGCAGGGAGAGTCTACTCCATCTCACTGACTTGGGATTCAGAGAGATGGCATTAGAATAGCTGGGGCTGGGCTTAGAATCCTGAGTTGGGAAGGGTGGCACATTCTAGGCCAGACAGGGGCCATGGGTGTACTCTGAGAAATGGTGGTAGATCGTTCCCTACCCCCTCTCCCTCACCTCATACGGCCTACCCCCTCAGCCAGCTCAGTCCTCACCCATGGCTTTGGTGACTGGCAGGGTCCCCATGTACAGTGCCTCATACTTCTGAGCAGCCTGGCTCACCGCATCCAGCAGCTCCACTGAAACATACACATAGCAAGTGGGCCTGGGCATTCTCTCAATGACCCCTTTCTCCGCCCTTCAGAGAACTGGAGCTAGTAGAAGGAAAACCATAAAGCTTGCTCTTCCAATTCAGAGCTTAGGATGCCTGCACACATCAGAAGTCCCACATCTCCAAGAAGTACTAAACAACCAGGACTAAACAACGCCAACTTTCACCAAAGTAGCCTGTTGCTGCAGTGCAGCACCTCCCTCCCCATACCTTGCCGTGGCAGGTCCTCAGGGGAGATGGGGTCTAGGGAGCAAGGAGAATCCTCACTGACACCTACTCGCTCTGACAAGATCTGAAACACAATGCAACTAGCATGAGATACAGCGAAAGGGGAACTGAAGTAAGGAAGCCAATACCTCCCTGACCCAACCACCTTGGAAGTTTCAGACCCAGCTCCTTACCCACATTTCCTGCCCCACTCTTGGCCCTTACCTGGGCACAGAGCCCATGCAGGGCACTGGCAATGGCCTTGGCAGGGACGTCACAGCGAAACACATGGCACTTGAGCATACAACTGTCTTTGTCACCAGCCACAAAAGCGAAGTCCCTGGCAGGGGCAGAGATGGGGCTGGGGCAGGGGCAGTGACCAGGGTAGGGTAGAGGCTGGGTAGGCACAGGGGCCTGTAGTGCCAGCAGCAGACTGGAAAGTCAGGCAAGGGATACGGTGGGGAGGGAACAGGGAGATCAGGGTTGGGGCTCAAAGCACCAGGTTGTCGCTCACCTGTCACTGTTCCGGAAGCATGTGGGAGCACAGGAGAGAATCAGCCCAGTCTCTCAGGCTCTCCCCTATCCGTCCCTGCTGAGCTGGGCCCACCCTCCCCAACCAGGGCTGGACCAGGCAGGGGAGGCAGAGCTTGGGTCCATGTCAGAGGATCTGTGTCCAGGGGTTCAAGTACAGAGGATCAGCATCAGTGGGGATCACAGCCTGCAGGAGGGAGGGAGGAGCAACTCTCACTTGGGGGGATGTAGGGGTCCTCACCGGCCCTTGGAGCTGCCCACACCCCACACACGGATGTGCACCAGAGGCTGGCAGTGTATCAGACTATGGTCCAGAGGATTCACCAGGCTCATGGCATCCTTCTTCAGGATCATCAGCATGTTCTGGCCCTGCCAAAGAAAGGTCAGTCTGGAGCTCAGATGAAGGTGGTTGCCATGGAGAACAGGCAATTTGGCGACAACTACCTCTGCTGGGCCCTGGGCTGAATCCCTTGAAGGGCCAGCCAGCTCACCTCACCCCAGGCACCATCTGGGGGCTGGCTGCGGCTACGGCTATGAGTCTGGGCCAGTTGCTGGATGCAGTTATTGACTGCAATACTGCTCTTCCCTGGTACCAGATCCTCTTCGGGTACTTCTACCCAACCCAGGGAGCGGACTGCAAAGCACTGATGGGTTGGGGGAAAGGACAGGAAGATCCTGAGTGAGTAGAGGCAGACGTGGAAGTGGAATAGAAGGTGGAATAGGATGGGAGGTATCACAGGTTCCACACATATAAACCTTCTGGTACCTGCTCCCTTCACCTTTGATCACCTCTTCTCAGCCCAATACCACTCCTGACCTTTCCCTGGGAACAATCCACCACCGCCACCACCATTCCCTGGGCTGGCTCTCAGGCCCCAAGACACTACCTTAGCTCCTGGCTCCATGCTCTGGATGTAGGATTCCTCACCGTACCAGGACAAAGAGTTCCTGGAACAGAACAGAGCTCATAAGGTGACCACACCTCCTACAGAAGGGACAGTGGTGAGGCTCCAACTACTTGATGGGCATGAGATGTGGGATAAGACCCAGAACACAGTGTGCAGAACACAGTGTGTTTTATACTTGAGGTATAAAACCAGAGTGGGAGAGGGCCCAGTACATATTAATTAAATGTAACATAGAGTGTGGCTTAAAATCTGAGCAAAAATTCAGGATACTGGACATAGAACAAAAGTTACAACTAAGGAACAGGATACAAAATGTGGACCAGAACCCCAAATTGAGACAAGAGACTCTAGAACACAAGTCAGGAACCCTCCCCCCTCCGGAAAGGGCCAAGATGTAGAACATGATTTGTCAGTACCCAGAATAGGGAAAAACATGTAGCAAAATACAGAGCACAGAACTAGGGACAAAATTCAAACTATTGAGACTCAAGAAATGGGAAAGAGCCAAGAACCTGGGCTTGAAAGCAGAATGTGGGTCCAGTTGCATCTCTGAGTGCCATGAAACCCCAAGCCTTTCATTCTGCCTGGCCTATCCCTGTTACCTCCGGTCCAGTGAGCTCTCCAGGCTGGAGAAGGATCTCCCCTTGGGGGGCCGAAGTCCCCAAATCCCTTCCGTCCTCTGTAGAGAGGGGGCTAGGTCGGTATAGCAGCAGGCTTAGATCCGCACATGGGTTCAGACCCCCTCCAACACACTCCACCTACCGTGCCTAGGTCCTCTGCATCTCCTGTCTCCCAGGTTGGGCGCTGCCACTGGGTGCTGCCACTGGGTACGTGCCAATAGTAAGTACCTGCAGCATCGCGTATCTTCCTCCAGCCAGGGGGCAGGCCTGGCTCTCCCTCAAGATTCTGGTCCCCCCACAAGTCATCTACAAGACACCAAACGGGGAGAGGAAACACGGGATTGGAAAGGCGTATTAGTGGATTCAGAATTACACGGTCAGAACCCTCCTTCCATCTCAAAGGTGGCAATCCTTAGGCTGGAGGTACAGGAGGTCTTTTGCAGCACAAAAATCCAGGATTCATTTGTCCCGTGGTCCTCACCCCGAAACATACCCCGTCAACTCCCTCGTTACCCCTCAGCTCCCGATCCTCCCATCGGGACCCCGTGCACACCATCACAGTTGACCAGAATGATGGCCAGCATGTAATCCTTGCCCAGCATAGCCCCGACCGCGTCCCCGCCGGCCTCTGCCGGCCGGCAATCTCAGCCCAGCTCGACCTCCGAAGCTGCGGCGCGCGCAAGCCCAGCCTCCCTGCGCTGACCAGGCCAACAGGCGCCGCACAGATACGGGGTGGGGTTGGAGCCGGGTCCCAGGGGCGGGAAAGGACGGGCCTGAGCAGCGCCGCCCGCCGAGGGGTGGCGCGTGTAAACAGACGTCTGGATCCCCGAGTGTGCGTTCCCGTGCGTGGAGCCGGGGAAGGCGCACGACGCCAACGCCCCCAGTGACATCACCGCGCAACTATGAGCTCATCGAGGAATGGACGACTTGTTACAAGAACTTGCGCAGCGCGCACACGCGAAGGAGTGAGATCATTGCGCCCAGGTCGTGTGCGCGCGCGGACACGCAGTTAGGGTCGTGACGGAGGAGTCACGTGCCAGTACCTGAGAGCAAGAGACCTCCAGGGCTCTGCGGCCAGGAAAGCACCTCCTCCACCCTTTCCAAAAATGCCCCGGAAGTGCCTCCGCCCTCAGTAAAGATGGCTGTAGTACTTTGCATGAGGGAGGCGGGGCCGCGCCTGCGCAACAAGTTCGGCGGGGAAGATGGCGGATGACAAGGTGAGTGAATGTAAGGATTATCTTCAGTGTGGGGTGGTCTTCACACCGTTTTAGTCCTTGGGAGAGGCGACACTGGAGCCTCTCTTGCGTGGGGATGCCCTTATTTCCTCTAGGCGAGCTTTTACTGTTTTCGACTGACTCAACATTGGGAAGTGGAGTAGCGGAGCACCACACGAGGCAAGCAAAGCCGGGCATCTCCCAGGTGTCCTCTCTCGGGACCCTCGTTATCCATAATTACCAGCAGACATTCAAACACATTCACTCTGACACACTTTTCACTCTCTTGCATTCCCTGGCCCCCGAAATTTCCCTCCTATGGACATGATGATTCCAAGCCACACGGACACTCACATTCTCATTCAGATTCCCTTGGGCATACATTGAATTTCATACTTCTATGCGATCTAAGCCACCCAGTGTATTCACCCACTCCTGCAGACAGCCACCCACCCCAACTCCAGCCAGCGCATCCAGTCACACATTCGGTTTGACAGAAGCCCAAGCAGAAATCAGATTTACCCTACAACGTCCAGGGAACTGTCTCAGGCTGTTACTCACCACTGGTCTGGAAGTTCAGCGACATTCATCCTCATATTTATTAACTACTTACCAGTCCCTGTGTGAGGCCTGAGGACCCGGTAGACAAGACAGACATGTTGCTATTAATAGCCCAGTCAGTAGAGCTTGCCTGGTAAATCTAATTGAATGTCTCCTAGCTGTTCCTCTTGTCTCCCTACACACTGCTTACTTTATGAAATTCTGTAAGGGTTGTTATAGATGCATATCCCATCTGTCACCCCCCTCCCCGGTCCCCATGTGAATTCTTTACTTGTCAGTGCCTTTCTTCCTTTACCACCATCATCTCAGGAAGTTTTTTTTTAAAAAAAAAAAAAAACACCCAGCCTCTGACAGACCTCAGCAGAGAATTGGGCTGGGTTAACTTGTTGGATTCTTTCTTGTTCTAGGATTCTCTGCCTAAGCTTAAGGACCTGGCATTTCTCAAGAACCAGTTGGAACGCCTGCAGCAGCGTGTGGAAGACGAAGTCAACAGTGGTGTGGGCCAGGTAAAGCTGCACCTGCCCACCACTCCTTCCCCCTCTTCCCCCCTGGCCTTGGGCTTCATTGCCCAATATGCTTTTGAATGGGTGATAGAGACTTACTCAGCAAATGGTTATTGATGGCCTGTTTTCTGTGACCCCAAGGAAAGTTTCTGTAAGAAAATGATATTTGCACTGGTATCTTAAATAGAAGGTAACTAGGTAAAGAGGGGAGGAGAGATCATTTCAGGCAGATGGAATAACATATACAAAGCTCTTATGGTGGGAAGTAGCATGATGAACAGGGGGGATGAAAGTAGTTTAATTTGGCTCCAGTAATGGGGGAGCATGCTAGGAAGTGAGGTTGGAGAAGCAGGCAGGGGTCAGATTCCTCAGGGACACCTCTTTAGCTTTGTGGTGGTAGGGTTCTGTGGTTGGAGCCTTCTAACCCCAGCATTCTGAGATTGTGTGATCAGGACTTCTAGGTTCTTTTTCTGCCTCCAGAATCTTGAGAAAATCTTTGGAGAGAATACTGCAGCTTTCCAGAGTAAGGCAGAGGTCGTGGGATGATCTAAGGCCAGTAGCTCTTGGGTAGAGAATGGAGACCCTGGCTGAGTTTCCTTCATTTTTCTCCACAGGATGGCTCGCTCTTGTCCTCCCCATTCCTCAAGGGCTTCTTAGCCGGCTATGTGGTGGCCAAACTGAGGGCATCAGCAGTATTGGGCTTTGCTGTGGGTACCTGCACTGGCATCTACGCAGCTCAGGCATATGCTGTGCCCAATGTGGAGAAGACGTTGAGGGACTATCTTCGGTCATTGCGCAAGGGGCCCGACTAGCTCTGGATCCCATGGGGGAGGAAGGATGAGCATCTTGAACCTGCAGGTAGAGGCCTTTCAACCACAGACACCATATCTGGCTTCCCCAGCTATCACCCTTTTGCTGACTTCAACTTTTCCACAGTCTTCATCCTTGCTCTCCTTCTTGCAAAAGGTGAACAGTGGCTTATCAGCCAATAATCTGGACGCCCCTCCTTAACCCCATGAGACTGGCCCCAAGACTGTGGCTTTTAGGGCCACCGGCCCCTTCCTATTCCAGCCCTGACTGTGGAGTTTGCAGCTGACTCTGATTTTCAGTATTCTCTCTAGCAATGTACCACGGCTCTTCCCTCCTGCGAGCCGGCTCCATTCTGATTTTTCCCAAACTTGTTATAATTCCCGCTGTCCCCTGGCTAGCTACACAGGCCACCCAGGGTCTGGGCTGGGCATGAGTGTAGAGGACGGGGGTATGCCAGGCCTGGGCCGTCCCAGGCAGGCCCGCTGGACCCTGATGCTACTCCTGTCCACTGCCATGTATGGTGCCCATGCCCCATTACTGGCACTGTGCCATGTGAACGGCAGAGTGCCCTTCCGGCCCTCCTCAGCTGTGCTGCTGACTGAGCTGACCAAGCTACTGTTGTGCGCCTTCTCCCTCTTGGTGGGCTGGCAAGCATGGCCCCAAGGGGCTCCTCCATGGCGCCAGGCTGCCCCCTTTGCGCTATCAGCCCTTCTCTATGGCGCTAACAACAACCTGGTGATCTATCTTCAACGTTACATGGACCCCAGCACCTATCAGGTGCTGAGCAATCTCAAGATTGGAAGCACGGCCCTGTTCTACTGCCTCTGTCTCCGGCACCGCCTCTCTGCACGCCAGGGCTTGGCACTGCTGCTGCTGATGGCAGCAGGGGCCTGCTATGCAGCTGGTGGCCTCCAAGACCCTGGAAGCACCCTTCCTGGGCCCCCTCCAGCAGCTGCTGCTGGCCGCATGTCCCTGCATATCACTCCACTGGGACTGCTGCTTCTCATCTTGTACTGCCTCATCTCGGGCCTGTCGTCCGTGTACACAGAGCTGCTCATGAAGCGACAGCGGCTGCCCCTAGCACTTCAGAACCTCTTCCTCTACACTTTTGGTGTGCTCCTGAACCTAGGTCTGCACGCAGGTGGTGGCCCTGGCCCAGGCCTCCTGGAGGGTTTCTCTGGTTGGGCAGCGCTTGTGGTACTGAGCCAGGCACTAAATGGACTGCTCATGTCAGCTGTCATGAAGCATGGCAGCAGCATCACACGGCTCTTTGTTGTGTCCTGCTCCCTGGTGGTCAATGCCGTGCTCTCAGCAGCCTTGCTGCGGCTGCAGCTCACAGCTGCCTTCTTCCTGGCCACGCTGCTCATTGGCCTGGCTGTGCGTCTGTACTATGGCAGCCGCTAGTCACTGACCATCTCCACCCGGACTCCTGACTCTATAGATTGGGCGCCACCATCAGAGCCACCTCCGAGGCCTCCCTACCCTTCTTCACCAGCCAGCCCTGTAACAAGTGCCTTGTGACAAAAGCTGGGGAAGTGGGAGTAGCCAGGTTAGTCTCTGGAGGTGGGTGGATGAAGGGTTACCCCAGGAAACTTGAAGACTGGGTTTGCCCTGAAGTTTTTCTAGAATGAGGAAATGGGAGAGCATCAATACCTAGGCCTTAGAAGTGACCCCATCCCCAGTGGAGGAGGCTCTCCACCTCATCCTGCATGAATACAGTTGCTTTGAGTGGGTTTGGGCAACAGTTGGCTTTCCTAGCCTCCTGTGGTCAACCCAGCAGACCCATTGCCCCCAGGCCTGGTACTGGCTACTCCAGCCCAGCTGTGGTACATGACTCCCCCATAAGAGATATCCCCACCCACTGTAATGCAGGAAAGCCTAATTGCCACAGATTATACACCCGTCATCCAGGCTACTCTTTCAAACTCCCCTAGCTCCAGTGGTACCTGGGGACATTGCCCCCTGCTCCCTCCACAGTGCTGCTCTCCACACCCACCCAGCCTTTTTCTGGAGACCCCAGAGAGGGCTGGAGCTTGACTCATCTCAGGGAATGTTGCCCCTGGGCCCTGGCTTAAGGCTACACTCCTGACCTCTCTGCTCACCCCAAGGGCCCTCTCAAAGCCCACTGTCCCCTCTACAACTCCTAGGAGGTACCATTTTTCTCACTCTGGGTCCTGCCCCTGCCTAGCACTGTCCCAGCTCTACACAGAGTGTAGTAATCTACACAGATTAGGGAAGCTCTACACAGAGTGACCTGGAACCAGGCACAGGGAAATTTGATGTAGTTCAATCAGTGTTTCTAACTGTAAGCAATAAGGTCTTAATAAAGTATTCTGGGGTGCAGGTGGTTCCTGCAATTGGCTATGATTGTCCTGTGTCTGCTGCGTAGATTCTCTGTAACATAATTTTGTTGTCCTAGTGCCCTTAATCCTCGAGTAACTGATAGACTAGGAGAAAAGACTTCTATCTCTGGCTAGGAGCATTATTTCCTTTGAGGGCTCCATGGAGTGGAGACTGTTCTGTCACAACTTTTCAAATTTCTCTAAAGCACAAACCTGGGCCCTGGAGAATTTGGAGGGACTCTTGGGAATAGAAGGTCCTGGCTGGACCTGGCAGGACAAACCAAGTTTTAGGCTAGAGAACTCATGGATTCAATATGGTTTTGATTCTTACTTCCTCTGGTTCCCTCACTGATACTGCTTCCTGCCATCTCTTCTCATGGCCAGAGGAACATCAGGCCCTGCTCCCATGGGAGCATACCTAGTAAGCTTACGCACATACACACGCACACACACACACTGCAGACCTACTGAAGAATCTGGGAGAGTAGGGTTTGGGAATCTTTTTTCTTTAATAAGCTAAGTGATTCTGCTGCACACTTCAGTTTGTGAACCACCACATGTGCAGTGTAGAACTATAGTTCTAACAGGCTTGAATTTGAATTCTGGCTCTGTGACTTAGCGGACTTGTCCTTGGGCAGTTACTTAACCTCTCCTAGCTTTAGTTGCCTTACCTCTGAAATGGGGGTCAAGTGGCACCTACTACATAGGGTAGTGAAAAAGGCTAAAATGAAGAGGTGGATATTAGGTACCTAGCAGGGACTGACACAACGAGACCTGGTTAGTGGTATCGTTCATTATCCATAGTGAAGGTTAGCGTAGTTATCCCAGCTCCCTCTCCCTTCTGGGACAGTGAAGAATGAAGAGAGAAGAAGCTGCCCCTGAAAGACTACTGATCACCAGACTTCTTCCCAGGGCAGCCATCCAGCACGACTGGCCCCAGCCTAGCCTATATCCTGCTGAAGCTGCTGGTTCTGGGCTTGAAGCTCCTGGTTCTGTGTGGCCAGTTGGAGCATGTCTTGCAGGATACCAGCCAGCAGGCTGCGGTGGTGATGCTCTGTGGTCATGGTCTGCTCCTCCCACAGCTCTCGCCAGGCTCGAAATACCTGTGCCCAGATTCAGAGATGCTTGTCAGTCAGCCTTGGAACCATTTCAAGGCCTGCCTTCTGTCCCCACTGACCTGCAGTGTATGGCACGTCCGAGCCCGGGCAGCCTGCACGTGCACGTCATAGAGGGCCATGAGGTCCTGCTCTGCAGTGTCCCGCTCTGCCTGAAGGGCCTCCAGCTGGAGTCTCCATAGTGTCTGCTCCCGGTGCCATCTCTGCCTCTCGAAGGCCTTCAGTGATAATACATATTCTTTGTTCAGTGCCACCTGTGTGCCAGGCTTTGTTCCTAAACACTTCATGTGTGTTCATTCATTTTAGCCAATGAAACCCAGGGGAGGAAAGTAGTTGCCATTTTAGTTTTCCAAATCTGGTAGTTAGATTTGGAAACTGTGAATCAGAGAAGTGACCTAACCTGCCCAAATTTGCATGGCTAGTGAGGGACAGAACTGAGATGACACATGCCCTTCAGTGGTTCACTATCATTCTTAGGGTAAAGTCCAAATTCAGAGGCATGGCACACACTGGTCTCTTTAGCCTCATCTCTGACCATGTACCTGCTGGGGCCCCCCAGATGGACAATTTGCAGTACCCAGACTGTACTTTGCCATTGCTTCCCTCTGGACCTTTGCTCATAAACCATAGTCCTCAGAACGTATCCTCCCATCCCCTCACGCTCACAAGTTTTGTTTCCTAATTTGGGCAAACAAGTATATTTATTCAGTGCCTCTATGTGATGCGTATGAACTTCCCACATGGAGTTCAGTCTAGTGAATTCCTCTGGCTGATTTGTTTTTCAAGTCTCAGCCTAGATGCCATCTTTGCTCCTCTCCTGCCTGAGTCAGGCACTCTTCTTTGTCCCCACAAGCCCCTAGCTCCCTGCATCACTGCACTTAGCCCTGAAAACTGCTACATCTGTCCCCCATAAAGCTATAAGGACCATGAGAGAGGGTATGGCCCAGTCTGTTGTGACTGAGGCTGGATTCCAGCCCCCAACACAATGCCTGAACCAATTAGAAGAAGCCTCAAGTCCCCTACTTGACCCTCCTCACCTCCTTTCCGGCCACCAGGCCTTTGACTTGGTCACCTTCCACCTCTTCCTCCTCCTGTTCCAAACGCTTCAGTTCCTCTTGGATCCATATCTGGTGCTGTTCTTGAAGTCTCTTCCTCTGTGCCTGGGCCAAGAAGAACTGCAGGGCCACATCTGGGGCGTGCCAGGCCTACATTGCATTAGTCTAGGCTCAGCCAGAAGTCTGTGTGTGCCACAGCCTCGGGATACGGTGCCCAACTTTCCAACAGAACCCCACCACCAGGGCTGTTCCTACAACTACGTCTGGGACCTAACTGTCCTGTAAGAGCCTATAGCCTGGACAGAGACTTGGGGCCATGGGAGAAAGGTATTGGCTCTGCCTATAGGTGCCATGGAGGCCTTAAGGATCCTATACTCCTAATGTGACCCAGTAGGAAAACAGCCTTCCCATGCCCCTCTCTTAGGAATCATAGCCTGTCAGGTCCTCTCTTTGTCAGAAGCTCCATATTTGTCCCTGATGTTGGGGCACAGAAGTGGTAGACATGTTAGCTGTGCTCTGCAACTCTTCAGGCCCCCAAGAGCTTCCAGCTATTCTGGGGTACATGAGGTATTACCTGTTCCTCAGAGTCCCTAGGAGGATGCTTTTGGTGGAGCCCAGGTCCTAGAGATGCTGTTACTCCTACTACTGGAGGAAAATGCAATTAAGCCCAACAAAGGTGGAGGGCACCCAGCTCCACCCCAAGCTCCAAACCCACCTTTGGGCTCTCCCTGGAAGCCTGGGCTGTGGCTTGCTGTTGAATCTATCACCTGCTGAGAATATATTAAGAATGGGAATTCCATCCCCTTCCTCCTAGGATAGCACGTGTTAAGCTCAGGACTTTGAAATCAGACAGATCAGAGTCTCAGGCCCTCCTTTCCTCAGCTGTATAACCTCAGGCAGGTGTCTAATCTTTTGAATCCATTTCCTCACCTGTAAAATGGAGCTAATAAAAGTTATAGAGGTGCCTGGGTGGCTCAGTTGGTTGAGCATCCAACTTCATTTCAGGTCATGATCTCACGGTTTGTGAGTTCAAACCTTGCATCGGCTATCAGCACAGAGCCTGCTTCAGATCCTCTTTCCCCCTCTTTCTCTGTCCCTCCCCTGCTTGCTCTCTCTCTCTCTCTCTCTCTCTTTCTCAAAACAAATAAAATAAACAAAAAAACATTTTTAAAAAGTTGTAGAGAGGGGCGCCTGGGTGGCTCAGTCAGTTAAGCGGCCGACTTCGGCTCAGGTCATGATCTCACGGTCCGTGAGTTCAAGCCCCGCGTCGGGCTCTGTGCTGACAGCTCAGAGCCTGGAGCTTGTTTCAAATTCTGTGTCTCCCTCTCTCTGACCCTCCCCCGTTGATGCTCTGTCTCTCTGTCTCAAAAACAAATAAACGTTAAAAAAAAAAAAAAAAAAAAGGTGTAGAGGGGCACCTGGGTGGCTCAGTCAGTTAAGCGTCTGACTTTGGCTCAGGTCATGATCTCATGGTTCTTGGGTTCGAGCCCTGCGTTGCGTTCTGTGCTAACAGCTCAGAGCTTGGAGCCTGCTTCAGAATTTGTGTCTCCCTCTCTTTCTGCCCCTTCCCTCCCCTTCTCAAAAATAAATAAAACCTTTTTAAAAAAAAGTTGTAGAGAGCATGAAATAAGACACCCAAAGCGCTAAGCAGTAGCAGATGCTGCTCAATAAATGGGAGCTTACATGCCTAAGTCCCGAAGCTCAGGGCTGTAAAAACAAGTTGTAAGTATGAAAAGGGTAGGACCAGGAGAAGGTGGACAGAAGCAGCATTCCAGCCACCCTTTGGCAAATCCTGGAAGACAGCACCCCCTTCTGCACAGGAGAGGCCATGCATTCTAAACGGATGCAAAAGCACCGTCTTGAACCTAAGGACTTGGGTGTTTGTACCTCTGCTGTCTTTGATTATCTCAGCGACCCTGAGACACTCAGATCCCTTCTCTGAGCCTCAGTTTGCTGACCTGAAAAATGTGAGCAATACTGTTTTCCCTGCTTAAAGTAATTTTATGGCTTCTCCTTGACCTTCAAGACAAAGTCCAAACATCTCAATAAATTTGCAAAACCCTTTATGACCGGGCCCCTACTTATCTCTTCAATCATTCTCTCTTGACTCTTCCTCAAAATATCCTACAGCAAAATGACCTGCTTGCAGTCCCCCAAAGAGATCAAGCCCCTGCTTACTTCCAAGACTTGACCTGTTAGTTTCTGTGCCTGGAATGTTTGTTCTTCACTCATCTTTGCTGGCTACCTCCTTCAGAAATCAACATCCCCTGTGAAGTGTTTAGATGCCCCACTGAACCCTGTGTTGATAAGGCCTTCAAAGCACTGATCATGGTGTTATAATTGCTTCTCTCCAGAAGATTGCAAATTCCATGAGGACAGGGGTTTCCCAGGGCCTACGTGGCACTATGCCTGACACACTGAGAAGTCACTAAAATGTTTGGAAATCAATAAATTAGTGAACAAAGAAAGGGACTCCTCATAGTGCTCTGTAAATAGGAGAGAAGGCAGACATCAATGGGGCTCCTAAGAGGTTGAGCCAGAAAACATACCTGTAGTTCTGGGAGCCCCACAGCCTCAGCTTTGACCCCTTTGAGCATCTGGCTTCCTGGGCACTGGCTCCAGGCTTTTACCACCTATGGAGAGAGGGTTTAAGGTAGGCTCCAACCGCTACTCTCTTCGGCACCTCCAGGCCTCACCTTGCTTACCCGCAACTCTCGCAGTGCCCTGCCCAGCTGGCTGAGCCCACTTTCTGTGAGGGTGTCCCCAAGGAGGCCTGAACGCAGGCTCTTCAGGTTTGCCCGGCGGGCACGTGCCTCTTCTACTGCATCCCACTGGGTGGGCCTCACCTGTTTCACCTGCATCCTCCTTCCCGAGGCCCCCAACAGAGCAGCTCTGAGTAAGCTCAGGGAGCCACCTAATAAGGGGAGACTCGGAGTGAATCACTCCTTCTGGACTCCAAAGCACACTGCCTGTAATACTTGTAATTTTTATTAATACTACTTACAAAAAATAGCTAACACCTATCAGGCTTTTACATGGGCTTGGCACTATGCTAAGAGTTTTTGTGGATCACCTCTTTTTATCCACACAACACTCCAATGAAGCAGCAACTCTAATTTTTTCTGCCTACCCCCACATTTTCCAGATGAACCAAATGAAGCTTAGAGAGGTCAAGCAACTCCCTGGTGAGTGGCAGAGCTAAAACTTAAGCCCAATTCTGTCTGACATTAAAGCCTGTGCCTTTAATCAGGATACCAAACTGCCTATGGATAAACATACTTTTGTCCTTCACTGCTTTATCCTTAAGGGCATGAACTGGCCTAATTTTTCTTCCTTACTCCACAGGGCCTGGCACAGTGTGTGGTCTGGGACTATGTTAGCCAAATTAATGTGTGCTTACTAATTTTGGATACAGAGAGCCAGACTTTTTCTTTCTTTTCACTTTTGTAGAAAATTTCAAACATGTACAAAGTATAGGAAATTCAATCTACTTATCACCCAGCTTCAGTAATTGTCAACTCACAGCCATTCTTGTTTGATCTATACCCTCCACTTGACCTCCCCTAAGTCTCTGACATCATATCATTTCAGAGAGGCCTGATTTTTAATGAGTGTATGAAAATAGACAAGTTCTCTCCCTTCTCTGATCCTCCCTTTCCTCATTTATAAATTAGGCCTCCCTCCCTAAGTTAGATGTGTCTCATGGGGTTGTGGTAAGAATAAAATGTATTAGTGTGAAAATTCTTGGTTAACTGTTGAAAGCCTCTGAAGGGCGAGGGGTTGCTTTTACTATCAGCCCTGCCTTTCCAGACTTTGGCAACCTAGCCATACTGGGACCTTTCTGAATCTTGACCCTCCCAGAGGTGAGGCTATCTCTGGACTGGGGTTGGGGCTGCAGCTGTTTTGGTGAGAGGGGTGGTCAGGCATAAGTTAGATGTCAGAGCTTCCCAAAGAACCCCACACCCTTCCCCAGGCCACCTTGAGGGTCCAGGCGAAGAAGAAGACCAGTGTAGTTGTTTCCTTCCAGGAGCCATGACACGATCCAGGGCAGAGAGCCCTCTACCTCCTCACCAATAACCTTACCAGCCAACACCTGCAGCAGGGGGCAATCTCTGCCAGAAGGAGAGAGGAAGAAAAGAGGTGTCCACTGGTGAATGGGGAAAGAAATTGACCCAAATTACATCTGATGGAAAGGCTGACTATTTCCAGAACTTTGGTGCACCACCAGGCAGATTTGCAACCTTGCATAGACCCTTTTTAAAATTTTATTATTTAATTACACAAATAATATATTCTCATAGTGCAAAATTTAATTTGTCTATCTGATAAGGGACTTGTATCCAGAACATACACTTATGTATGTATGTATGTATTTATGCTATTTTTATTTGTTTATTTTTATTTTTTAGAGAGAGAGAGAGGGCATGAGATTGAGGGGCAGAGAGAGGGAGAGAGAGAGAGAATCCCATGCAGGCTCTGCACTGTGCAGAGCCTGAAGCAGGGCTTGAGCTCACCTGGTAAGGGACTCAAACTCATGAACTGTGAGAACCAACTGAGCCACCCGGGCGCCCCTATCCAGAATATTTAAAGAGCTCTTACATCTCAGTGATAGAAGACTAATCACCCAATTTATTTTTTATTTATTTATTTTTTTAAGTAGGCAACACATCCAATGTGGGGCTTGAACTCACGATCCTGAGATCAAGAGTCATATGCCCTGGGGTACCAGGGTGGCTCAGTTGGTTAAGCATCCGACTTCAGCTCAAGTCATGATCTCATGGTTTGTGAGTTTGAGCCCCGCGTCAGGGTTTGTGCTGACAGCTCAGAGCCTGGAGCCTGCTTCAGATTCTGTGTCTCCCTCTCCTCCTCCTGCTCTGTCTCTCAAAAATAAATAAATGTTAAAAAAAATTTTTTTCTTTAAGAGTCACATGCCCTGCCAACTGAGCCAGCCACGTGCCCCTAATCACCCAATTTAAAATGGCAAAGCAAAGTGACATCCACAAAAATGGCAGAGTATGGAAGTCTGGGGATCTGTCCTTTTTCAGCAACATGTGGAAAAAATGGTCAGGATCAACCTTACAGGAACTCTGGGGGACAGTGAAAGGTTTACTACAACCCAGTGAATGCTTACCCAGGAGAAAGCAACTTAAATATGTTGAGATCTTTGTGGTGTTTTAATTTAACCTAGCCCCAACCTCCTCCCCAGCACAGAGGTTGTCTTGAAGACAACAGTCCATGTTTCTGGTGGTGGGGTGCTTGGCTCTGGAGGGAGCAGAGCAGATTTTGTTCCCAAGGAACTGTGTTTGTTGTTTTCACTGTCTAGGGTTTCCCCCAGAGGACTGACAAAAAGGGCTTCCTTTTGTTTCCCTTACCTTGGAACTCTCTCAGGGCAGAGCAGCTATCCTAGATGATAGTCCCTCAAAACATTGAAAAGATGAAAGAACAAGCAAAAATAACAGTTGGGGCAAACAACAGATGCATGGAAAGACTGGGAAGAAAAGTTGGGGAGTCAGATTGCATTGCGGGGGGGTGGGGGGAGGGGGGATAAGGAAAATTCCCCCATGCACCAAGGAATCTAGAAAGCCACACACATGCCCAGAGCAGGATGCAGGCTTAGAAAAGACCTGAGAAGATGGCAAGTTTTCATCTCTGTTTTTTTAAGCTCATTGTAAGCAGAAAGTAAGGCTAAGGCAGAGATGTAAGTGGAATGGTGAGAAGCATAGAAGGACTGACCCAACACAGAGCGAATCTATGGAAAGCTGGAGATTTTTTTAATTTTTTTTTTCTTTCTGTTTTTATTCCTTTAATAAAAAATGTTTTTGTCCCAGTAGAGTAAGGAATTCTATGTGAGGTCACTAGCTAACCACTGAGATGACAGAATGGAGACTTCAGTGGCAACAAAGAATCCAGCCTTTGCAAAAATTGTTTGGAAAGTAACTAAGCAAACAGTTGCAGCCCACAGCAAGCAACAATGCAAACCCTAGAGGGGATGGGGAATCTCTTTTTCAGAGTTCCCCCATTATCATATCCAAAATGTCAGAGCCTAAGGAAAAGAAATGGAGATGTAAGAGACCAACATAATGAAGAATATAATCTTTACAAAAATAAAAATTCTCAAATTGGGCAGTTTCCAACCAAAAAAATATCTGGCATGCAAATAAAGATGCATGGCCCACCCACAGGGGAAAAAAAAATTAATAGAAACTGTCCTTGAGGAAGCACAGACATTGGATTCCCTAAAGACTTTAATCCAACTATCTTAAATATGCTCAGAAAAGTAAAGGAAATCAAGAAAATGATGTCTCAATGAATAAAAAATACGAATAGAAGCACAGAAATTATAAAAAGGAACCAAAAAGAGGGGTGTCTGGCTGGCTTAGTAAGTGGAGCATGCGACTCTTGATCTTGGGGTTGTGAGTTTGTGCCCCACACTGGGTGTAGAGCTTACTTTAAAATAAAAATAAAATAAAATAAAATAAAATAAAATAAATTAAAATAAAATAAAATAAAATAAAATAAAATAAAATAAAATAATAAAATAAAATAAAATAAAATAAAATAAAATAAAATAAAATAAAATAAAAAAAACAGGAACCAAGTAGAAATTCTGGAGCTGAAAAGTATAGTAACTGAAATCATAAATTCCCTAGAGAACAGATTTGAGTGGGCACAAGAAAGAATCTCAGCAAAGTTGAAAATAGGTCAAAAAAATTATGCAAAAAGAAAAAAGAATGAAGGAAAATGAGCCCAAGGGGCCAGTGGATACATGAAGTGTATAAATACATGCAGAATGGGACTGTCAGAGGGAGAAGACAGGGAAAAGGGGGCAGAAGGAATATTTGAAGAAATAGTGCTCAAAAATTCCCCAAATTTATGAAAGACATGAATCTATACATCCAAGAAGCTCAACAAATTTCAAGAAGGATAAACTCAAAGAGATTCATGCCAGGACACATTATAATCAAACCACCAAAAGCCAAAGAGAGAATCTTGAAAACAGAATAAGAGAAGCAACTTGTGATGGTACGAGTGATCCTCCATAAGAATGAAAACCAGGGGCGCCTGGGTGGCGCAGTCGGTTAAGCGTCCAACTTCAGCCAGGTCACGATCTCGCGGTCCGTGGGTTCGAGCCCCGCGTCGGGCTCTGGGCTGATGGCTCAGAGCCTGGAGCCTGTTTCCGATTCTGTGTCTCCCTCTCTCTCTGCCCCTCCCCCGTTCATGCTCTGTCTCTCTCTGTCCCAAAAATAAATAAAAAACGTTGAAAAAAAAATTAAAAAAAAAAAAAAAAAGAATGAAAACCAGTTTCTCATCAGGAATTGTGGAAGCCATTAGTGCCTGGCTGACTCAGTCAGTACAGCATGTAACTCTTGATCTCCAGGTTGTGAGTTCCAGCCCCATGTTGTATGTAGAGATTACTTAAAAATAAAATCTTAAAAAAAAAAAAAAAAAAGGAAGAAAGAAATTATGGAGACCAGAATGCAGTGAGATGACATATTTAAAGTGCTGAAAGGGGTGTCTGGGTGGCTCAGTCGGCTGAGCATCCAACTCTTGCTTTCAGCTCAGGTCATGATTGCAGGGTCGTGGGATGGAGCCCCACATCAGTGTGGAGGCTGCTTGGGATTCTCCTTCCCTCTCTCCCCACCTCCATCTCTGTCTCTGTCACTCTGCCCCTCTCCCCTGCTTGCTCTCTTTCTCTCTCTAAAAATAATGCTGGGAAAATAAAGTGTGTCAACTAAGAATTCCATATCTGGCAAAACTATCCTTCAGGAACGTGTGAGAAATTAAGGTATTCCCAGATTAGTAAAAGCTGAGGGAGTTCATTGCTGGTAGACCTGCCTTATAAGAAATGCTAAAGGATGGGGCACCTGGGTGGCTCAGCTGGTTGAGCGTCCGACTTCAGCAAAGGTCATGATCTCATGGTCTGTGAGTTTGAGCCCCACGTCGGGCTCCGTGCTGACAGCACAGGCCTGGAGCCTGCTTCAGATTCTGTGTCTCCCTATCTCTCTCTGCCCCTCCCCAGCTCATGCTCTGTCTCTCTCTCTCTCTGTCAAAAATAAACATTAAAAAAAAATTAAAAAAAAAAAAAAGAAATGTTAAAGGAGGGAGTCCTTCACCATGTCAGAGGTGAGGAAATGAGACTCTGAGGCTGCCCTGGGTCTCTGCATCCATACTTCAGCCATACCCCCACCCTGTTCCCTAAAGCAGTCAGAAGATTCCATCAGACTTACAGGTCTCTGGGGAGCTGCAGGATCCTCAAGGCCCCTCGCCACATACCCCGGGTCCCAGGCCCCTCGGGAGGGTCAGGCCCTAGGCAGGACATGGTGACAGTGAGCAGAGAGCAGGCCCTGTGGAGGACAGGGTAGGATGAGATCAAATGCCTAAGGGATAGGGGTTGGGGGTGACAGGTGCCCGCCTGTCCTCACCTGCCTTCATCCCCTGCAGCTTGTAAGTACAGGTCTGAGGCAGCTCTTGAGTCGGACACCTCCACCTCACTGGCATTTTCTACCACCCTGGAGGATGGGGAGACAAGCTCAACTCCTAAGCACCTCCTAAGAGGTTCTGGGGTTCTGTCCAGCCCCCCAGAACCTCTGCATGGGGAGTCCATTGGGGTCCCAAGAGCCTGTAAGAACCATCCCCAAGGTTCCAAGCTCAGTATATCCCCTGAAAGCCTCTCATCTTCATCATCTTTTTTCTCCTGTCAGCTGCCCAGTTCTGCTCAACGAGATGCTCACATCACCCAGATGGTAATGACTGAGTGGAAGAGGTGTAGATGGATAGGGTAAGAAGAGTGAGAGGGCTGGGGATACGAGCTGCAGGGAAGATGATGAGCGGGTGTGATGAGCACAACCCCAAGTGCAGAGCTTCCCTTCTGCATGGCAGTGGGGAGAAACTTCCCACGGCTGGGTTTGGGGGTTTCAGCCCTGCCTTAAGACAAGCACCCTCAGATCCCATTGGCCCCTGGAGACTTACAAGCCCAAAGGGGACACGTCTAACACCGATAGGTTCTCTCTCCCTGGAGAGAGCAGGTCCTGAGTCCTTCCACTGGGGCTGAGCTGCAATCACACAAGCACAACACCAGTTACAAACAGCCTTTCCCAGACCTCGTCTCACAAGATCCTCCCGCTGGGGCTCCTTGAGTCAACGAGGGCACCAACATTCAGCCATTTCAGGCAGGAAATAGGAGACCTCAGAGAGGCAAGCCCACACTGGTCAGTGCAGATGAGGCTAGACTCAGTCTCTTCTGGCTGCCTGCGAGCCTCAGGCCCTTTCCACAGCACCACCATTGGTTCCCAGGGCTCCCCTCCATGCAGGGTCTCACCTGCACCAGGCTAAGGGTGCTAACCCCAGGAACAGCGCCCCTGTGGGGCAGAGTTTCCTCAAACAGCATCTGCAACAGCTAAAGTGGAGAAAGGGGTTCAGTAGGGACGGAGAAAGGATAAATCTGTCCTTCAACAGTTTCGTGACGGTGAAGTCTATGCCCGGTTCTATGCTACGTGCTTCGGACACAGGGACACAGTGTCCAAGACAGAAACAGCCCCAGCCCTCACGGTTCACAGCGAGCCAGTCAAATGAGTAGACATTTTCAATGAGACCTGCTGTTTCCTAAAACAGGGGCCTGCCTATGATGAAGTTCTGAGGCAGCTATTTTGACTTGGGGGCATTTTGACGAAGCCCTGAAAACAAAACTTTCAAGTTTATTATCGGTATTATGAAAAACTGTGAATATTAGACCTTGCTGGATATTTCATGTTTGCACACCACCCCATCTTGACCCTTACCCTATGGGCCCAATCCGCTAGGGAGGGGAAGGGAAGTTTCTCAAAGGTCTCCTGGAGGAAACAACACCTGAGCCTCATGAGACCTATGCTTGGTAGCTCCTCCAGGACTCACCTGAGGTACAAGCCGAGGTGTCTCTGTTTCCCGACCCCGAAGCAGTAGGGACACACTGTACCCTCGGGCCACCAAGCCTAGTGTGGACTGGACTCGTGCTAGCAGCTCCTGCTCAGCCTCCTGCAGGGGACACAGGCATATCCCCCAGTCACAGGTGCCCTGACCCAGCCTGCCTGAGCAATGGGCTTGGGAAACCCTTAGCACTCCAGGATCCAGACGCCTGAGGATTCCCATCCTCCTCCCGTTTCCCTACAACACCCCCTACCTGAGCAGCATCAGAGCCCAGGACTCTGTCAAAGGTGATGCATTGTTCCTGCAGGGGAAGACTGGGCTCAGCATTGTCACTCCCATCTTCCAGGGCCTCACCCGCACCCCGTCCCATTTCTACCTGAGTGTCTAGAGTCTCCGGCTGAAGCAGGCAGATGCTCTGGGGCCCCTCCAGAAGCAGTGTGGGGCAACATGTGTCCTCAGGGCCTGAGAAGGATGGACTGTATATTAACTCCCGTGCCTAAGTCCTGCCCTCAACTTTGGCCTCAGTTTCCTAACCCAGAGTACTGAGCACAGGATCAGACCCCCTGAGAGGCGGAGTGTCCTCAAAAAGCATCTGCAGCAGCTAAGGCTGTAAAATGGCCTTGGCTTCCCCTCTCCCAGGAGGGTCCCCCAGGCTGCGTTACTTCCAAGAGTGAATGTGTAAGGCCTTCTTCTCACCTGATTCTCTTCCACTCTCAACTTCTACCACCACAGTCAGCCTGGCCTGGGGGTTGTCCATGAGGGCTGGGGGCACTGAGCTGCCCTGGCCCAAACCAGCCTCTGCGCTTGCTACCTCTCCACACTCCATGGCTTCTATGCCTCTCAGATTCCCCTCAATAATTCATCTCCCTGATCTGCAGGCTCTGGGTAGGGCCTCTAAATAACAACTCATCAAAGGAGGTGATAGTCCCCTCTTTTCTGAGTGAATCAGAATGTTGCATGGGATTCTTCTTTTTTTTTTTCCCCTCTTTTGAAAAGGATCAAACACATAAACCTGCAGAGAGAAAGTATGATGAGCCTCCAAGCACCCAGCTTCGGCAATTACCAACTTATGACCAGTCTTATTTCTTCCTTTCCCCTTCCCATCCCCTATGGATTCTTTTGAAGCAAATCCTAGACACCGTCTATTTCATCTATAGCTTTTTCAGCATATATTTATGAGATAACTACCTTTTTTTAAATGACAGCTTTGTTAAGATATAGTTCATATACCATACAATTCACCCATTTAAAGTGTTTATTTCAAACATACCTTAGTATGTTTGCAGATAATGTGTAACTATCACCACACCCCATTTTAATGTTTATTTATTTCTGAGAGAGGGAGACAGAGTGTGAGCAGGGGAGGGACAGAGAGAGAGGGAGACACAAAATCTGAAGGAGGTTCCAGGCTCTGAGCTGTCAGCACAGAGCCCGACATGGGCTCAAACTCACCAACTGTGAAATCATGACCTGAGCCAAAATCGGATTCGTGGGTTTGAGTTCCGCGGTGGGCTCTGTGCCCACAGTGAGGAGCCTGCTTGGGATCCTCTCTCTCCCTCTCTCTTTGTCCCCCCCACCCCCGCTCGCACATGCACTCATGCTTTCTCTCTCTCTCTCAAAATAAACATTAAAAAAATAAAATCTTAAAAAATGTTAAAATAAAAAAATGGAATCACACTGTGTGTGTTCTTTTAGTGACTGACTTCTTTCACTTAGTGTAATGTTTTCAAGGTTCATCCATGCTGTAGCATGCATCGTTACTAACCTTCCTATGACTGAATGATGTTCCACACAGAGATGAAATGACTTCTGTCAGCAAATATGCAGAGTTTGCCCAAACTTCACAACTAAGAGCACAATTTCTATAAGATTGCCTTTACTACAGACACTAGTCATAAGCTTGGGGTCCCCAGTCCTTCTTCCCTCTGACAAGTTAGCTACATTTTCAGGTGTTCCCACTCTTCCTGCAGGTTCCATTCTTTGCTGGAATGACTTATAGAACTAAGGAAGGCATTATCCTTATTGTATCTGCAACAAATTTTCTGACACCAGCTGGGGTCCTATATTTCAATCCAATTTTGACACTAACTACCTGGAATTAGCAGCAGCTCCCACAAGTTAAAATACAAGGTCCTCATCAAGAACCGTAAGATCATGCCCTGAGCTGAAATCAAGCATTGGACACTTAACTGACTGAGCCACCTAGGTGCCCCAGATTTGGGGTTCTGATGACTGACCACCCTTCAGGCTCAGTAATTCACTAGAATGCTCACAGAACTCAACAAAGTGCTCTACTTATGATTACCTTTTTATTATAAAAGATACACATGAACAATCAGATGAAGAGGTACATAGGGCAAGGTCTGGAAGAGTTCTGAGCAAAGGAGCTCCTGTCCCTGTGGAGTCAGGGTGTGCCACCCTCCCAGCACATCAGTGTGTTCACCAACCAGGAAGCTCCCTGAGCCTCACTGTTCAGAGGGTTTGTTTTGTTTTGGTTTGGTTTGGTTTGGGTTTTTTAATTGAGATTTCATTGTGTAGGCATGTTTGATTAAATCATAGGCTATATGACTGAACTCAACTCCAGCCAATTACATGGCTGAATTTTCTGGTGCGCAGTTTCCTCCACCCTGAAGCTATCTAGGAATCCAGCCAGAAGTCACCTCATTAGCATGACAGAGAGATTCTTATCCTTCAAAAAATTCCAAAGGTTTTTGGAGCTCTTCTCCTGCAACTGGAGACAAAGACCCACTATACTCCTGAGGTGCCTGGGTGGCTCAGCTGGTTAAGGTCCATCTTCAGCTCAGGTCATGATCTCATGGTTTCTGAGTTTGAGCCCCATAGCGGGCTCTGTGCTGACAGTGCAGAGGCTGGAGCCTTTGAGTTCTGTATCTTCCTCTCTTTCTGCCCCTCCCCTGCTCACGTTCTGTCTCTCTCTCTCAAAAATGAATAAACATTAAAAAAAAAAAAAAAAAAAAAAGGACTGGAAAATTTAAAAAAAAAAAAAAAAAGACTGGAAAAGACTGGATATATTCTTTATTATATGACCAGCCACTCAATGGTTTTTCACCAAGGATCCCTTCTAGCAAAGGATCACACCTGTTTGATTATTCACATTTAGTATAGCATTTATGGAACAGATAGAACAATAAAAACATGAATACAGTAGTCTCCCCATTCTTATTTATGGAGGATATAGTCCAAGACCCCCAGTAGATGCCTGAAACCATAAATAGTTCTGAACCCTATATATAGTGTTTTTTCCTACACGTAAATATGGTGAAGTTTAATGTATAAATTAGGCACAGTAAGAGATTAACGACTACTAATAACAAAATGGAACAGTTATAACAATATGCTGTAATAAAAATCATGTGGATGTGGCAATGAATTCTTAGATATGATACCAAAAGCAAGAAAAACAAAAGAAAAAAATGAATTTAATCAAAATTAAAAACTTTTCTGCATTGGGGCGCCTGGATGGCTCAGTCGGTAAAGCATCAGACTTCATCTCAGGTCATGATCTCGTGGTTCGTGAGTTCTAGCCCTGCATCAGGCTCGGGCCCTGTGCGGACAGCTCAGAGCCTGGAGCCTGCCTCAGATCCTGTCTCCCTCTCTCTCTGCCCCTCCCCTACTTGTGCTCTGTCTCTGTCTCTCTGTCAAAAATAAATAAAAACATTAAAAAATAAAAAAAAAAACTTTTCTGCATCAAAAAACCATTATCAAAAAGTTGAAAAGACAGCCTACAAAATAAGATAAAATATTTGCAAATTATATATTTGATAATGGTCTAGGATCCAGGATATATATACAGCTCCTATAACTCAGCAATAAAAAGGCAAACAATTCAAGTAAAAAATGGGGAAAGATTTAAATAGCCAGTTCTCCAAAGAAAATATACACATGCCCGAAAAGTACAAGAAAAGATGCTCAGCACGGTGGGTGCACCATATGACATTTGCACCAACAACATTTAAGCATTCTTATTTATCCACATTCTCACCAATCGTTGTATTTCTTTTTTCTTTTTATTAAAGCCATACTAGTGGGTGTGAAGTGGTACCTCATTATGGTTTTGATTTGCATCTCCTTAAAGACCAATGATTTTGAGAATCTTTTCACAGGCTTGTTTGGCCATTTGTATACTTCTTTAGAGAAATATCTATTTAAATTCTTTGCCCAGGTTTTAATTGTTGTTTGGTTTTTTGCAATTCATCATGAATAATGATGTTGAACATCTTTTCATGTATTTGTCAGGCATGTGCATATTTTCTTTGGAGAACTGGCTATTTAAGTCTTTCCCCATTTTTTACTTGAATTGTTTGCCTTTTTGTTGCTGAGTTATAGGAGCTGTATATATATCCTGGATCCTAGACCATTATCAAATATATAATTTGCAAATATTTTATCCTATTTTGTAGGCTGTCTTTTCAACTTTTTGATAATGTTTTTTTGATGCAGAAAAGTTTTTAATTTTGATTAAATTCAGTTAATTTATTATTTTCTTTTGTTGTTCTTGCTTTTGGTATCATATCTAAGAATTCATTGCCAGATCAGAGGTCACGAGGAATAATTTCTGTGCTTTCTTCTAAGAGCTTTATAGTTTTAGTTCTTACATTTGGGTAATTGATCCATTTTGAGTTAATTTTTGTATGCGGTATGAGTTAAGGATACAAATTCATTCATCTGTATCTGGACATCCAGGTGTCCCATTGTCATTTGTTTATTTTTTAAAAAAAAATTTTTTTTCAACGTTTATTTATTTTTGGGACAGAGAGAGACAGAGCATGAACGGGAGAGGGGCAGAGAGAGAGGGAGACACAGAATCAGAAACAGGCTCCAGGCTCTGAGCCATCAGCCCAGAGCCTGACGCGGGGCTCGAACTCCCGGACCGCGAGATCGTGACCTGGCTGAAGTCGGACGCTTAACCGACTGTGCCACCCAGGCGCCCCCCCATTGTCATTTGTTTAAAAGACTAGTCTTTCGGGGCACCTGGGTGGCTCAGTTGGTTGAGCATCCAACTTTGGCCTAGGTCATAATCTCGCTGGTCCTGAGTTCGAGCCCCACGTGGGGCTCTGTGCTGACAGCTCAGTGCCTGGAGCCTGTTTCAGATGGCTCAGTAGGTTGAGTGTCCAACTTTGGCTCGGTCATGATCTCGTGGTTCGTGGGTTCAAGCCCCATGTTGGGCTCTGTGCTGACAGCTCAGAGACTTGAGCCTGCTTCAGATTCTGTGTCTCCCTCTCTCTCTGCCTCTCCCCCACTTGCACTCTGTCTTTATCTCTCAAAAATAAATAAACATTAAAAAATAAAAAAAAAAAGACTAGTCTTTCTTCATTGAATGTTCTTGACATCCTTGTCAAAATCAGCTATCCATAGAAACATGGGTTTATTTCTGGACTCTCACTTCTCACCCATTGATCTCTGTGTTTGTTTTTATGCCAGTACCACAGTGTCTTCATTACTTTTGCTTCACAATGGGTTTTGAAATCAGGAAGTGTGAGCCCTCCAAATTTGTTCTTCTCTTACAAGATTGTTTTGTCTACATCATCTTTGGAAATTCCATATGAACTTTGGAATCACCTTGTCAATTTCTACAAAAATTCAGCTTGGATTCTTATAAGACTTTCATTGAATCTGTGGGTCAATTAAGGGAGAAGTGACATCTTAACAATATTAAGATTCATGAATAAGGTATCTTCTTTAATTTCTTTCAACAGTATTTTGTAGTTTTAGGAGTTATACGTTTGCTCTTCTTTTGTTATATTTACTCCTAAGTATTGTATTCTTTTTGATGCTATTGTAAATGAAATTTTTTAAAATTTCATTTTCAGGATGTTCATTGCAAGTGTATAGATATACAACTGATTTTTTTATTTTCTTAATATTTATTTTTGAGAGAGAGAGAGAGAGCACGAGCAGGGGAGGAGCAAAGAGAGAAGGAGACACAGAATAGGAAGCAGTCCCCAGATTCTGAGCTGTCAGCACAGACCCCAATGCGGGGCTTGAACTCACCAGCCGTGAAATCATGACCTGAACTGAAGTCAAATGCTTAATGACTGAGCCACCCAGTTGCCCCTACAATAGATTTTTACATATTGATCTTGTATCTTACAACTTCACTGAATTTGATTAGTTCTATTATATTTTAGTGAATCCACAGGATTTTTTAATATACATGATCATAAAATATATGAATTTTTTTTAAGTTTATTTATTTATTTATTTTGAGAGAGAGAGAGAGAGAGCACACACGAACGGGAGGAGGGGTAGAGAGAGAGGAGAGAGAGAATCCAAGCGGGTTCCACGCTGTCAGCACAGGATCTGATGTGGGGCTTGATCTCACCAGTGTGATATGACCTGAGCCGAAATCAAGAGTCAGGCGGTCAGCCAACTGAGCTACCCAGGGGATCCAAGTCAAGCACTCTTTCTTTTTTCTTTTTTTTAATGTTTATTTATTTTTGAGAGAGAGAGAGAGCCCAAGTGTGGGAGGGGCAGAGAGAGAGGGAGACACAGAAACTGAAGCAGGCTCCAGTCTCTGAGCTGTCAGCACAGAGCCCAACATGGGGCTTGAACTAACAAATCACGAGATCATGACCGAGCCAAAGTTGGACACTCAACCTGCTGAGCCAACCAGGTGTCCCTCAAGCACTCTTTCTTAAACATAACTACAATATCATACTTATCATACACAATACCATTCCTAAAAAAACACTAGAGATTTTTTATATCCTCAAAGATCCAGGTCAGCATTCCAATTTCTTCCAGTGTAGGTAAATCAATGTGGCTCACAAAGAGTCACTTCTGATTTGGAGAATAAGGCGTTTCTCGGGTGTTAGAGAAAACAATACTCCAGGGAAAAGAGTGGAAACTCTTGACTCAGGGTATGAGGAAAAGAATTGATGTCTGTTTGTTTCCAGATAAGGGCACAGGAACAAAAGAGGAAGCTACAGAGAGACTGATTTTGGCTCAGAAATGGAAGTCCTATGACCTCAGTCCTACTCTTGCAGCAAAAATTCACCACACCACACCGGATATCCAACCTCATCGTGTATGTAGAAGTGGATCCCTTGCTTGTTATAATCCATCTCTTACTCCTTGTTACTTCCTTCTCTGTCTAGGGCGCATTTTTCAGCCACACCCTCATCAATGCAACTTGCTCAATCCTTGGGTCTCACTTGGGCTGCCCTGCGAAAGCACTTCAAATTTTTCTCTGCCAGTTTTTAAGTTGTTGTTTATTTATTTTCAGAAGAAACTGTTTCATGTACAGCTGTAGATTCAGCGTATCAGTGGGAGAAGATGAATTCAGGATCTACCCACCTCACCATTTTGAACAAGAACTTCTACCCACCCCCAATTTTGAATAACTAAATCCTACTCCTAGGCTGCTGTACACTATCAGATCAAAAAATACCACGTGCCTTGTGACTGGAACTCTGACACATATTTTCCGGTCTCCAACCTCAGTTAGGCAAAAGTTTTTTTTCAACGTTTATTTATTTTTGGGACAGAGAGAGACAGAGCATGAACGGGGGAGGGGCAGAGAGAGAGGGAGACACAGAATCGGAAACAGGCTCCAGGCTCTGAGCCATCAGCCCAGAGCCTGACGCGGGGCTCGAACTCATGGACCGCGAGATCGTGACCTGGCTGAAGTCGGACGCTTAACCGACTGCGCCACCCAGGCGCCCCTAGGCAAAAGTTTTTATTTGACCTTATTGAAGAAAAACGCTGATCAGTTTTTTTTTCTCACTTAGCTCATGGAAACATTAAAGCCCTCAGCTCACTCTTCCTGTTCATTTAATCAACTTTTTAGTGAAGATTAATGGAGTGTCTATGTGCCAGTCACTGTTTTTAGGGACTAGAGTTTCAGAAATAAACAAGACTGACACAATTGCTTCTCTCATGGAGTTTCCAACATACTACTACTCAACAAACAAACAAGATATGAATAAAGATGATTTCCAGTTGAGGTTAAAGCTGTGAAGAAAATAACACAGGATGTTGTGATCAGGATGATGAGGCAGGAGGGGCTCCTTCAATCCTGAACTATGAGGTGTCTGCCATAGGAAGATCTGTATTACAGCTTCAATTTTATAGAAGTTCCACAGTCTCCTGTTACCGCCAGAGCATCTTTGTCTAGATACTCTGCCTCCCAGCCTGGGACTAGAAGTTGACTGTTTGTGTACTTACCCTAAGGCCAACCCTTCTACTCGTGAAATAGGTACCAGTCCTTTTTTTACTTATTCAAGGACGTTCCTTCAGCAAGACTCCATTCTTTCTCCTGTATCATCAAGTTTTCCCTCTCTCCTGAATTATTCCCATCTGTATACAACCATGCTATTTCTCTTATCTTAAAAACCAATGAACATAACATCATACTCAATAGTGAGACTGAAAACTTACCCTCTAAGATCAGGATCAACACAAGGATGCCCACTTTTGTCACTTCTATTTAACATAGTGGAATCCTAGCTAAAGAAATTAGGAAAGGAAGAAGTGAAATCATCTCTGTTCACAGATGGCATGGTCTTATACATAGAAAATCATAAAGATTCCACACACACGGGGCACCTGGGTGGCTTAGTTGGTTAAGTGTCCAACTTTGGCTCGCGTCATGATCTCATATTCCATGAGTTTGAGCTCTGTGTTGGCCTCTGTGCTGACAGTTCAGAGCCTGAAGCCTGCTTTGGATTGTGTCTCCCTCTCTCTCTGCACCTCCCCTGCTCTCTCTCTCTCTCTCTCTCTCTCTTTCAAAAATAAATAAACATTAAAATTTTTGAAAAAACAAGGTTCCATACATACAAAAAATCTGTTAAAATAAACAAAGTCAGCAAAGTTTCAGGATACAAAATCAACATACAAAATCCAATGAGTTTCTATACACTACTAATGAACAATACGAACAGGAAATTAAGAAAACAATTCCATTTACAATAGCATCAGAAAGAATAAAATACTTAGGAATTAGCCAAAGAGATTAAAGACTTGTACAGTGAAAATTATAAAACATTGTTGAAAGAATTAAAGACACAAATGAATGGAAAATCATCCCATTTTGATGGATTAGAAGATTTTAAATTATTAAAGTATCAACACTCATCAAAGCAATCTACAGATTTAATGCAATTTCCATCAAAATTCAGGAGCATTTTATGCAGAAATTTAAAAATCCACCCTAAAATTCATATGGAATCTCCAGGGACCCCAAATAGCCAAAACAATCTTGAAAAAGAAGAAGAAAGGAGATGCCTGGGTGGCTTGGTCAGTTAAGCCTTCCACTCTTGATTTCAGCTCAGGTCATGATCTCACGGTTAATGGGTTCGAGCCCTGTATTGGGCTCTGGGCTGACAGTGTGGAGCCTGCTTGGGATTCTCTCTTTCTCCCTCTCTCTCTGCCCCTCCCCCCAATCAAACGCGTGCATACACATGCATGCACTCTCTCTCTTTCCCTAAATAAACAAATAAACTTAAAAAAAAAACAAAGGAGAACAAAGTTGGAGATCTCACATTGATTTCAAAACTTACTACAAACGTACAGTAATCACAACAGTGTAGTATTGACATAAACACGGATATATCGACCAATAGAATAGAGAGCCCAGAAATAAAAATCTCACGTTTATGGTCAAAGGATTTGGATGAGAGAGCCTAGACCATTCGATGGGGAAAGGACAGACTTTTAAATAATGCTACTGAGAAAACCGTATACCCACATGCAAAAGAATGAAGTTGAACCCTTACCTTAAACATATATACCTCTACTGCTACCACCCTGATCCAGCCACCATCTGGTTTTTCTTAAACAACTTTATATTAAGATATAATTCAGAACACATAAAATTCACCCTTTTAAAGTCTCCATGTCATTGGTCTTTAGCATATTCCTACAGTTGTGCAGCCATCATCACTAATTTTAGATTTTCATCACCCACAAAAGAAATCCGGTACCCCATTCAAGTTCACTACCCATTTCCCATCCCAGCCACCACCCTAGTCCTAAGCAACAACATAACTGTTTCTATCTACCAACATTTCTTGACCGGGTTATTAATATAGCTTCCTAACTGGTTTTCTAATTTGCCCCCTACAGATATTCTCCATGTAGCACCCAGAATGACCCTTTTAAAATGTAAACCACATTATGTCACCCTCTGCTCAAAATCCTCCCGTGGGTCTCTATTTCACCGAAAATAAAAGCCAAAGCTTTCCAGTGGCCTATAAACCTTAAAAAATTGTGGACCCTCATCTCACTGAGGTCATCTCCTATATCTTCCAGAGCCTGTGTAGTGGATGATTCCTCTTTCCGGAATGTGTTTCCACCAGGTAACTGCAAGGCTCACTCTGTCACCTGTCTCACATCTTTGCTCAGAAGCCACATTCTCAGTTATGTCTTGCAATGTTTAGTAGTCACCCCCAATACTCTCCTCTTTTTGTCCCTGCTCTATTTTTTTCAACAGCATTTATCTTCTAATACACTATAGACCTTACTCTCCCTGCTGCAATGTAAGCACTTTATGAACAGGGGCCTCTGCTGCTCTGTTCACTGATGTATCCTCAGCACTTGCAAGTGTTTGCCATGTGGTGGAAACTCACTAAACGAGTCTTGTTGAACAACGGAATAAACAAATGACCAGAGCATTCCGGACAGAGGGAAGAGCCAGTGTGAAAGGAAAGAATGCCAGAGTGGAGTGGCTACAATATGTTGAGGGGAGGGGACAGAGACAAAGATAGGGAAGGAAGCTAGGAGACTGCTGACCACTTTGTCCCTGTGCCCCCACCTGAAAAGTTCAGAATTCTCCTCTTATATCTCTGTCTCCTTTAAGCCGCCCCCCCCCCCCCCCCCCCCGCGCTTCCTGCTTCCTAAAATGTTGACTGATGTTTTCCGAGTTTCCCTTCCCAGCAGCAGTCTCCCTTCTTGCTCTATCCCCTCCAGGGCTCAGGGAGCTTTTCCATGGCTATCACTTCACAGTGATAGCACATGGCTAGCACTTCTGCAGTGCATTGCTCCTCAATTCTTGCATCCAGTCCAAACTCATCTAATCAGAACTAAACCCCAAAAACCTACTAGCTACTGGATTTCTCCACAGGGAGTTCCCTAAAGCACTTCAAGCTCTGAAGTGCCCTTCCCCCAATCTTCTTTTTCTTTTAAATTTCCATCCCCTTGAGAAATCCTGCATCACCTAAACCGGAAATCTGAGTCATCCCATCTTCACTCACATTCAGGCATCCTGGGACCCATCAGTTCTGTTTCTTTCAGAGCTCCTGGAGCCATCCTTCCCCCACATCCCCATGTCTACTGCTGTCCCGGTCAGGTCCTCACTCTTTCTCACCTGGACTCATTCAATAACCTCCTCAGTGCTCCCTTAGAATCTGCTAATCCATCCTCCACGTGGTCACCTGTGGGCTTTTTCAAACACATGCCTGCTTCCATTAACTGTCCACTAAAAACCCATTAATAACTCCTCACACCCTGCAGGATTACCTCTATGTCCCTTCCTGACATGCTTTTAGTTATATTATCTCTCTTCTGCCCAGAGGAGAGAGATGGCTCCTAAGCTTAATTAGAGCAAAACCTAAAGTTCTTACTATGTTCTATATTTACGGTGCTTCTCCAACTCCCTTTGGCAAGGGACCAAGTTTCTTTTTTAAAGTTGCAATCCATTGTGGAGGGGCGCCTGGGTGGCGCAGTCGGTTAAGCGTCCGACTTCAGCCAGGTCACGATCTCACGGTCCGTGGGTTCGAGCCCCGCGTCGGGCTCTGGGCTGATGGCTCAGAGCCTGGAGCCTGTTTCCGATTCTGTGTCTCCCTCTCTCTCTGCCCCTCCCCCGTTCATGCTCTGTCTCTGTCCCAAAAATAAATAAACGTTGAAAAAAAAAAATTTAAAGTTGCAATCCATTGTGGATGACACTTTTATAAAATACAATTGAAACATTGCTGCAATGTGAAATTTTATTAAAGTTTCTAAACATTCATTCTGGACTTTCTTAAAATTTATCTTGCCTCAGATGATATTTTGAGTAACATCGCTTTACAAGGCCCTACATAATCTGGCCCTGCTATTCTGTAATGTTTTCTCTTACTGTTCTTCCCTTCCACCCCTGCTCACCCTGCTTCCCCCACATTGGCCTCCTTGCTGTTTCCCATAACATTCCAAAGCCCTCAGGATCTTTGTGCTTGCCATTGTCTCTACCTGAAATGCCATTCCGGAAGCTATCCTTAAGCTCACTTTCCCAATTCACTCATGAGTTTGTTCAACTATCCCTTACCAGAGAGGCCTTCCTAACAATCCCATATAACATATCAATCCTCAATGCTCTCTCCTCTTTCTCTTCACAGCACTTATCTTACTTTGATATGTTATATGTTTATTGTCTTCCCCTCACCCCCACCATCCAACTAGAATCTGGACTCCGTATGAACCAGAACTTCTTTATGATTTCTGCTGTATCCACAGGGTTTAGCATCGTGCCTGGCACATAATTAGCACTTGAACGGATGAATGTCTCCAGCTTCCATCATCATGATCTCCAGCCCTACCTAATCAGTTATAATTCCCAGATCTGGCCATTATACTTTCAGGTTTCTGAGCCTTTTGAAGTGCCCATTTTTGCCTGGGAATGTCCCTCCTGAGGAAACACCTCTCAAGAGCTGGGTTAAATGTCTCCTTTTCTGTACAGCCTTCCACAGAACCACCCTTCCCTCATATAGTTGATCCCTCCCACTCACTGAATCATAACTATCTTTTCTGTGTACATCTCCCTTATGGGATTGAGAACTCCCTGAGGACATGGATGTTTTGGATTCATCTTTGTATACCAGGATCCTAATGGGGCCTGAGGTTGAGCAGGGGCTCCATAATTTTTTTTTTTTAATTTTTTTTTTAACGTTTATTTATTTTTGAGACAGAGACAGAGCATGAAAGGAGGAGGGTCAGAGAGAGAGGGAGACACAGAATCGGAAACAGGCTCCAGGCTCTGAGCAGTCAGCACAGAGCCCGACACGGGGCTCGAACTCACGGACTGTGAGATCGTGACCTGAGCCGAAGTCGGCCGCTTAACCGACTGAGCCACCCAGGCGCCCCTGGGGCTCCATAATTTTGATGAAGAGTTCTCAAAGCTATTCAAATGAAAGGAGTTGCTTCAAGTGGTTAGTTCTCTGAGACAAGAAATGTTCCAAGAGGCTGGATGAAGTCCCTTGGGGACACTCCAGGGGGCCTCCTGACTGGGGGTGGGGGTGGGGGGAGGTTTATTTATCTGTCCCCATGATTCTCTGCATCTGTGGTCTGGTAACCTGTGTAACTCTCCCACCAATGTTACTTTGCATCCTTCATCCCTACCTGTGTGGCTCTAGATACTAGAGGGAAGCAGATCAGTGGGTTGTGGTTACTTATATCCCCCTCCCTTCCTTCTCCCAGCTCCTCTGTGAGGCAAGTGCATAGCTCTCTGATGGATGTGGCTGCCTCCTCGATGTACAGAAGAGACTCCTAGAAGGAACAATACCTCTTGGTCGATGCCCTGGGTCTCTGAAATAATGTGGTTTGGAGGGCACATGTGGTTAATTGCCCTGTGAAAGGTCTAAGAGGCTGTGAAGGGTCTAAGCTGTTATCCTATTTGCAATTCAAAGATCCAGCCAGAAAAAAAAAAAAAAATCTAGCCAGAAACAATTATACACACATTTACTAACATAATGATCAGATCTCTGGTTCAGACACAGAATGTTTAATGACAGCATCTTGCAACAGTCCTCTGTGCCCAAATTCCCCGATGACACAGTGAAAGCCAAAATACCTGTGTGTGCCAAGGGGCTTTACACAGCAGAAGAGAAACCCTGGAATTATGAAACCCAGAGCTTATGTAGGACAGGTGGCATAGCTGTCCCTTCTCCCGGGAGGGTGGAAGAGATAAAGAGAGAGAGAATAAGTAAGTGGCTCCGGGTTTTATTGCCATTGACAGGGGGAGAAGCTGGCTCTTGGAAAGTGCACCACAGAGGAAACATGCTGTAACTTGCTAGGCACGTTTATCACTCAGATATCCTTTAACTCAGGTGCCAGTAATCTCCTCAGAAAGCTGGATTGCACGGAAACCTCTGTTTCTCACACACAGCCTAGACAGGCAATATTCCCTGCCCCTTGCACCCTTGAAGTTCTATTCTTAGGATGAAGAAAGTCTAAATATAATGGATTCCACATTCAGCTCTGTGCCTAGCACATCACAACACCCAGTACACACATCTGTTGAGTAAATGACATGAATCGTTGTTTCAGGTTTTAATGAACATGGGGCAGAGGGTTGGTTGATTAAGACGTTCTGACGAGGCTTCCCAGCAGCCAGGGCAATCTGAGCCAATTCATTAGTCTCTCCTGGGCTTTAGGCGAAGCCCCCCGCCCTTTGAAGCACCGCGAGGGTTCCGGACATCCCCACAGCCAAGGCCGAACGCGCACAGGCTTGGACCACGCCAGAGTTCATCGGGTCTTCTTGGGATTTGGGGGCTTCAGGGTCCATAAAGGGATTCCCGTCCAGTGTCAGGTTACTCACCTTGGGCAGCTCTTCTAGCCCCGGCACTCTGTTCAGCCTGTTGCACCTAAGATCTAGCACGCTGAGCTTGGCCGGCAGTCCCTTAGGCACCTGCTCCAGCCCAGCGAACGACAAGTTGAGAGAGTTCAGTGTGCTGGGCCAGACACATCCAGGAGCGCCTGGGGCGGTGGCGCGCAGCGAGTTGTGGCTGAGGTCTAGGCTGTGGGGTTGCACACCCGCCGCCGCCATGGCCACGCACACGCCGTTGGGCGTCTCCATCCCCGCGTTGCGTAAAGCCAGAGTCCGAAGGGCCGGGAATTTGTGCGGACAAAGAGCTGCAGTCAGTCCGTCCTCGCCAAGTCCGGGATTGTCGGATAAGTCTAAGGTGGTGAGGGCCGGAAAGGTGCGGAGTTGGGAGCAGGGAAAAGCAAGCGAGTGTGCTTGCGCAATATTCAGTACTTTGAGGCCCGGCTTTAGCCGCTGCTGCAGGTCCGCGAGCCAGGCACCTCCGGTTGCCCACGACACGTTCCGGAGACTGAGGGTGGAGAGCGCAGGCCCAGTGGCTTCCAGAAGAAGCGGCGGCATCGCGCCGGTTACCTCCAGGTTCTGGAGCGTCAGTTCCTTGAGGCGGGAATATGAGAGCGCACGCAGGAAGGCGACCAGCAGCACAGCAGGAACCTGTGCAGAGCCCACTGTGAGCCGCCGCAAGCGCAGAGCCTTGACCATGTCAGCATACTGCTTCGGGTCGGCGTCTGCGCCCTTTAGAAATTGTTCCAGGCTGCGGCCGCCGCCGTGGATCTCCACCTCGACGGCAGCCATACACTGGAAGGCGCTGGACCAGTCGGGCTGAGGATCCGTGAAGTTGCAGAAGCAGCGGACATCGTCGTCGTCCACTTCGCAGGGTTCTGGTGTGGTCTCAGAGACGCACAGCATTGGCAGCAGCAGCAGCAGCAGCAGCAAGCAGGGCGCGCGCACCTGGGAAGAGAGCGGAGGTCAGGGCGGCCCCAGCTAGTCCCTGGGGTTCTTCGAGTAGTTCCCTTTCGTCCCCAAGACCGTACACTCACCATGGTCGATTGGTGCTCGGAGACTCTGTCCTGGCAAGCTCAGGGAAGGGCTCTGGCTTCTTTCCCTGTGCAGCGGCACTCCCTGGTTTCTAGGCTCCCCACACGTTAATCTGTCCTCTTTGGCGGCCTCTGAGAGTTTATGTAACCCTGGGGTGTCACTCTGTTACTTCCTTTGTGAACCCTGGCCACTCCCCACCTCTCTGCCACCCAACCGCTCTATGCACTACGGTTCTGGGAAATTTTGCAATGAGGGATTTTGCCAGGAGAGGGACTTTTGCGGGAAGGATATTGTAGGGCATCTGGAGTGCAGTGCTCCAGGCAGTGCCCTGATGAGTCAGACACCCCAGGCTGGTTTGATAGTTATTGAGAAAGAAGGATCCCCAGTGCCGCAGGCTAGGACTCTTACCTCCCTCTGCCTCTATCCCAATGACTCAACTGGGGTACTTTGCTTAACTTTTCTCTAGTTTTGGTGGCTACTATGAACTTACCAACACACCCAAATCCAATCACCTGAATATCCTCGGATATATAATTGGATATTTTGTGGAAGGCATTGCAAATTTCATCTGTTGACTCCAAGGGATAGGATGAGGTTCGAGAGAAGGAAGTAGGTCTGAAGAACAACTCTCTTCCTTTTTTTTTTTTCTGCTGACTTGTTCTTTTTAAAACTTTATTAAGAAAGTAATAGCTTTCTTAAAAGTAGAAAGAAGTGTTTAACAGAGACACATTGGCCAAGTAGCTCCACCTCTTACAGTTTCCATGTTCTTATCCTGAAATTGAGAAACAAGGCATTTCTAACCCAGTTTGCCCCTTTGCACCTAGCTCTCCCTTCCCTTCCCCCCAACACAATTCCTGTGTCCTAGAAAGGAAAGGCTGGACCAATGTTGAATGAGGATTAATTAGTAACCTACCTGTTTTGCCAAGAAAAAAAAGCAAGTGTCCCAGAGGGTGGTGTAGGGGCTATGCCTCTATAACTGCCCTCGCAGTTCTGCACCTGTGGATTCTGGGGAAAGAGCTATACAAAAAAAATGTTTGAATTCTCACTTCTCCTATTTTTCAGGAATGGCTTCACATCTGTCCTCATTCCAAACAGGGAGGCTTCATCAAGCCAGACTGCTCTCTGTGTGCCTTGTTGGTCATGCCCTTATACCCTGAGCCATGCCCCAAAGCCAGGCCAGGTCACTGGTGCATCCTTGAGGACCAAGATGTGAGTATAGCTCAGTGTTGAATACACTGACTCTGCAGTCAGACAGCCAGGCTTGGAATCCCAGCTCTACCACTGAGGTTGTAAGATTTGGGCAAGTTTCTGGGCCTCAGATTTCTGCGCTCCTGCTTTGTAAAATGGACCTAATGGTAGTACCTGTCTATGACTACAGAGCCACATCTATTAGAGTACTCCTGATTGTTATGTTCTTCATCAAAGCCTCTGTATTCAGAAGACTCAGGCCACTGAAGCCTGGCTCCTTAGCAAACCCCATCATTTTGGGGAAAGCACTTTGTGGTGCAAATGAAGAGGGGCAATGATGGTTTGCAAAGATCCCCAACTCACACCTTGATTCAACAAATATCTATCATTTGTCTACCAAATGTCAGGACTGGTACAAAACCCGGGGATGCAGACATGGTCATCACACAGTCCCTCAAGTACTCCAGGAACTGGAAGAGGCAAACACAGACCCAGAGCTACAGTCCATAGAGAAGAGGACTCAGAGGGGAGAAACCAAGGACTTGTGGGAGCTGTGGAGAAAGGAACAGTGAGCTCTGTATTAGAGAGGACATGGGACTGTTGTTTACAGGATTGACAGTCTTGTTGGGCAGATAAGTGCAAAAAAAATCAGGGTGGGCAGCTGTAACTCTCTGAGCAGACATTTTGCCTGGTGACTTGTCTTACCTTCGCCACCAGGAGAAATATGTAGGTGTTAAAAGCACCCTGTCCCATGACAAAGGAGATAAGACCCAGACCCTACCTCCAGCCAGAGCATGGTGCATAGCAGGTGCTCAGTAAATGCTTATCCCAGAGCTGGATGGATGTTGAACCTGGAGAGATGTGGGGGCAGGATGATGGTCTGCAGATATTTAACTAGGTGATTTGTGGAAGAGATTGAAGGCAACTGACTCCAAGAGATGAAATTAAATTCTGGGGAAGGAAGTTGGGGTTTGAAAGTGCCAAATCTTAACCACTAGACTACCAAAGGAAGTTGGTTTGAAGCACTGTTCCCTTTCCTGGATTTGCTCTTTTATTTGCCTAAGTAATAGCTTTCTAAAAATTAGAGGCCTCCAGGGAAAGCTATTAGGTAAATGTTTTATAAATTACTGTTTCTCATTTTCAGTCATACCTAATGATTTCAGTAGGCTAATGTCCTGTCTTCTTAGGTACACATCAAACCTGGCACACATTAGAAATCATACAAAGTCCTGGATAGTTTTCATTTAACTAATCGATAGAAAAACACTTATTTTCCTATTGTAAGTGTGAAGCTTTTTGATTATTAATAAAAGAATCTACCAACCATCAACAAAATAAAATAAAATAAAAATAAAAATTGGAGGCCTCCAATAGAAATTTTTAAGTGCTACCAACACTCTACTTTCTTGGAATTTTGAAGGAGAGGAGACAACATCAAACGATTACACTGTAACTTAATGACAGCTGTGAAAAGGGTTATGAAGTATACATTGTTATAGGCTCTCATGACAGGGACGCAGGTACAGTAGTTCTGAGTAGGGGACACTGTAATTGAGATCCTGAGGGTGGTGTTAATTAAGGGAAGGGTGCTTATTGGGGGTGGTGGAGCAGAGACAGGGCTCTAGGGAGGGTAACAGCCTGTACAAAAGCCTGGAGAATGAAGAAAGCAAGGGCTTGGAACAAAGAGAAGATCCCAGGAGAGATGAATTAGTTGAGGCTCCCTTCCATTGAAAACTGGAGAGGTATGCAGGGATTAGACCATGCAAGGCTTACTTGGCCACAATTCAGATTTCAGAGGTAAGGAACACAGTTTTTAAATTCACCAGTGTTTCCCCAGTGCCTGGTAGTTAATGGCACTCAAAATTTGGTTTAAGAATTACTTAACCCCCCCCCCCCAGGCGCCTGGCTGGCTCAGTTGCATTCTACTCTTGATTTCGGCTCAGGTCTTGATCTCATGGTTCCTGGGATCTAGCCCTGAGTGGGTGGGGCTCTGCTGATAGCGCAGAGCCTGCTTGGGATTCTCTCTCTCCCTCTTTCTCTGCCTTTCCTTCGCTCTTTCTGTCTCTTTCAAAAATAAATAAACATTAAAAAAACAATTAAATATTTAAAAAAAAGAATTACTAGAGGCGCCTCGGTGGGTCAGTCGGTTAAGCGTGGGTCTTGGGCTCACGTCATGATCTCACAGTCCATGGGCTCCAGCCCCACCTCCAGCTCTGTGCTGACAGCTCAGAGCCTGGAGCCTCCTTCAGATTCTGTGTCTCCTTTTCTCTCTTTCTCTGCCCCTCTCCGTAACACGCTCTCTCTCTCTCAAAAGTAAATATACATTAAAAAAAGAATTACTTTTATTTAGAACAGGGAAATAATTATATTTGTCTCATTTTCTTTATACGTGTGTACTGGGGATAACTCATGATGGAGAACAATTCAATAAAGTAATGCGAATCCAGCGTTCATCAGTGAGAGCCGAGTTATTGGTGAAATCTTCCTAGAGGTCGGGGTAGTTTTGAATGTTCTTCTAGGATGTGTTAGGTATGGGGAGGTTGTATTTGCCGAGCGGAAGGTGAGGCACTGTCAGTCCAAGTCGAGGCTGAGTTTCTTTCCTAGAACTGGGAAGGAGAAAAACCGTGCTGTTCGGCTGTGCTTAGGCTCCTGGCTGCAGAGGTCCTACTCCGCCTCTAGCTTTCGCTCCGCCCCTCCCTGCCCTTGTCCCACCCCATTCTACTCTCCCTTCGCCCCGCCCCTCCATCGGTCCTTACCCCCCTCTGTCCCCGCCCTGCTCTACAGCCTGGTTGCGCCTTCTAGCTCCTCCCCGCCTTTTCTTTGCGCCGTGCTCCGCCCACTCGCACCTCCTTTTCCGGCAAGCGCTGCGGTTGCGCGGTGCGTGCCATCTTTTAGGCTCGTGGAGCGCTTCGCTGGCTTTCTGCTTTGGGCGAATTTTATCCAGGCCCACCATGTGGAGCGGAAGGCAGGGTCGCCTCAGACCGGTGGGCTGCGTGGTAGAGGAGCTACGGTGCCGCCGACGGGAGCGGGAGGCAGGTGCTGGCGAGCAAGGGAGACGGCAGGATGCGCGGGGTGGCTATGGCGGTCGGAGATAGGATAAGGAGGCTCCCGGGTTGGAGACGGGGTTCAGAGTCCTAGATGCAGCCCCTACGTTCAGCCGCTTCTTTGCCCCCAGCACTGCGGAAGGCGCGGAGGGAACAGCAGCTGATCAGTAAGAGACTGCTGAGAGACGACGCGTCGGAGGAAGCCGAAGGGGGATGTGTGGCCATGATCCTTGGGGAAACTGAGGTGAGGCGACAGGGTGCACGGTGAGGTCGACACCGGCTGGCGCCAAATTCCTTTTGAGGTCCGCCCCACATCTGGACGCGGTCCCTTCACTACCTCCATCCATCCAGTGGGCCAAGCCAGAAACCGGTGAATCATCCTCGACAACTCGGTCTCTCATCCCCACACCGATACATCAAGTCTTAGTCGTTTTAAACGTCTTAAGGAGCTTTGGCGTCCTTACGTGCTTCACCATCGTGGCTAAGCCATCCTCTTCTCCGTGTACTCAAAACAGCCTTCTAACAGGTCATCTGTATCTGTGCTTGCCGCCTTCAAATTCATTCTCCATACATCAGACAGATGTGCCTTTTAAGAACACATAGAGGGGCGCCTGGGTGGCGCAGTCGGTTAAGCGTCCGACTTCAGCCAGGTCACGATCTCACGGTCCGTGAGTTCGAGCCCCGCGTCAGGCTCTGGGCTGATGGCTCAGAGCCTGGAGCCTGTTTCCGATTCTGTGTCTCCCTCTCTCTCTGCCCCTCCCCCATTCATGCTCTGTCTCTCTCTGTCCCAAAAAATAAATAAACGTTGAAAAAAAAAAATTAAAAAAAAAAAAAAAAAAAAAAGAACACATAGAGACCGAAATCCTTCCTGTGACCTATAATGTCCAGCATTGTCTAACCTTTGCCTTCCTCCAACCTTACCAGTTTATTCATCTTAGCCCAAATTACCCGTTTTTAGGTTTTTTTGTTTTTGTTTTTTTGTTTTTTACTTATTTTTGGGAGAACGCAAGCCAGGGAGGGGCAGAGACAGGACAGAGGCTCTGAAGTGGGGTCTGGGCTGAAGCCTTACAGAAGCGATCCTGATGTGGGGCTCGAACTCACCGGGAGATCGTGACCTGAACATAATTCGATCCTTCAACTGACTGAGCCACCCAGGTGCCACACCCCTTTTTAGTTCTTGAAAGACTGTATTAGGCTCTTTCCTGTCTCAAGTCATTTGCATTTGCAGCATCTAAAAGTGAGTCTCTTTTAGTATTGGCTTGACAGCCTGTTTGCAGAATATCGATCCTACTAATTGCTTGTTTATCGTTTTTCCAACGAGACTTATTTATTTGTTTTTTAATGTTTATTTATTTTTGAGAGAGAGACAGAGTGCGAGCAGGGGAGGGGCAGAGAGAGAGGGAAGGAGACAGAATCTAAAGCAGGCTCCAGGCCCAGAGCTGTTGGCACAGAGCCTCATATGGGGCTTGAACCCTCAAACCGCAAGATCATGACCTGAGCCAAAGTTGGACACTTAGTTGACTGAGCCACCCAGGTGCCTCAGAACCTACACCCTATCTTAGTTGTTGTCATTGAAAACTCAGATGCCTGTAGACTATCAGGCATAGAGTAGATGGTCAGTATTTAGTGAATAAGTGAATGAAATGATTAGTTTTACCTGATTTATTCATTCAGCAAGCATCGGGCATCCCCTTTGTTTATATTGTCTGTGTTTACATATGTTGTTCACAAAGCACTCGTGCCTAGGTTCATTGGTTCATTGTGTGCTTACTTTATGCCAAGATACTGTGCTGGGTACTGAGGTACACAAAGATGAAGAGAATCCCTTTCTTTGAAGTGCTTGCAATAACCCAGTGAAGGAGACAGGTGTGCTAACCACCTGTCATGAAGGAAACATGAGGCACAATAGAAACCCCTAAATGTGCAACAGGAAGCCAGGAAGACCTTACTTCTCAGAGGCAGTAACCGGAATAGAAATCTGAAGGGATTGGAGGACCTGGGGGGACTATCCCAGGCAGAAAAATAGATTGTGCAAAAGCTTGGAAGCATTAGAAACAAGTCATGTTATGCTAGGTGTTGGAGTATAGGTTGCACGGGGAGAATGGCTAGAGGGATAGGCTGTGCCAGACTGAAAGGTTTAAATGTTATCCTTGAAATAACCCCTTAAGAAGGCAGGAGAGATGTTATTCCCATTTTTCAGGTGAAAAACTGAGGTTTAGGTTTCTTGTAGAGAAGTGGCAGGGCTGGTATTAAACCCAGTTCTGATTCCCTCTTCTGTCTACCCTACTGCAAGATTGAAACTTACTAGCCATATTAATGTGAATGACAAGTTCAAGGGATGGTGCAACATTGGAGTGCTCACAGGTGAAGTGGGCAGAGTAGGACTCATGTTTGCTTTCTGGCAACTTTATGTTGCCATCTCTTCTCTCCATGCCCTGTGCTCCAGATCCAGCATTTCCTACGATTAGCACAGCAGGGGACAGAAGAAAAGGAGAGAGAGAGGGCTCTGGTCAGCCTTCGTCGAGGCTTGCAGCACCCTGAGACGCAGCAGACCTTCATCTGGTCAGTGTGGGTGGTGTGAGTGGGGGCTGGGTCTCTAAGAGATGGACAGGAGTGTGGAGGGGACGGGCCACAGGCTGAGCAGGGCTCTGGTGCTCACTCATGTAGGCTGGAGGGCAGCATGCGGACCTTGGTCGGGCTTCTGACCAGCAACCAAGCCCTGTTGCAGCTTGAGGCCGCTCGGTGCCTTCATGAGCTCTCTCATTCTGAACAGTCTGCGGTGGCTGAGGCCTGCCTGCCAGCCACTTCCTACCTTCTCACCTACCTCTCCGGTCACAGCTCAGACTTTATAGTAAGCCTTGTCCCTTCCTACCTTGTTCTTGGCTTGAATTTAAAAATTATGCTTTTGGGTGTAGTTTGACCTGGCACATAGGGGAAGAAGAAAACTTGTTTCCCCTGATGTCCATAGCCATACATATGCCCATCATCTTCCACTCCCTTTTGCCCAGAGCCTCGAAGACAACACTGTTCCATCCTCCGCACTCCCACCCCCACCCTAGCCTGAGATAGGCTATGCCCAGTGCTTTTGTTGTCCCACTCTCAGGAGCTCTGTCTGTATACACTGGGTAACCTGATTGTGGAGAGTGAGGCTGTGAGAAGGCAGCTCCTGCCACAGGGCATTGTTCCAGCCTTGGCTGCCTGCATCCAGGTGAGCGTCCATCTACTGTCTCCCTCGTTGGGCAGCACTCCCCTCACTTGTCTCTACATGGTCCCCCTGCTTTGTTTAGGCAGCTTCAGCCTCTGCCCTATGCTAAGGGGTTGAAGGTTACAGGGAACCTTATGACGCGGTTTCCAGAGTCAGATCTGTACTCTGTCTACTTCTAGTACTTCTGTATTCTGTCTACTTCTAGTCCCCCCATCTGACTGTGCTGGAAGCCCTTGGATATGCCTTATCCCAGCTTCTGCAAGTTAAGGAAGCTCCAGAGATGATCATCCCGTAAGTAAAATTGTGTCTGCAGATGTGCAGGTAGGTGTGACCCACTTTGTATTGTAACCCCTGGAGGTGTGATTGAGTCTTGTTTCCAAAGCTATTGCACATTTTAGCTCAAGGTGTCTGGCTGGGAAGAGCTTTGGATTTGAATGCTTTCCCACCTGCTTTTAGGGTTTGGGAAGAATGACTGGCATCTTGGTTTCTGTGGTTCCCACTCACAGCTCTCCTTCTGCTGACAGCTCCGTCTTGGGCTCCACTCTCCCTGAGCACATCCTGCGACTGTTGCAACCTGGTCCAAAGCTGAACCTTGGGGTTGCTGTGGAGTTTGCCTGGTGTCTGCACTATATCATCTGCAGGTAACAAAGGCCTTTTGCAGAAGTCCCACAGACCTTCCCTAGGTCTCCCTAGGTCTCCCTTCTAGGACACTCTTGTTTTTGAACTTTGGTTTCTGGAATTTCAGAGAGTTTTCTTCCTTCTGTAGTCCTCTTTACTTGGAGCCCAGGAAGCCTACAACCTAGGCCATTTGCCATCTTTTTTTTTTATTTTTTAAAAAATTTTTTTTTTAATGTTTATTTATTTTTGAGACAGAGAGAGACAGAGCATGAACAGGGGAGGGGCAGAGAGAGGGAGACACAGAATCTGAAACAGGCTCCAGGCTCTGAGCTGTCAGCACAGAGCCCGACGCGGGGCTCGAACTCACGGACCGCGAGATCATGACCTGAGCTGAAGTCGGACGCTTCACCGACTGAGCCACCCAGGCGCCCCTAGGCCATTTGCCATCTTAAAGGTAGGATTGACTGAGTAGTGACTATTTGATTCTTATTGCCCAGCCAGGTCGACAATACCCTGCTTATCTCCCATGGGGGTCTGTCCACTCTGGGGTTGCTGCTATTGGACATGGCTGGAGCTGTCCAGAGAACAGAGGATACAGGACTGGAGCTGGTAGGTGAAGAGAACAGGTCAAGGTCTGGGCTACCTTTCTTCCTACTGTTCTTCCTTCAGTACACAGGTAGCCCCTTCCTCCTTAGACCATACTCAGACTAACTTGTCTTTGCAGCTGGCATGTCCTGTGCTTCGGTGTCTAAGCAACTTGCTAACAGAAGCAGCAATGGAGGTTGTGGGAGGGCAAAATCAGCTTGAAGACGAGCGTGTTGTGGCTGCCTTATTTATCCTTCTGCAGTTCTTCCTTCAGAAACAGCCCAGCCTACTTCCTGAGGGCCTCTGGCTCCTTAACAACCTCACTGGTATGTGTCATAATGTGCCTAGGACCTTTAGATACTGGACATACTTACTCACTGACTTGGCCAAGGTGGGTAGGATTGGGGGGGGGGGGCAGTTGCAGTTTCATTTCCCTGTTTGGGGACTCTACTGTGACATTTTCCCTTCTAGCAAACAGTCCTAGTTTCTGTACCTCCTTGCTCTCCATGGATCTGATTGAGCCCCTCTTGCAGTTGTTGCCAGTTTCTAACGTGGTGAGCATATTGGTAGGTATTGGGGTCACTTAAGTATGGGATCTGGTGCCAAAGTAAAAACAATGGGAGCAGGCCTTTGCACTCAGAAGTACCCTTACCTGAGAGCTGGCAGGTGGTGTGGTATGGATGGCTTCAGGGCCAGACCAGTCTAGATGTGAATCCTTAAACGACTAGTTACTAACCTTGGGCAAATCAGCTTATCATCTTGAACTTTAGTTTCCTCGTGTGTAAGTGGGAATAGCAGTCCTACCTGAGGGCAGCTGTAGGGATTACAAAACATGCATATAAGTGCTTGGCATGGTGCCTGGCCATGTGGTCAGCACTCCATATTTTAGCGATCTTTAGTCTTTAGTTTTCATCCTTTGTGGGGACTGTGTATACATGTCTTTCTGCAGGTCCTCACAGTTCTGTGCAACGTGGCAGAGAAGGGTCCTGCTTACTGCCAACGTCTGTGGCCAGGGCCCTTGCTCTCCTGCTTGATTGGTACACTGGCCTTCCCTGACATTGAGGTAGTAGGCCAGAGTTTAGAGCTGCTGCGATTGCTGTTCCTCTACCAGCCAGAGGTGGGTTTTGGCCCTGGTCCCCTGTTCTGAGGCCTCTAGTCTCACTATGGCCCCTTTCCTTCCAGTCCTATCTCTAGTCAATTCTCTGGGCCTGGCAAGCCTATATGGACTCCAGGTCGGAACTTCCAGCCTCTTTTTGGGAAGGCTTTCTTCCAAATAGAGGTGGATTAACCCATAAGCCTGTAGGAATCAAGTGTTAGGGCACAGGGATCCAGGTATTAAATCCTTTTCTACCCTGCCCTTAGGCTGCTAAGGATTTTCTGCAGCAATCAGGGCTGCAGGTCCTGGAAAGGCACCAGGAGGAGGCCCAGCTCCAGGATCGTGTGCATGCTCTCCAGCAGACAGCTCTTCACCAGTGACCTTTTTGATGTCATTCTACTCATCACCACCACCCTACCCTTGCCCTAACTTTCTTGCCTATGGATCCCCCTTTGAGGTTTTAGAACCATAATGGTATCTCCTGCTCTCTGCTCCTGTGTCTAAGCCAAGACTTTCAAAGCTCAGCTCTTCTTTGACCCAGAACTGTCCATATAGGACCAAAGGGGACTTGATGTGGGCCTGGAATCACCCCCCCCCCCCGCCCCCCCCCCCCGCCATTAGCAGCTCGTGGTTTTTAAAGGGACAGAATAAAGTTTTATTTTTACATTAAACTGGTTTGTCCCAGTGGTTGCACAATAAGGGGTAGAGGGGAAAATAAGGGCATCCAGAGATGGTATTTTTCAGCACAAGCTTTATAAATAACAGAAGAACACATTTTCCCCACATTTTACTCAGTCCAGCATAGTCCAAGCTTTGGGGCTGTTGCTCTTAACAATCAGTGGAGGCTTCACCTTCAGGCTTTGCCACTTAGCACATTCTCCATGGCTCTGGTTACTTGATCAGCACTGAAGTTATTCAAAGAGACATTCTTCTCTTGGCCAAATGCTGAGGAGACAGAGAAGTAATTAAATATCCAATATGCACTGAGGGGGTACTAAGATATTAATAAAAGGTCTTTGTCTTTAACTTACAGTTTTGTGAGAATAGGAAAAGTAATGAGATATCACCAAGATGTATTTGGGATGCCTAGAATTTATCCATTGGGTGTCAAACACCTCTAGGAAGCACAGGTCTGACTAGAATTTTGGCTGATTCTGGGTGGCCACAATGGGAAGGAAGGTGTTTCGGGGCAGTTTTTAGGGGCCTGGTAGGTATTTACTATTGAGCACAGTTTGCATGGGCCTAGCCTTGGCTAGGTGCCAAGTCTATGGCTCCCATAGTCCTAGTATAATACACTCATCTGTATCCATCTCCTCTAGTCTATTGACTTTTTACTCCCCATTTAAAAAAAATATTTATTTTGAGGGAGAGAGAGACATAGTGCGAGCAGCAGAGGTGCAGAGATAGAGGGAGACATAGAATCTGAAGCAGGCTCTAGGCTGTGAGCTGTCAGCACAGAGCCCAAGTGGGGCTCAAACTCACCAACTGTGAGATCATGACCTGAGCCAAAGTCAGATGCTTAACCAACTGAACCACCAAGGCGCTCCCTCCCCAGTTTTTAATACATACTGCAGTTACCCACTGTTAGAACCAGTCTACCTTAAGTGTGATTTTATTTTCTCCTGTCATTCCTAGGCAAAGGTGTAGTTAAAAACTGTGACCACAATACCATTATTCAGTAAGTCTTATAGGTACTGTGTGCCTGCTAGGTGTCAAGCAATTTAATTTTCAGATTATGGAAAACTTAAATTGGGAATATGAGCAAAAGGTGCTAAGGGCATTGTTACATAACTTGCCAGGGAATTCCTTATTGAGGAGGGGATACACATATTCAGACCTGAATAACAACAACCTGAATTGCAACTACCTAGCCATGAAAATCTGGTAGAAGTGCATCCTAAAAAGGGGGAACATGTGTAAAAGGCTCAACTCTGTTGTATCCTAGCTGCATAACCTTAGTTATGTTCCATAAAAAAATTTTTTTGGTAAGCTCCACACCCAATGTTGGGCCTGAACTCAACCCCCACATCGAGTCACATGCTCTTTTGACTGAACCAGCCAGGTGACCCTGCTGCATCAAAATTTTTATTCATCCTTCTCATCTCTACAATGAGAAAAAAACCAAACACCCCCTCACATGATTAATGAAGATTAAATGAGATTTAGGCAAGAAAGCACTCAACACACCTTAGCATTAATTACTCAACAGAATCATCTTAAGTTTTTGTTACTGAGATTCTCACACTACCAAGCGTAGCACTGCCCGCACCTAATGTGTAAGGACCCACATCGATGGTAATTGACTAGCATCTCTTCTTCCCCATCTGAACCCCGTTCTGAATTACGAAAACAGCTCTTGGAATTTACGCAGTACCGGGCCCGTCTCCACACCTATGCTACTAGAGACAGGAAACTTCCTGTAACCGTGCAAATGTGAATTTATCTGAAACAACCGCAAAAGCAAGGACGAAGTCCGAGTTCCAGTCTCCCTACAGATTTCTGCTTGACCCCTGGATGACTCTGTCTCTTCAAACCATTGCTCTACCGAGCTCCTAGACCGCCCGCTTCCCCCGCTCACCGTAACGGGCCCAGAGCTTGGGCTGCACATCGGAACACTCGCGGATTAGGATTGGCAGGTCAGGGTTCGCCTTCTTCAGCTCCACATAGTGTTTCTCGATAAATTCCCTGGGGGGGGGGGGGGCGAGAGAGAGCTGTGCGTGCTATCTACGCGCCGGCCTCCCCAGACACCCGGGAGACAGAGGTCATGACCTGGGAACCCCGAAGCTTACCGGCCCCACTACCTTGCGCCTCACCTGACGCCCTGACTGCCAGGCGAGCGCTGGCACAAGTGGACGCGAATTTCACGCAGGCCCAGTTTTGCCCGAATTCCGCGACTGGCTACAGCCGCCGCCATCTCCGCTAGCGCTTAACTCCCCGCCCCAGGACTTCCGGTCATGTTCTCTAATCCGACCAATCGCGGACCCTCCAGTTCCCGCGATATTTAGATGACGCAGGGGGGCAGGCTAAAGTTTAGCCAATGCCTTAAAAACATTGCCAAGGAAACGTTCCGGTTTTTGTCCAATTTCTGGGCTAGCTGGCGGTGGCGGAAAGGTTGCGGAGCGCAAAGCACTGTGGGCTGTTCCTGAGGTGCATTGTGGGAAAAAGCTTGTCGCTGCTGTGTTGTCGCTGGAGCTTTAGTCATTGGTGGCGTTGAAACACCGCAGTCGAAATGCCAGAGCGAGACAGTAAGGCTCGGGTCATCTGTTCTTTATTACCTTCAGGGCTTGGGACACTTGGCGTGTTGTTTTCGCCTCAGTTCTTAAGCCCTGTGTGGAATCTGGGGGGTGGAGAGAGGGCGGGGTGTGACGCTGGAATCTGGCGAAGCCGTTGGGTCCCGAGTGAAAACGGGAATCTCCGGACTGTTGTCTCTAAGCCTTGTCCTTGCCCCAAGTGACAACGGATGGTTTATCTGTGAACTATCCCCTATCCCCAGCACTTAATCTTGAATTGCGCCAATTTATCTTTCACGCAGTATCTTAGATGTCATCTTCAGGAAGTCTTTGCTGATCCTCCAGCGCTGGTTTAGGGGCCCTCTCCTCTGCACCAACAGCTCCTTGCATTTTCTCACTTCGGCACATAATTATGATCTTTTGTCACTGTCTTTGTTCTTACCGTTCTTCCTCACTATATTGTGAGCAGTTTGACGTGAAAACATCCGTATTGTTCGCTGATACATTCCAACTTTTGCACAGGGCCTGACACGAAAGAGATTTAGTGCCTATTATTTTTCTTAGGTGAGCCTTTCTCCAACCCTTTGGCTCCAGATGGCCACGATGTGGACGATCCTCACTCCTTCCACCAGTGAGTGTTTCAGTATGGGACTATGGGAATGAACTAGGGGGCAAGTAGAGTGGTGTGGTGACAGTGAAAAGAATTCTAAGTTGCAGCAAGGATGGTCCAAAAAATTGTGCCACTTGCTTCTTTATCTCTGTGAACTTTAGCTGGATCAGGTCAATTGCATCAAAGTATTAGAGAGGAAATTCTGGCCGGGAGGGTGCTAGTTTTTAAAGTTAATGTTTAATTACATATGATACAGAAGTTGATTCTTGTAGAAAATTAAAGTAGAAATAAGGGTAAATAACATCCCCAGTCCCTTTCTTAGAGGTAACCACTGTTCCTTTTTTACTTGTCTTTTTTTCCTTTTTTTTTTTACATTTATATACATACTTGCATGTCTGAGGAAAATATATTATTACTCTATAATTTGAAGTCTTAAAATTAAATGGTACGGTGTTGTTTATATATATCATTTTGCCACTTGGTTTTCCCCACTCCATATCTTGGAGATTATTATATATTTTTTTAAGTTTATTCAGAGAGAGAGAGAGAGAGAGGAAGGGAGGGAGGGAGAGAGGGAGGGAGAGGGAGAGAGAACACCAGTAGGGGAGGGGCAGAGAGAGAGGGAGAGAATCCCAAGCAGTCTCTGCACTGTCAGCACAAAGCTGATGTGGGGCTTGAACTCACGAACCATAAGATCATGACCTGAGCCAAAGTCAGAAGCTTAACCAACTGAGCCACCCAGGCACCGTTTGGAGATTATTTTCATGGCAGTAACAAGGACTCCCTTCTTGACCAGATTTTCATCAGGCTTCTCTGGGGTCTGTTTTTGACTAGGACTGTTGGGCTCCTGTTTATCAAAGAATGCTGTTAAGCCAGTTTATGGAGAATCCCCTTAAGTAATGAAGTAGGTCCAGTCAGGGTCCTTTTTCTACCCTTGATGCTTAAAAGTTCCTTTTAGTAATTTTTTTTTATGTTTATTTATTTTTGAGACAGAGAGAGACAGAGCATGAACAGGGGAGGGGCAGAGAGAGAGAGAGACACAGAATCTGAAACGGGCTCCAGGCTCTGAGCTGTCAGCACAGAGCCCGACACGAGGCTTGAACTCACAGACCGTGAGATCATGACCTGAGCCGAAGTCGGACGCTTAACCGACTGAGCCACCCAGGCACCCCAGTAATTTTTTATACGTCTCCAGTTGTCCCAGTGTATATTCAGAGTTGAGTGTCAGTTCCTCTCCCTTAATGCAGTAGTCTTTATTCCTATGACAGTAGTCTTTTTTTTTTTAAGTTTTTTAATTTATTTATCAGAGAGAGAGTGCATGCCTGAGAGCAGGCGTTGGGCAGAGAGAAGGGGAGAGAGAGGCAGGTTCCATGCTGTCAACGCAGAGCCTGATGCAGGGTTCGAACCCATGAACTGCAAGATCATGACCTGAGCTGAAGCTGGTCACTTAACCGACTGAGCCACCCAACTGCCCTTACTATGACAATAGTCTTGAACAGTGTCTTCCTTGGGAACACTTAGCAGGATTCTTTGCTAAAACTGGGCACAGCAAGCCCAGAAAGAGCCCGACTGAAGTTTGGCCAAGGAGTAAGTCTTTGTCATTGTACCAATTAAAATTATCTCTTATACCATTGTTGCTATCTACCCCACATTTGAGAAACATGATTTAATTAGTCTCTAGTTAATATACATTTAGGTTGTTTCCAAGTTTTTATTATCTTCATATCCGAAACTGAACCTTTTTTACAGGCCTTCTAATATACCTATGTCAGTAATTAGCAAAGCTAAATATAGGTAAATGGAGTTGCTAGGTCATAGGAGATACACATGTAAATTTTGATACTGCCAACTTGTCCTCATATTGGCTGTACTGACTTATATATGTTCCCTTCAGCAGAATGTTTACTTCCCACATTCTCACTCATACCTGATTTATCAGACTTTTTAATTGTTAACACTGTGATGCATTAAAAGTGGCATGTTTTTGTCTTAGTTTGTATTTTCATGGTTTCCAGTAAAATTAACCTTTTTTTACATACTCCTTTTCCAGTTTTTACTAGGTACTCATTTTTAAAATCTTTGCCTTCTAGGTCAAAACTCACCAATGAAGACTTCAGGAAACTTCTCATGACCCCGAGGGCTGCACCCACATCTGCACCACCCTCTAAATCACGTCACCATGAGTAAGTTCTGGGGTCTTCCAACCTGTCTCTTATTTCCTTCCTATGGAAAATCTACCAAATTAGATGTCTTAGGAACTGGAAGCCTAGTTATTTTTGAAGACTATGATTCTGATTGTCTCCTGCTGGAGATTGAAGCTCCAGTGGAGACTGGGGTGCTTTAGGAACTCAGAATGTTCCACATACCACTTGTACTACTAGAGTTGCTGCTGGTGCTTAAATGGACAGAGGTCCATTCCAGCCCTATGCACTCAGATACTGGGGTAGATATTGGGGAATATATGATTTTAATAGTGCTTCAGGTGGTTGTGATGTTTTCTAACGCTATCATTGAATTTCTTTGTTTTCTAGGATGCCAAGGGAGTACAATGAGGACGAAGACCCCGCTGCACGAAGGAGAAAAAAGAAAAGGTGAAGGAAGGATGGAGGAGTGTTGGGCTTTAAGTGTTGGATAGTATTTGGGGGAAAGGAGTAGGAGGTAGTAGTAGGAGCATAAAGATTAACATTTTCCTTTATTATTTTGAGGTTCTGTGCTTCACTGGAGAGGAGGGATAGGTAGAGTGGCAATTTAGGACTCTGGAGTCAGCCTGCAGTATTTTAATCTCATCTTTACCAGTTTTTAGCTGGATAGCCATGGGCATATTGCCTAACCTTTCTAATAGTATTCTCATGGGTAGAACAGAGAGTGATTTCACAACTTTTTATCAGGTTGTCATGAGGATCAGCTGCGATATAAGTGCAGCTGATATAAGTGCATATAAGCACTTAGCACTAGTGCCTGGCATATGATAACCACCCAGTAATACTTGTCTACTGTTATCACCATCATCATCATTATCATCATTATTCATTTCTATGATACTAAAATTTCTGGACCTGGTATTTTGCTGTTCCTTTCTTTCGGGGGAGGACCAGCAAGGAATGACTGACTTTCAGTTGAAATTTGGAAGGTGATAAAAATTTAGATAACTTCCTGGTTGCCCTATGGAAAAATCTCTACAGAGTAGGGTGGCATTGAAGAATTCTGAATTGACAGAATGTCCTGAGGTGGCATTGAGACACTGTGATCTGGAAGATGCTGTAGTTCTGATTTTGAGAACTATCAAGAGGTGGCCAGCAGTTCTATCAGGACATATATGAGTTTTCACCAGAGAGTTGGAGGAAACAGGCAGGAACAATTCTGCTGACCTTGGGATAACAGCTGGTGAGCTTTACGCATTGCTTTTCTCTTGTCACAGTTATTATGCCAAGCTTCGTCAACAAGAAATTGAGAGAGAGAGAGAACTAGCAGAGAAGTACCGGGACCGTGCCAAGGAACGGCGAGATGGTGTAAACAAAGATTATGAGGAAACTGAGCTAATCAGTACCACAGCTAACTACAGGGCTGTGGGCCCCACTGCTGAGGCGTGAGTACCATGGCAGCCAGGGTGTGATTCCCTAAGCATTCCAGAGTCCTGCTATCACAGTGTGAGTTCTACCTAACACTTTACCCACTTTGGAGCCTCAGCTGAGCCATTTCAAGAGGGACTTGAAGACATAAAAGACTATTCTAATGTGGTTCTCTTTCCATATATAGGGACAAATCAGCTGCAGAGAAAAGAAGACAGTTGATCCAGGAGTCCAAATTCTTGGGTGGTGACATGGAACACACCCATTTGGTGAAAGGCTTGGATTTTGCTCTGCTTCAAAAGGTGAGCCTTGGTGGGTGGGTGGAGAGTAATTGTAGAGTGCTGAATGCTCTTGTACACGCCTTTCCAGGTGAAGGAGGGAGACTTCTGTTAGTCCAGACCATGTAGAAGGGCTAATGGTGGCTCTTGTTTAGGAGTAATTACTATTCATCCTTCAAGTGATCACCTAGGTATGGTTAAGCCCCATTCCTCACCTCCTACTTCCTGTACCTTTGCATTGTACCTTCTATTTCACTTATCATAGTTACCACATTTTGTTGTCTCTTCTGCTGTAAGCTCCCTTAGGGCAAGCACTGTATTGACTTATTTAGTATTGAGTCCTTAGTTCCTGGTACAGCAAGGTGTATAGTGGTGTTAGGTAAATGTATGTAATACGAATAAATGTCTAAACTCTAGGTACGAGCTGAGATTGCGAGCAAAGAGAAAGAAGAGGAAGAACTTATGGAAAAGCCCCAGAAGGAAACCAAGTAAGTAAACATTGTGGAGAGCTTGAGAGTTTAGAAAAGTGGGACTTAAAGTAGGAACACTTTGGATTCTGTGTCTCCCTCTTTCTCTGCCCCTCCCCTGCTTTCACTCTGTCTCTCTCTCAAAAATAAATATTAAAAAAAAAAAAGATAAAAAAGTAGGAACACATTTAGCAAAAAAACTTATTTTTATCTTTCTAGGAAAGATGAGGATCCTGAGAACAAAATTGAATTTAAGACACGTTTGGGTGAGTACAGAATTTCTACGCTAAAGGTTGTACATTTTAGGTGAATTGTAGGGACTTAATGCTCTGAGCAGGATATGCTTCTCCTTTCCCTCAACCTGCTTTCCTCTATCTTGCCCCCAGAGTAGCTAGTTCTTATAAAATGCTCTACTAGAAATTGGATGTGGACTTAGTCATTTCATGTGTATAAGTTATTAATGTCTCCTCAGTTACGTTGGAAGCTGTTTCAGATTGTGGTTTATGCATTAAGGGAAGTAGCTCGTAGCTTATGTGTTAAAGGAGGTAGCATGTTTGGTGATTAAAAGCTCAGAATTTGCAGTCTGAGACCTGGGTTTGAATCCTGGTAATGAAACTGCACTAGGCATGTGATATTAGGCACCTGACTTCACTTCACATTACCTGTTTGTCTGCAAAAATGGGGCTAATTCACCTCATGGGATTATTGGGGCAAAGAAAAGTAGTTTATGCACCATACCTATCATGTTAAGCATCTTTCTTCCTCACAGGGCCTAATACAATGTGAGGCACATAGTGCTCTTGAGAAGACTTTGTAAAAGACTGGATAGGAGCTCAGGCTTTGGAGATAGACTGCCTGGGTCCCCTTCTTTATTCTGTTGCTTGGTAGCTGTATGATTCTAGGTAAATCATTTCACTCTCAACTTTTGTATCTTTATCAGTTAAAAGGAGATAGTAAGGCACATCTTATAGGGCTATTGTGAAGTTTGAGTGGGGGCTGGCACAGAGTTAAGCACTTGATAAATGGCAGCTGTTAATTGTAGAAGGTTCTCAATGGCTATGCTTGCTGCTCGTCCTGTTTTTGTAGGCCGCAATGTTTACCGCACACTGTTTAGGAGCAAGGCATATGAACGCAATGAGCTGTTCCTGCCAGGCCGCATGGCCTATGTGGTAGACCTGGATGACGAGTATGCAGACACAGATATCCCTACCACGCTTATCCGCAGCAAAGCAGATTGCCCCACTATGGAGGTAAGTGACTTGAGAGCCTCTTACTTGAGCCTTAAACCTGGGAACCAGCCTTGATTCTGCCCTGGGTCTCATCCACCACATTTAACCCATCACTGAGTCCTGTCCACTTTTCACTTTCCACAGATTCACTTGAATCTAAATTTCAATTTAGATTCACTGGAGTGATTTTTACAAATGGCTGGTGTGATCTTTTTCGACATGTACATTTTTGCCTCACCACTATTGAGAAGCTTTCAGTGATTTCTCATCGAGAAATTGCCCTTGCACCTTTTGGCCTTCTGAGCCACTTTTCACCATGATTCCCTGTTGTTGTTCTCCAGGGAATCCCAGCTCTCTTGAACGTGCTAGATTCACTTTTGACACAGATCTCTTTGTATATGCTATTCTGTTTGCCTGGAATCTCCTGTAACACCTTTCTCTGTTTTCACCTAGTTGGTTATAATTTGTCCTTTAGTTTGTTAAGTGAATGAAGTGAAGAGATTCTTGCTCTGTGGGATAATATCCTTGCTACTTGGGGTTTTCAGGCCCAGACAACACTGACTACAAATGACATCGTAATCAGCAAGCTCACCCAGATCCTTTCCTACCTGCGGCAGGGTACCCGCAATAAGAAGCTCAAGAAGAAGGATAAAGGTAACCTGGAGAGTTAGGGAGAGAAACCTTAACTCTGGAGGGGCATTTGAGGGTGGAACCATGGTCTGCTGGAGCCTTCTGTGTCTAGAACATTGGGGGGCTCCTGGAGAGCAGCAAAAAATGAGAGCAATTAGAGCATTAACTTGGCTCACCCAGAAAGCAGTGGTCAGCTTTGAGACTTGATGGGGGAGAGTATTGGGAGATTTTATTATCCCACCTTCTAAACAGATGGGCATTCAGAGCTGTTTAGGCTAAGTGGGAATCAACTCAGGAATATTTTGTTCACTACTCTGTTTATATCTTTAGGGAAGATGGAAGAGAAGAAGCCCCCTGAAGCTGACATGAAGTATGTATTGTAGCACTGTCACCTGATGTGAGGGAGGAAGGAGCTCTTTGTTTCTTGTTTTTGGCATTTTGGGGAGGCCTTGGTGTGAGAATCTGGAGAAATGGCCAGGGAGAGTGGAAGTGGTGTGACTTTGGCAGCTAGGGATCTCTGTTTTTCTAGTATATTTGAAGACATTGGGGATTATGTGCCATCCACAACCAAGACTCCTCGGGACAAGGAGCGGGAGAGATACCGGGAACGAGAGCGTGATCGGGAGAGAGACAGAGACCGTGACAGAGAACGGGAGCGAGAACGAGATCGGGAGCGGGAGCGGGACAGAGAGAGAGAGGAAGAGAAGAAGAGGCACAGCTACTTTGAGAAGCCGAAAGTGGATGATGAGGTGAGATAGGACCCTGGTACCGAGTGGTAGAACTGCCCATCTCTGTGCCTGCCCAGCCAGGTAGGGTAGGGAGTTGATTCAGGGATTAGTCAAGTGGGGAGGAATGAGTGTAAATCCCTCATGGTGATACTCACTTCAGTTTCTCTTTTCTTTCCAGCCCATGGACGTTGACAAAGGTGGGTTGTATCTGAGACATCTTGAATTAGCTCTGGTGGTCTTGTTTTGCCCTGGGCTGAGAGTCTATCCTAGAGTTCAGAGCTGGCAACGGTTGGGATTGTGGGACTTCTGGTCTGGGTTCTCATTAAGATCCACATCTTGCTTCATGGAAAAGAAAGAAGAGGAGTCTGGAGTTGCCTCCCTCTTCCTGGGCAATGGCAGGCATATTTGCTCTGTTAGATACAATTCCTCCAGCTTTGCGGTTCTGAAAGACGTGAGGCAGGTCTCACCGGCTGTATTCTTTGTACACAACCCCATTTCACCCAGAGTAGCTCATTATTAGTTGAAATTTGATTAAAATTATGTTAACTAGGGGCGCCTGGGTGGCGCAGTCGGTTAAGCGTCCGACTTCAGCCAGGTCACGATCTCGCGGTCGTGAGTTCGAGCCCCGCGTCGGGCTCTGGGCTGATGGCTCAGAGCCTGGACCCTGTTTCCAATTCTGTGTCTCCCTCTCTCTCTGCCCCTCCCCCGTTCATGCTCTGTCTCTCTCTGTCCCAAAAATAAATAAACGTTGAAAAAAAAAAATTTAAAAAAAAAATAAAATTATGTTAACTAAAAGAGTTTTTTCTGTTACTTAAAAAATGGTTTTTTGAAAACAGGTTAGAAGTGTGTGTGGAAAAGAGGTTGAAAGTTCCTTGTTTGACATTCTGAATAGAGTTCCCTTTCCCCCCCAGGACCTGGATCTGCTAAGGAGTTGATCAAATCGATCAATGAAAAGTTTGCTGGATCTGCTGGCTGGGAAGGCACTGAATCATATCCTTTATTTCACTATGTTGTTGGATTCTAGAAAACTGTTGTCCTGTTTCTTTCCAATTCCACCTACCTCCCTGTTTCCCCACAACCCCTGGCTCCCATCCTGCCTCTTACCTCTTATGGTGAATTTTGATAGAATTTTGCAGTCGTTGTGACTTCCCCTTTTTTCCCCACATTTGTTCTTTTTTTTTAAGGTATTATTTTTTTTTTTAAGTTTATTTCAGTAATCTACACCCAGTGTGGGGCTTGAGCTTAACGACCCTGAGATCAAGAGTCACATTCTCTTCTGACTGAGCCAGCCAGGTGCCCCATGCCTTTCCCATTTCTCAGAGGATTCACGCAAGCTCACAGCCTTCTCCTCACAAGTTTTCATGTTGGGGCTTCTAGGCCTTGGCCCTTCCTTCTTGAAGCTTTTCTGCTATAGGTAGAATTATTTTCTTTGACATGGCGTATGCTGAAGAAGCCAGAGGACAAGAAGCAGCTGGGAGACTTCTTTGGCATGTCCAACAGTTATGCTGAGTGTTATCCAGCCACGTATGTGAGACTGTTAAAGAAGGGAGGCTGGGATAATTGGACAATAAGTTGTGGGGAGGGGGATGAGGTGGAAATTTCATTAACTTGGACCCACGGGTACTTATTTGGATGAACTGTTCTTTGAGGCTCTGGGTGGGAGGTCTGGGGGTGGTGGTTGTCATTTCTAGGCATATGGCATCTTAGTTGGGTGGGTTTCTGGATAAAGCATAGGAGTATGGGTCTGCACCATCTCTTTAACTGTTGCTTCTCTCCAGAATGGACGACATGGCCGTGGATAGTGATGAGGAGGTGGATTACAGCAAAATGGACCAGGTGTGGAGTTGGAAGGATGGGTGGGGATTTGGGGGTAGTTACTCTTAAGCAGTATCCCCCCTCCCCCCTCCCAAAAGATCTGTCTCGTTTTCTGGGCCTTAACTTTTCCTCCACTGCAGCACTAAGAACAGCAGCATTGTGAGGTCATGAGAAGCTTAACCTTTAACGTATCTGTCCAGAAGCAAATGAGATATGCCCAAAATAGATTTATTTCCTACAAAATGCCAGGCTTTGATTTCTGTACTAGGCAGTAAGCAAGCCTTTAGTGCATAAAGAGAAAGGGTAGGAAGGAACTTCAGTCTTGAGAAAAATAACTGAATTTTATTCTAGCAGGATTGAAATGTTCTTCTCTGTCTTAAAAACAAAAATACCTTAACAAATAATACCATTAATGGTGGCGAAATTTCAACTAGTTTTTCCTTGTTTTTACTGCAGTGGTTGAGCATGGTGTAATTCCATCTTGGAGACTTGCTGAACCCTGGCTCTGCCAAGTTTTGTGACCTTGACAACTTATTTTACTGCTTATGCTTCAGTTTCCTCATCGAGAGAATTCGGAGGAATATGGTTGTTTTTTAATAGAGTTTGAGGAAATTAAATAAGTGTTCAGAATAATGCCTGGTACATAGTAAGCATTTATTAGGGTGGGATTTATGAATGATGAAACAAGATTGTGGGAGAACCTGGCTTTATTAAGGGCTAAAATTCTGTTTCCACTAACATTTCTAACTTCCCTGTTCTCACTGTGTCTCTAACAGGGTAATAAGAAAGGCCCCTTAGGCCGCTGGGACTTTGATACCCAGGAGGAATACAGCGAGTATATGAACAACAAGGAGGCTTTGCCCAAGTGAGTTGTACTAAATATGGCCAAAGATTGAGGAGAGGGATGATGATGGGCCAGCCTTCACCAGAACAGGTTCTCTAGTCACAGGGCCATCTGGGAACACCTTGCTACTGCTATGCAACCTCTGATGCCTTCTTTCTCCCAAATGTCCTTTATTGTTCTCAGAGCTGCATTCCAGTATGGTATCAAGATGTCTGAAGGGCGGAAGACCAGGCGCTTCAAGGAAACCAATGATAAGGCAGAACTAGATCGCCAGTGGAAGAAGATTAGTGCAGTAAGTGAGACTGCCTCTTAGGTGGACTTCATCTGAGGGAGACAATGGCCCACAGATGCAGGAATAGGCAGGGGGTTGGAGAGCAAAGGAGAGCGGTCAGACTTGTGTCTTAGGTGAGCTTAGACTCACAGCCTAACTGTTGTGTGTTAACTGTTCTTTTTTGTAGATCATTGAGAAGAGGAAGAAGATGGAGGCTGATGGGTGAGCAGTAGCATTTTTCCTCTGGGGCACTGTAATAATTGGTTAGAGTACTGATCTTATGCCAACTCCTTTTTCCTTCCATTGCAGAGTTGAAGTGAAAAGACCAAAATACTAATCTCTGGTTCCAACTGCAAAAAGATTCACAAGGATGTGCTTGCCACTGTTTGCTTTCTATAATTCCCCAAAGAGTTGCAAGGTGTCTTTCTGTGAATGTATATAAAATGTTGTATAATCATTTAGTTCCATTAAAACTGGTCAACCTGGGGGCACCCTGGGTGGCGCAGTCTGTTAAGTGTCTGACTCTTGATTTCAGCTCAGGTCATGATCTCATGGTTTGTGGGATCAAGCCCTGTGTCTGGGCTCCGCTCTGACAGTGTGGAGGCTGCTTGGAATTCTCTCTCTCCCTCACTCTTCTGCAAACCCTTCCCCCCTGCTCTCCCTCTCTCTCTTAAAATAAATAAACTTAAAAAAAAAAACCAAAACCTTGTTAACCTGCTATGCTGTCTTCTCTGGGTTCAGCATCCTCCTTTCAGGACCCCTGAATCACCAAGAGGAATTCCACTGATTGTGTAAAATGTACATGTGGAAAGTTAGCTCAGACCTTTAAGCCGTGGTTCTAGATTGCTGGATAAGGATCCTAGCCGGGATGCCTAGTGGAGAAGGATGTAATGACCTCACTGATGGGCAAGAGGTAAACAGGAACATAAGGATGATTGGTCTTAAATAACAGAGGCATTCAGGCCCATATGTGGCCTATTCTTAGGACAGAGATTCCCTGGGAATTAGGGTCCACCCAATGGGCTACCAGTCTGATTTCAAGGTTGTGCAGGACTAAGCTCTAGGTGAAGGTACCTGAGGACAATCATGGGAATAAAAATGAATTTAACCCCCCCCCCCGTGCTTTTAGTAATTCTAAACACAAATTGCTGATTCTCTGGCTGAAGGGATAATCCTAGTAAGTGCCTTGGGGGGGGGGGTCCCTATGCTAGGCCAGCAGGGTTTGGTGCCCTTCAACACCCTGAAATGTTTGTCAATGCCCCAAGTGGGTCCCTGGCCTCTGAATCATTCCATCCCCAACCTTTTCCCCCTCTCTGCTCATTGCTAGCACTTTGGTCTGGTGCTCATAGGGTCATCATTTATTTTCTGACTGGATGCCTAGCTGCCACTTCTTACCCTGAGCCCAAGACCTGTCCAAGAAAGCTAGAAGGCCACCTTAACCTTTTTGCCTTGCTTTTGGTCACTTTTAGCTTGATAGGGCAAGATCATTTGAGGAAGCCAGCTTTGTGCATGGCACCTAGAAGGATGAAATTGGGCCTTGTCTGCAACAGCACCTAGAATGCCTAATATCAGACAGTAAAGGACATCCTGGTCTCATGGTTGAAGCAGTGGTCTCAGTTAAGGGTCACAGAAACCTGGCTCAGATAAAGGTATCTAGAGGGTCATTAAATTTAACACCTGGCGTTTGGGGGTGTGTAGCTGGCTCAGTCCATAGAGCATGCGACTCTTGATGTCAGGGTCATGAGTTCAAGTGCCATGTTGGGCATAGAGCTTAATTTAAAAAAAAAGACCTGGGAGTTGACTCAGTTTAAAATTCATTTCTGGGGGTGCCTGGGTGGCTCAGTCGGTCGAGCATCTGACTTCAGCTCAGGTCATGATCTCACAGTTCGTGAGTTTGAGCACCACGACAGGATCATTGCTGTCACCATGGAGCCTGCGCGTCCCTCATTTGCATTCTCTCAAAAATAAAAAACGTTAAAAAGAAAATAGTTTCTGGCTCTTTCCATGGCAGCAGAGCTCTTGCAATCAGAGTCAATGTTCCTAAAACCCGCCAGACTTTCTGCAAGAAGTATGGCAAGCACCAACCCCACAGAGTGTACACAGTACAAGAAAGGCAGATTCTCTGTTAAGCCCAGGGAAAGCAGCGTTGTAACAGGAAGCAGAGTGGTTATGGTGGGCACACTAAACTGATTTTCTAGCAAAAGCATAAGATTACAAAGACGATTGTGCCGAGGGTTGAATGTATTGAGCCCAATAGCAGATCTAAGAAAATGCTGGCTATTGGGGCGCCTGGGTGGCTCGGTCGGTTGGGGTTCGACTTCGGCTCAGGTCATGATCTCATGGACCGTGAGTTCGAGCCCTGCGTCGGGCTCTGTGCTGACAGCTCGGAGCCTGGAGCCTGTTTCAGATTCTCTGTCTCCCTCTCTCTCTGCCCCTCCCCTGTTCATGCTCTGCCTCTCTCTGTCTCAAAAATAAATAAATGTTAAAAAAGAAAAAATTAAAAAAAAAAATCAAAGTGATCTTTAAAAAAAAAAAAAAAGAAAGAAAATGCTGGCTATTAAGAAATGCAAGCATTTTGAACTGGGAGGAAATAAGAGAAAGGGCCAAATGATCCAGTTCTAAGGTTTATATTTGGTTATATTATGAAGACCATAACATCTTGAGGTTATGTTAAATAATAAAAATCAGTTTCTGCAGAGGAGCCTGGCTGGCTGACTTGGTCAGTAGAACATGTGACTCTTGAACTAAAGGTGTGAGTTCAAGCCCCATGCTGGCTGTAGAGCTTACTTTAGAAAAATTTTTTGGGGGTGCCTGGGTGGCTCAGTCGGTTAAGGGTGGGTCTTTGGCTCAGGTCATGATCTCCTGATCTGTGGGTCATGATCTCACGGGGTTTGTGCCCCCCATCGGGCTCTGTGCTGACAGCTGGGAGCCTGGAGCCTGCTTTGAGTTCTGTGTTGCTCTCTCTCTGCCCTTCCCCCCTGCTCACACTCTTTCTCGAAATAAACATTTTAAAAAATATAAAAAAAATTAAAATCAGTTTCTGCAAATATCACCAAGACTTGTGGACATGACCGAGGTCCTCTGGTTGTCCACATGGTGAGTGACAAGGACCCCCAACACCACATGGCAACTTTTCCATTCACACAGGACATAGAGCTTCTCTGAGGTCCCTCACCTCACTCACCTCTTATTAAGGGCTTTGGGCATCAGCATATGTCTTAGAAGGCTTAGCATTACAGTTATGTGAGAAACTTCTCTTCAACCACAGAAGCTGTGCTCTTTATGTTCCCCACCAGAGAGTGCTCCCATCTTTATGGAGCCTTTGGTAACCAGAATGTTCAGAACGTCAACTGTTGTGCCCATTTTCCTCTTCAGCAACTCCTTGGCAGCTCTGAGCACTGTTGGTCTGGCCCACTGAGAGTATGCAGCCAAACTGTAGGAACCGGCAGGACGCTGTTCCTTTGGCCCGGAAGATGTG